>NW_012149630.1:94032-169898 GCF_000956105.1 Propithecus coquereli
TCATGTACTTCTGGCAGAGGGACAAATATTGCCACTAGAGTATGGGACGTTGCAGGACTCCCTGATTCCTAGTTAAAACAGCTGAAGGTGCAGAGCTGGGACCCTCCATGGACCCCGTTTTCCAGAGACCTTTTCTAGAGAGTCCCGGCATAGGGTGGGGAATTCCTCCCTCCAGGCTGCCCAAGCTTGCAGCTGTCAGTCCAGATCCTGGTTTTGGATGGTTCTGCCATTACCAGGAACAGACTCGAAGTTTTCTTTTAACTGGAAGGAAAAGAAAGTGAAGTCTGAGAAACCCAGGGACTGTCCTTGGTACTCAGGACTGGCTAGCTAATTTGCAGGGCCCGGTACAAATGAAAATGTAGGCTCCTTGTTCAAAGACCATTGTGAATTTCTAGATGGCGTGGGCAGAGCATTATATCAAGCGCAGGGCCCCTCTAAGGGCGAGGCCCCATGTGACCAAGCAGGTCACAGGCTCCGTGGGTATTTCTGTGCTGCCCGGATTCACTGAAGGCCTTTTTGAACTCGACGGCTTACACTGAAAGCAGTGACTACTGACCAAAGAAAGGCTGGAAGGTCTTAAGGTACACTTGAAGAAATTAAAACTTGAAAGACTTAAGTCCATGCTAGAGTGCTCAGCAACAATTATAACCCATGCTTTCCTCAGGATCACGGCGTCTGCAGCTCTTACGATGCATCTGCTGTTGTCACGTGGTCATTCTGTCACCTTGTAGCACGATGTCAAGTATGGGAGGTATTTCCCACCGTAACCTTGCCCGTTTCTGTATTCATCAGGCGAACACTCTCATGAGCACTGTAACCACCCTCTTCTGTTGGGGCTGGGTTGACGCTGGGCCATTCCTCCTCCCTGCTGCTTAGGGTGAGCCGGACCCTGTTCCAGCCCACCGTGTCCGCCTTCTCCCGCTCACTGCGTGGAATATCTCAGAGGCGACATCAGCAGTGTCGCGGAAGACTCTGGAAGACAGGGTTGCTGCCACTATTTTAGCATGGAGCCAGGGCCCTGGAAGGGGAGTGCAGAGAAGTGGAAAAATGATTGAGGGACGTCAGCAGGACTAGGGTCGGTGTGAGGTGGGAGGAGGGGGTCCAGGGAGACCAGAGCCCCGACGGGCTTCCAAATGCCCATTTTTATGGACCAAATGATGACTTGTTGGGAAAAATAAATATTTTGGATCTCCTTTTGGACTCTACACACACATATTTAACTGTAAAATAAGGCGTCTTTTCTGGAAGTAGCCTGTATGCAAGTCCCCTCCCAGACTAGCATAACTAAGAGGATAAAGCACGGACCCTTAGCTTAGCGGTAGCCAAAATAAATGTCACGTGGTGACTGGAATTTCACGGCACACCTCTGAACGGTGGGCGGCCCAACGCTGCCATGAAGGTGCGTGGCTAAAAGTCAACGGTGAGTTCGTGTCCGAGTCACTGTCCTCTGTAGTTCGAGATACGAAACAGAGATTTCAACTGAATTCTGGAAGAAATAAACATTGCCAGAGGGAGAAACTAGAAACTTCTTCTTGTCAACAGGAAACGTTTCCCTTTAGGAATGTCTGACCCAGAGGCAGCCATGTTTGGCGGGCGTGTGGTGTCCTAATTTTTCTTTTCCTGGGATTTAATAAAAACAGCCGGGAAATTTATGTTCACTGAAATCAAGGCGTCTGAAGACCTCGAGTCCCTTCTCGGCTTGGTCCCTGGAGGGTGGGACAGTGGCTGAACCTCCCTGCTCAAAGGGTGAGCAGAAGGCCACCAGCATGAGCGTCACCTGGGAATGTGTTAGGAGTGACTCTTAGGCCACACCCCAGCGTAGCTGAATCGGAATCTGCATTTCTACAAGATCCCCAGGCCCTGTGGGTGTGTGTCTGAGAAGAGCACAGGCTTACCATCGAAAGGACTAGCACTGTGTGACCTTGGAGAAGCCATATAACCTCTCTGAGCCTCAGTTCCGTATCTGTAAAATAGGCATAAAAATAGAATCTATCAGGTAGGGTGGTCTTCAGAGTTAAATAAAATGACCCATGTACAGCTTGTAACACAGAGTCCCTCAGAAAAAATGCTTAAATTGTCATCATTATTCACCAGATTATTCCCTTCTGGCCACGTGACCTTGGGCCAGCCACATTGTCTCTCTCTAGGACCTGGCTAGGAGCACTGTTTACGGAGCCCTTGTATTAAGTTCTTGCTTCATCATAATCCGTTTTCCTTGGCTTAATAATTAGGAGAATCACATAGCGCCAGGGCTGGAAAGGAAGGTAGAGATTTTCTAGTGAGTCCAGCCTCTTCCCTTCCCACCGGAGAACACTGAGGCCCAGGCCTCGCCTTGCCTGGGATCCCAGAGCTAAGGGCTGGCAGAGCCAGGCGAGAACAACGTCTGCAAATATCCTGTTCCAGAAACTCTCCAGCATAATGAAAACAATAGCTACTGTGCTTTGGGCACCTCCTTGGTGCCAAGCACAGGACTCAGGCTTTATCCAAAGAAGCATCTCTTCTAATCTGTAGGACAATCTTTTATTCCAAAGATAGGGAAACTGAAGCTCTTGGAGTTAAGCCAGAGAGGGACCAGCTGGGGTGGAACTCAGGGTGAAATCTGGTTTAGTGACTCCACTGTTCCTAGGGGACCCTCCCCTTCCACACCAGACCCCCTTGCAGGAGAGACAGGCACACAGGTGGGCGCTTCTGGGTATTGATGGTTCTGTGTCTTGGCCTAGGTGGTGGACACAGGGGTATTTATTTTGTTATTGCCCTTTAAACTGTACAAATACGTTTTCACACACATGCGCATTGTGTACATCAAATATTACACATCCATGACTTCAAAAACCAAACAGAAAAGAACAGAAGGGGAATCTCGCAGGTGATAGAAGCCTGAGTGGTCTCAAGGCAGAAAGAAGGGGGCTTGGGCTTGACAGAAGAGCAGTGAAAATCCCACCAGGGTTTGGCCTAGGAGCCCGGCCCTGCAGTGAGCGCTGGGACTCAGGACCAGGTAAGCTAGGTAGGCCAGGTAGGCCAGGGAGGCCTGGTGGGGCCCGACGGGATAGGGACGGGGGAGAAAGGGGATAAAATCTTTTCAAAACTTGGCCATGAAGAAAATGATTTTTCTTTTGCTTCACACGTCCCAGGTTAGAATAGGTGGGTTGGTTTATTCTCTTTCACTAATTTCCCAAGACATCAGCAGAAACTATACATGACTATATTCGTTGCAGGGTGATTTATGACAATGCAAATTTGGAAACCACCTAAAGTCCAACTATAGGAACTAATTTAATAATGTATGGTGTCTCCATAGGAGGGATGGCTGAGAAAAGCCATTTAGAAACCACGATCATAACAAGGACGTTACGTACAGCTGTGGCCCTGTGTTACGGGCGCTGTGCACCAGGCACTGCGCTAAGCACGTGACACTAATCCTTGTCATTCTCACGGTACGTTCCCGTCCCGCAGGTGAGGACATGAAGGTTCAGAGAAGTGGAGTAACTTGGTCAACATCCCACGACTGTGACGTGGAAAGATGTTCATAGTATCTTAAATTTTAAAAGCAGCTTATAACGCAGGGTGTGCCGTATAATTCCAGTTTCATACACAATGTCTAATAACGGGAGATTGGTGATATAAAATACTTCACATGTGAGCCCCACTGATGGAGAGCTCAAATTGCAAGTAATGGTGTAGATTCCTAATCATTGACAATGGAAAGAGTTCATGGCACAGGAAATTTTTCAAAAAAGGCAAGACAGTATTTATGTGATTCTATTTAGTAAATATGCGTGTGTGTGAGAAAGAGAGAGAGAGAGAGCAGTGATTTTAAACCAACGGTGATCTGGCCCCTCCAGGGACATTTGGCAATATCCGGAGATGTGTTAGGTTATCATAAAGGGTGGTGGCTGTGCTGCTGGCGTCTAGTGGGAAGAGGGACCGGGGATGCTGCTAAATATCCTATTAATACAATGTGCAGAGCAGCCCCTACAACAGAGACTTATCCCACCCAACATGTCCATGGCGCCAAGGTTGAGAAACCCTGATTTTATATATATATATACACACGTATACAAATACACGCACATACATGCAGAGAGAGAGAGAAAGTCCAGAAGGAATATTTCAGAATGCTGACAATGGTTATCTTTGAGTGTATGGTGGATTTTTTTTTCATATCTCTATTTTCTAAATTTTTTTCTAACAAGGAACGTGATTAAGGGTGGGGGAAAAAAACAAACTATGCAGCTACAATTGCCTTAGAAACGGTTCAGTTAGAGACAAGTAGAAGAGGGGAGGAAGGTTTTGGGGGGAAGGTTTTCCAGGGGTTCAAGCCAATGCTATGTCAAGCCCTTTGGGGAGTGGTTTCCCTGATTCTGAAGCTTGGGTAAAAACCAGCCCTTAAAAGCCCCTGGGAAAATGTGTGTGAGCCTGCAGGTCTTGCAGGAGAAGCTGTACCCGTGCTCGGGGAGGTCAGGTCCCAAGCGGTGGAGGCGAACTTGCAGGGGCATCGTGCGCACACAGGGGCAGAAGGCCCAGGCTTTGTCACGGTTATTAACGACAGGCTCTAAGCTCCCTCACCTGCTCCTCATGCTGTTTGATGGTTCTGTTTGCTCTTTGCCCTTTTCCGGACCAATAACGCTGCAGACCAGGCTGCAGTTTTGTAACCACCTGGGTCATGGCTCCTTATGGGAAACAAAGAGAGAGACAATAGCGGCCCAGCTTAAAACAGAAAGGCTCCAGCAGCTGCTTAGCAACTCTTGTGAGGGTTCCCTCCCAGAGCAGAGGAGCAGACATAAACCATCCCATAAAAAGAGAGCAAGAGGGGCCAAGACAATGGCTGGAAACTCAGTGTGGCTCTTGGCAAGTTTCCTGAAAACTCGATGAAGAACCAGACAGAGCTAAACAAAGGGCCACCTCCTGGGCCACCTCCTCAGTGCTGCTCCTCCTCAGAGGGAAGTACGGGCCTCTGTGCTGAGCCTGTTTCCTAAAGCGTCCCAACGTTTGAACCAGACCAGAGGTTCCCAGGGCAATGCAGGCTAAGTGCCCCCCTACCCAATAAGGTCCCATCCCCCTCCCATCCTATCATCCCCATTCAACTATAAAATTGATAATAGGTACGCCTGGCTCCTTCTTCTGCTGAAGAAAGCTCTTTTTGGCCAGAACTCCAAAGACTGTCACGCATCAGAACCGGCAGATTCCTGGGCATGTGGCCTTAGATCAAGGATTGCAAATAGGTTTCAAGTCCTGTGCCAACTCAAAATGGTTAGAGGTGGCTCCCTGGAGTGCTGTGCTAAGAACCTCCCTGGGACTGTGTCCAGGAGATCACTGAGCTCTGTGTGCTGTGGGTGTATGTGCAGAGAGTTTTTCTACAATGCCACTCCATTCCTGCCCCAGCCTTGACCAGATGACTATCCGCTCAGTTATTCCAAATTGCACTGGAATCGTCAGTGCTGCCATTCCAATCGGCAATCATCGCCAATTCTAGTAGTGGTATTTTTATAGATTATCAGCACCAAATACCAGCACTGTCAACATGCAGATCCTGAGCCCCAATGACCTGCATTAGGATACCCCGAGGGACTGATGAGAAAATGCACATTTCTGGGCCCCCCTCCAGAGCTCCTAAGATAGAATATCTTGGAGGCCAGCACAGGAATCTTTTCTTTTAACAAGCACCCTCAGATGCTTTGTATTCATAGCAAAGTCGGATAACCATTAACTTAGAAATATTGTTCCTACCTGGACGGTCATACCTGAGAATATTCTTAAGATCACTCTTCTCGATTGGCTTATGGTGGTTTTAAAATATGTCCAGTATCATTTGATGCTTCTCCCTTCCAAAGGTAAAGCCTAATTCCCCTCCCTAAGCGTGGGCTGGACTTAGAGACTCACTTATAATGAATAGAGTGTGGCCGATGTGACAGTGTGTGACACTCAAGATTAGGGCCTAAAAGGGGCTGTGGCATCCTCCCTGCTCACTCTTGGATCACTGCTCTGCGGGGAGCCAGCCAGCGTGTTGTAGGGATACTCAAGCAGCCTCATGAAGCAGCCCACATGGTGAGGACCTGAGGCCTCTGGCCCACAGCCATGTGAGGGAGCCTCTTGGAGGCCCCAGTTGAGCCCTCAGATGACTGCAGCCCCAGGGGGCATTTGACTGCAACCTCATGAGAGACCCTGAGCCAGAACCACTTAGCTAAGCAGCTCCCAAATTTCCAACCCACAGAAACTATGAGATAATAAACATGTGTTGTTTGGAGCCTCTAAATTTAGGGGTAAGGTTGTCCCTTGGTATCAAGAGGGGATTGGTTCCAAGATCCCTTTGAACACTAAAAGCCATGGTTGCTCAAGTCTCTTACATAAAACGGTACTGTATTTGCATATAACCTACACATATCCCCCCATATGCTTTAGATCATCTCTGGATTACTTATAATACCTAATCAAATCTAAATGCTATGGAAATAATTGCTATACTATATTTTTATTTGTATTGTATTATTTTTATTGTTGTATTATTATTTTTTTGTTTTTTCAGAATATTTTCAATCCACGGTTGGTTAAATCCATGGACGTGGAATCCACTATTAACCTAATAAACCACCCCTAGACAAAGTGAGCTTCACTTCTCCAAATGGAAGGCTTTATTTTCCTCCAGCCCGTCCTCTGGGCAGAGCTACAGGGAATGTGTAGGTGGGCTGTTTCCAGCTCATCTGAGACTCAGCCAGGCCTCGGTTCTTCCATGAGGCCCAGGGGTGTGTTTGCCCAGAGAAACTTTGTTTGAAGTCCCACCTGTGTGTATATACCCTTTGCCCTGATCCCAGCGTGGGCTCTAAGTCCTTAACAAAGCTCACGAAGCCTTGAAAATTCAGCCCCAATCTGTCCCCAGCCTCATCTCCCACCATGTCATCTCTCTGTGCGCACTGAATGTTTCTCAGTTCCCCTGCACCCTAAACATCGCATGTGTGCCCGGCCACCTCTACATGTGCTCTCCCCTGCCCAGGGCTCCCTGATATCACCTCCTCCAGACCTGCCTCAGCTTCCCGTGTCCCTTCCAGGCAGTATTGATTGCTTCTCTCTGCTCCACCAGCACTTTGCCCTCTAGGAAATGACGTAAACCTTATTTTTCAGTGTAATTTTTGGTTTGGGGGTCTAGATGTTAGCTATTTTAGAGGAGAGTGGTTTGAGCACCCAAAAACAAACATGCAGAATTTTTCTTAGTTTCTACTTTAAGTCTAGTTCAGTGGTTCTCAGATGTTAGTATGCCTAAGAATTCCTGTACAGGAAATATGCAATCTGAATTTATATGCAATTCTGAATTTTATGTATAATTGAAAACCTTGGGGTAACTTTGACTTCCATGATTTGTACCTATGCACCTGCATTTGATTGCAATCCTTATGGTGACTCCACTGTAGCATCGCATCTAGAATGACAGATTGCCAATGCCGGGAAGAACTGTTAAGATACTTTAGGCCTGTAGTTCTAAAAATTTTGTGTTACATACTCCTTTGATAATATAATGAAAACTATGAACAGTCTCACTGGAAAACTTTGGCCACCTGAAATTCCTGCCTGAATTCCAGGTTCAAAATCCCTAATCCAGTTTAAACCCATTTTACAGAGGAGGAAAACGAGGCCCAGAAAAGGTAAGCAAACCGGCCAAGATCTCAGAGCCCGTTAGTGGACGAACTGGGACTAGAACACAGATGTCTTTGCTCTCACATTCCTGATTCCGTCTCTATAGCAGGTATCTCCCTTACGGTATCCCAGATCTGTGCCAGTCTAGCCTCTGCATGGTGACGCCCAGGCATGCAGAATCCTGACTTCACAACTCTTGCCTGCTTGGCACTTCATCCAAGTTTGGGCGCTTGAACAGGAGCCTCTGTCCTAGGGCCATTTCATCACCCAGACGGTTCAGACAGTGGCCCTTCCCTGGTCTCCTGGGAGGGGTGGGTTGGACTCAGAGAGTCTCACCACCAGTATGTGGATTCTAGGCAGAGGCTTTAGGTTAAGTTGAGACTGGCATGTCAGACAGGCCAGAATTCATGCTGAAGAAATGCCGCACAAAAATGAGGCCCAGTAGTACAGCAGAGAGCAAAGAGACATGGGCTGAAATAAAGGAGAATTTTTCTCGGCATGAGCTGGCCAGAATCAAGCCAGGGGTGTAAGGACACGGGAAGCCCTGGTTGACTGGAGGGAAGATGAGAGGTGTGAGGAAAGAACTGGCCAGGAGCCAAACGATTCTCCCAGGAAGCTAAATTACAGGAAAAATAGGTAGCTTAGAATTGACAGGTCGGTGTCTGTTAGGGTAGTTTTGCTTTAAAAACAAAGCATAAGAGGCCGGCGCGGTGGCTCATACCTGTAACCCTAGCACTCTGGGAGGCTGAGGCAGGAGGATCACCTGAGGTCAGGAGTTCGAGGCCAGCCTGACCAAGAGTGAGACCCTATCTCTACAAAAAATAGAAAAAAAATTGCCTGTGCGTGGTGGCATATGCCTGTAGTCCCAACTACCTGGGAGGCTGAGGCAGGAGGATCGCTTGAGCCCAGGAGTTTGAGGCTGCAGTGAGCTATGATGATACCACTGCACTCTACCCAGGGCTGCAGAGTGAGACTCTCCCTCAAAAAATAAATGAAATAAAATAAAAATTAAGTGAGTGTTTAAAAAAAAAAGAAACAAAGCACCTAAAACTCTTAAACCACAAAGGGAATTTACTGGATTTTATTGCTTAAAGGTCCAGAGATAGGTTAGACCTCAGGAATAACTTGATCAAGGATGTGGTTCAGTTTGTCTGTGAGTTTGTCAGTCCTGCCCTTCTCTGTGCGCTGGCTTTATCCTCAGACTGGCTTCCCTCATTGCAGCAAAGTGGCTGTAGCTATCCCAGGCCTCATGTCTGCAGACGACACTCTCTTGAGCAAGAGAGATCTTCTCTCTCTCCAATCGCTGAACAAAAGCCCTGAACGTCACTCTTACTGTATTAATATCTGAATGAATCACTGCGGCCAGGGAGGTGAGATTACACTGCGGGGCAGCTGGAGGGTGGGGAGGCAACAGCTGTGTTCATTCTGAGATTTAAGGGGGCCGTATCACTATCTACTAGAATTCTGTCCTTGTTTGGTATGGTCCACACCCCATTTCCAGAGATTGTTTTCTGACTCCTTCCGGCATGAATGAGCTCCTCTGAATCCTACTGGTCCTCTTGTGAGTTTGGGCACCTGGCGCTGAAAGATGCTGATTCAATGTTTAAAAGTTATCAGAAATTATAACAGGAAGAGATCATTTGAGGTCATCTGAGCCAACTCCTTAGTCCCACTTTTCATAAAGGTGCTTCCCACCTGCACTTGGATCCAGTGCTCTTTCTCTGACACCGTGGGAAGCTCTAGAGCAGTGATCTCCAACCTTTTTGGCACCAGGGACTGGTTTCAGGGAAGACAGTTTTTCCATGGATGGGGGGTTAGTGGGGTGGGGGGAGCTCAGGGAGTGATGGGAGCCATGGGGAGCGGCTGTAAATACAGACGAAGCTTCACTCACTGGCTGCTGCTCACCTGCTGTGCAGCCCAGTTCCTAAGTTTCATGGACAACAATTTTCCCACGAATGGGGCTGGGGGCGTGGGGGTGTGGGGGAACGGAGCTCAGGAGGGCCCACCCAGATAATCAGGAGATGATGCACGGCCCGGTTCTGGGCCACGGCCCAGGGATTGGGGACTACAGTTCTATAGTAAAAATTTTAGGAGACCAGCTTTTTTTTTTTTTTTTTGAGACAGAGTCTCACTCTGTTGCCCTGGCTAGAGAGAGTGCCGTGGCATCAGCCTAGCTCACAGCAACCTCAAACTCCTGGGCTCAAGTGATCCTTCTGTCTCAGCCTCCCAAGTAGCTGGGACGACAGGCATGTGCCACCACGCCTGGCTAATTTTTTCTATATATTTTTAGTTGTCCAGATAATTTTTTTCTATTTTTAGTAGAGACGGGGTCTCGCTCTTGCTCAGGCTGGTCTCGAACTCCTGAGCTCAAACGATCCACCCGCCTCGGCCTCCCAGAGTGCTCGGATTATAGGCGTGAGCCACCACGCCCGGCCAGGAGACCAGTTTGATCTAGTGCTGCCACTGAAAAGCTGGATAAGCTAGTCAGCCTATCTGTGAGCCTCAGTTCCTTCATAAGTAAATTGAAAATGATGATAAGGTATTATGAGGATTAAACCTGTATTAGTTTCTTATTGCTGCTGTAACAACTTACCACAAACTTAAGGGCTTAAAACAAAACAAATTTGTTCTCTTACAGTCCCAAAGGTCTGCAGTCTGAGATCAGTGTATTGGCAGGGCTGCATTCCTTCTAGAAGCTTCAGGGAGAATCCATTTCCTTGCCTTTTCCAGCTTCTAGAGGCTGCCTGCCTTCTTTGGCTCATGGTCCCTTCCTCCCTCCTCCAGAGCATCATGCCAACCTGTTTCCACGGTCACATCTCCTTTCTTTGACTCTGACCCTCCTGCCTCCCTGTTATAGGGATCCTTGTGATGACATTGGGTCCACCGGGATAATCCAGAATAATCTCTCCATTTTAAGATCCTTAACTCAATTACATCTTCAAAGTTCCCTTTCCCATGTATGATAACATATTCACAGGTTCTTGGGATTAGGATGTGGACGCCTTTTGGGGATGGGGTGGATAGAGCATTATTCTGTTTACTGAAAAATAACATAATCAATGTAAAAGCATGTAGCATAGCGCTGGGTATATAGTAAGCACTCCATTAATGTCATTATTGGCATTTAGGCACCACCTACTAATGCCCAGCACTGTGCTAGCCTCTGGGACCAGCACAGTGATCAAAGCAGATGTGGTTCTTGCTTTCGTGTGGCTTAGTCAATTTCCTCAGTGCAACATTTGAACTCTCAAATGCTTACACACAGGGATGCTCAGTGACCGTGTCAGTTAGCTTTTCCTGTGTAACCAACTACACCCCAAAGCTCGCTTACTCAAAACAACTGCTGTTTATTTAGCTCTCAATTTTGCAAGTCATCAATTTCAGCTCTTCTGGTCTGGAGTGGGCTTAGCTGGTCTCCACCAGGTTCCCCCATGATCAGCGGGGGTTTCTGGTTTGTAATGGTCGTGGCTGGAATGAATGGGGCTCTCTCCACATGGTTTTCCAACAGGCTAGCCCAGACTTGTTTGCCTATGGATGGAAAGGAGAAATAAGAGTAGCAAGGCCTTTTAAGTCCTAGGCTCTGAACTGACACATTGTTACACCTGCCTCTACTATTGATCCAAAAAAATCACAAGGTCAGCCCTGACTCAAAGAATAAGAAAATAAACTTCATCTCTTGAAGGGAGAAGTACTGACCTATTCTGGCCATTTTTACAATTGACCACAATCACATTGCAGGGAGGAGAAAAGAAAAGTGGAGGTTGCATCCCAGTGGACTAGTTACCAGGGGAGAATTTGCCCCTGGAAAAGCGACAACATGCTCAGGAGGGGCTCTGGGGTGGCTAATTATTCTTGTGCTCTCTGTGAAGGACAACGCATTAGCATATTTATTTCTCCATGTGCTAAAATGCCAGGCCCCAAGATCTCTATTATAAATGACACAATTAAGTTCTTGGCAAGGAAAAGTCAAGTTCACCAACCCCTCTTCTGTTTTTCAGGAAGCTAGTAGGACAAGCAGAACTGTTACACCAAAGTCCACCCAAGTGACAAAAGACATAAATTTTGAGAAATTGAGAGAGGTCACCAGAGCACTAAATCCCTTTAAAACAAAAGCTTCTATTTGTCACTGGCAAATGTGAGTGAAAAAAAAGCAGGACATAAGACAGTTAATCTAGCTTTATTCTAATTTTTTTTAAGAGAAAAATATTTACTTATATGTAGGCCCAGAAAAACAACCAGAAAGATATGTGTACTACAGTATTATCAGCAGTTAGATATCTTTGCTGGGATCAGAGATGATTTTTATTATTTATTTCTATTTCTCTGAAATTTCCCAATTTTCTGTAATAAACCTAAATTACTTTAGCAATGAGATGTAATGGCAAAAAAACCCCACGATGGATTCTAATTGTTTCAACATTGAAAAATGAATCTCTAAGTTATTTGATCGTGTTGGTAATACTATTTGCTGGAATTGGGGGTTTTGTATTTTTTCCTTTAAAATTATCCTGGGGCACTAATTTGCACACTAAGGTCTTGAACTCCTAATTTTGAGTTTATAAAATGTATTAATTAGTGCCAGTTCCTTTCGTTTGTCCAATCTCTCACTTCTCTAGATGCTGGGAGCTCAAATCCCTTTAGCAAGTGAGATACCCAGAGGCCATTGCACTGACTTTTGCACAAATGACTTACAGAGCCACGATTTAATATCTTTCTCTCGGCTCTTAACGGGGGTCAATATACAGAACAGGCATACAAAGAGCATCTCTGCGTCTTTTATAAAACTACTGCCAAAGTCTTGTCTGTTATTTGGTTCATGGTCCTTTCTATGGAGATCCCCTCAATAGATAACCCTAACGTACCATATGAGGAAGTTGAGTTTCCATGATGCCCTGGTGTGTTTCCTGTTAGGAGACCACGAGATGAAGTCATTTGTCTTGTTTTCTTTTTGCCTTTGCTGCTGGGAAGCTTAGAATCAAATTTTGTGCTCAAGGCGATTTCCCTTTACCGAGATTTTCTATCTTATGGAATAGTACCACCATCTATCTATCTTGCTGAAGCCAGAAATCCCAGACAACATTCTGGGGAGAATTTTCTGTCTCCTCGTGTCAATTACCAAATGAAGGAGTTCAGGAAATGCCATCCCAAAATATGTTGCTTTGGTATGCAGATTACATTGAACTTGGGGGGCACTTGGGGTACAGCAGATGAGGCAGAGGCTTCCTCCGAGTTTCCCTTACCTGCCTTATGAAGCATCTTCCAAAAGGAACTCAACAGTCATGAATCCCCTCCCCAGGAATCTCATCAACCAGGGAAGGCTGGCTCTTATCACAGGAGAGAGGACTGGAGGTGACACCACACCCAGACAGACTTTGTCACAGTCTGTCACCTATTCTTGCAAGGGCCCACTTATCTTTCCCAGAAATCATTTACTCTCCCCTAAGTTGCCAATATCACCCCTCCCCTCTCACATGAAGAGGGTTCCTGAACTTCTAGATCTCACTGGGTTTTGGGATATTCACTTTCCTTGCATATGATGCTCCCATGCATGTATAATAATATATGTATATATCTTTTCTCCTGTTCATCTGCCTGTGGTCAGTTTATTTCATAGATTCAATTATTGAACCCTTAGAGGGCAAAGTCTCTCCTCCCCTACACAATCTTGGAGCTTTTTCCTTTTAAATCTCTCTCCCCCCTGTCCACCTCTCTGTAGTCTCATAGTCACCGTTCAGTTCGGCCATCATTTTGTGCTTGGATTGCTCAAGGAGTCTTCTAACTGGACTTCCTGAATCTCATGGTACCCAAATCCTCCAAAAATCCTCCCTGCAAAAAGTCCGTCATCCACACTAATAGGGCAAGTGGTCTTGCTAACATGCCAATCTGATCTGGCAAGTTAAAAATCTTTCCACGTGAAGTCTCAACTCCTTAGCTCCCCTTGCACGAGTCTTCATCTCCCTCTCTCAACTCCTATCTTCCAACTCTTCACTCCAGCCACACTGAATCCACAAGTCACACTCCCTCTGATCTCTGGGACTCTGCACATACTGTTCCCTTGCCTCGAGTGCTCTTCTCTCTCCCCCAGCTCCTCTTTGGCATGGCTAGCACCATGGATCTGGCTTCAGAGTTTATGCACTAGCACCGTCTGTTCCTCTCTCCCACCCCAGCCTTGTTGGGTGTCCCTCCTGGGAGT
The DNA here is from genome assembly GCF_000956105.1 of Propithecus coquereli. NCBI lineage: Eukaryota > Metazoa > Chordata > Mammalia > Primates > Indriidae > Propithecus > Propithecus coquereli. The sequence goes on from NW_012149630.1 coordinate 107,852, forward strand.
CCCACGTTGTCTACCGTTCCCTCACATGGCACTGGCCATGGCGAATTGCGGGGTGTGCGATTCTGTCTCCTGCTCTGAACTGCAAGCTCCAGGAGGGCAGGTCCCGGGTCTACCTCCTGCTGCATCCTCAGGGCCAGCACAGCGCCTGGCCCACGGTAGATGCTCACTGAGTATTTGTTCAAAGAATGAATAAATAAATAAACTAGTTTTCTGGCATAAAACTCTCTTCCATACCCCTTACCCCCCTCCCTAACCCTCATTAATTATCTATTGTTTGGTTATATTGTTTTACTTTGTGCACTTCTGTTACCATGAGGCAACCTGTAGATCATTTCACAAAATGGCCATGATGCCTTTCCTTGCAGCAAATCCTCACAGCAAGTCCTATCAAGAGGTGGGATCCACTTTCCCACCCCTTCAATCAGTGTTGGCCTCCCAGTGAACAATATGCTGCCGACTGAGTGTGGCTGACTTCGTACCTGTCCAGGCAGCCTTGCATGTTTCTGTTCCCTCCACTGGAGCTGCACTGCTGCCACACGCACAAGCCCGAGCTAGCCCGCTGGGTGATGAGAGACACAGGGCTCGAACCCCTCCATCCCCCCAGCTGACAGCCCGCCAGCCTGCCACCCACCAGATCTGTGAGGCCATCTTACACTCGACAGCCCCAGGCGACCCGTCCCTGGCAGCAGACGACTGAGTGAGCTCAGTGGAGATCACCCCAGCTTGGCCCAGGTCAGTGGACACACCTATTCTGACAAACAGACAAAAGCAGTAACAAAGGCTTGTTGTCTTAAGCCCCTATATCAAGGTGGTTTCTTACAGTACACCCTGGTATCTTTCCTGGTGGCTGTCCTTGGGTGACATGTCCTAACACACAGGCTGACACTTTCAAGCCTCCAGAGAGTTAGGCTCAGTCCGATCCTCCTTTTCTCCAGCCCCTTAGGGTGTGTACCCCAAATCTGTTTTTAGAGACAGAATGAAAAAGTGTACCCAAATTTTTAGATGACCAAAATCCTCTTATAACCTCATCTACACTTTACTTCTTCTAGCCTTTCCTTCCCCCCTAAAAACAAAACAAAACTTAATTGAATTTCTCTTTCCTGAACTCTACCCAAAGTAGACCCATTTTGCTTGTGTTGGGATCCTTTGAACTAGCCCCGTGAACAGCTCTGAAGTCTGTGTGGCTTGGTGCTAGTAACTGGCTTCTCCACGACCTCCAGCAAGTTACTTAACCTCTCCCAGCCTCAATTTCCTCATCTGTAAAATGGGCACTATGATTCTACCTACCACCAAGGGTCATAAGAATTCATTCATTTATTCGTCCACAAGTATTTACTGGGGGCCTTGTGTGCCAGGCATTGTTCTAGGCCTTGGAAATATATTGGTGAACAATGGGAGGGGGAAACTCTCTGTCCCATGAAGCTTACATCAACCAGAGGGAGACAGACAGTAAACAATGAATATAACCAACAATAAAATTGTGCAGTGTGACTGAAGGTAAGAGCAACTGCAAAAAAGAAATCAGGAAAAGGGGATTGGGAGGGTGGAGAGGAGATTTGTGGGTGGGTCTTGGTGGCAATTTTAAGCGGGACTGTAGGGTAGGGCTTATTGGGAAGGCAGTATGTGAAGCAAGGCTTGAAGGAGCTGGGGGTGGCCTTGCAGGTGTCTGGGACAGGGGCATCCAGTGCGGGTTCAGCCCCAGCAAAGGCCGCGGAGTGGGTTAATGTGCCCGGTGTGTCTGAGGAGCCGCATGGCTGAAGTTGGGTGCCAGGGAGGGGAAAGAAGGAGAGGCTGCGAGAGAAGGGGGCCAGCAGATTGTCTGGGGACCCCATAGGCTTTCCTCTGAGTACAAGGGGCAGCCAGTGGTGGGCTTTGAGCAGAGAGGTAAAGCTTACGGTTCCACCTGCACGGTGCCTGGCACAGAATGCGTGCTCCCTGCAAACGAATTTTGGAGCAGGTGGTGATTTTTAAAGTTGCCAGCAACGTGTCTGTCCAGAAGGAGAAAAGGCCCCTCTGGGGAATGAAGGTGGGGGCCCTATTGTCTGCCAGAGGGTGCACCAGGCCTTCCCGTGGCTGGTAAAGTCTACTCTCTCTGCTCTTCTCAATATATGCAGCTCCTGCCCAGGCAGATTTGCATAAGGGTCCTAGAGCTCCTTCGGAGGACAGGAGAAGGAGACAACCCTCGCCTTCTTGAGGCTTGGCGGTAGTAATCTCTGTGTTGGATGGCGGCAGTGTCACCAAAGGTCAGCTACCAGGAAAGACACTGAGGACCTCTGAGGGGAACTCCCCTTGGGGCAAGAGGGAGTGTCTGCTACTCTTTGAGTCTAAGGCTACTCTGTGAGTTTAAGGTAAATCTATAAACATAGAACCCCAAGCTCAGGGCATGCTGGCCAAGGGTCACTGTGCAGGAACTGCGACATTCCCTCTCAGAGTCAGGTGGCTGGTGCAGGCACCTGGATCATCAGGGCGCTATCTGGCTGCAGCCAAAGATGCAACACATCAGGCAGGACCAATTTTCTAACTCAATCCAATGAGAGAGCACACCCAAACTGGGCTCTGCAGGAGACTGGTCAATTTCTTAGTCCTCTCCCGCCTGGTGCTTAGACACAGGATTAACCCCTTGGGAATGGTAAGAACCTGGAGTTCTGGAAAAACAAGGAGGCAGGCATAAGGCAAAAGAGAGAGAGAGAGAGAGAGAGAGGTAACAGGCATGTTGCTAATTAGACAGGCGGAAGCTTCAAACCACTCATGTGGATATTAAGGACTGATGTGACCTTATTTGTATCCTGAGCTGCTGGAGAGGGTCGAGCCAGTTAAGTTGACCACAATCGTGCTGCCAATCACCTTCTTCAGGGTGTGGGGGCCAGCCTTGTTATCATTTCATTACACCCGGGCCCCCTTCCAACCTATGTCATGGTGTCTGCGGGCTTCAGCCCTCGATGTGGGCCAGAACAGGAACCGCAGGGACCTAGAGAGGCGGCACACAACTGGGATCTGGTTGCCCAGGGGCAGCTCTGACTCCCACCAGCCAAGTGTTACTGACCAAGTCATTTAGAAGCTGTCAGCGTTGAGGGCTTTTAGAGCAGTGCTTCTCAAATTCAGAGGTGCATGTGAGCCCTCAGGGGATCTTGTTCACATGCGAATTCTGACTGGTCAGTAGGTGCTGTGTTTTGAATGATGGAGTACGCTCCAAAGTTCATGCTCAGACTTAATCCCCAAGGCAACAGTATTAAGAGGCAGGGCCTTCAGGAGGTGATTAAATCACGAAGGCTCCACCGGGGGCATGAAGGGGATTAACATTCTTATAAAAGGGCTCAAGGTTGAAACGCACGCCCTCTTGCCCTTCCACGCCTTTTGCCATGTGAGGATGGAGAGTTCCTCCCCACTGGAGGACACAGCGCTCAAGGCCCCATCTTGGAAGCACAGAGCAGCCCTGGCCAGATACCAGTCCTACTGGTTCCTTGATCTTGGACTTCCCAGCCTCCAGAACCACGAGAAATACATTTCAATTGTTTACAGAGTATTCGGTCTGGGGTATTTTGTTATAGTAGCACAAAGTAAGACAGCTGGTATGTGGTGGGACCTGAGCGTCCTCATTTGTGCAAGCTCCCAGGTGCTGCCGCGGCTGCTGAGTCATAGGAGCACTTAATGGCGCGGTCGTAACTCTGGCTGCACATTAGAATCACCCAGGAAGCTCAAAGCAATATAGTGTCAGGTCTCATCCCTGCAAATATTCTGACCGAATGGGTTTAGTATGGAGTTTAAGCATCAGAAGTTTAAAAAATCACCCCTGGTTATTCTATTGTGCAACCAAGATAGAAAACCACTGGTTTGGTCCATGCTCCTCACCTTCTAGGACTTTGGGTAGGGGAGCTGTATAATTTATTCTCCGTGCTGGACAATCACACAGGTTCAGCAGGTATAAACTGGGGTTGTCCTGGGCAAATTTGGATGTGCAGTCATTTCAACTGCAACCTTGTGGGGTCTCAGCCCTGTCCAAGGTCACAAAAGTGACTAGTGGTAGAGCCAGGACTTGAAACCGAGGCTAACGACTTTCAGTTAAATTCTCATTTCATTTTCTCAAAACCTTATTTACTCATTCTGTGAAACGGGAATAAGAACACTTAGCTTGTCAACCCTAATCTGGGGTAAATTTGAATATAAAAGGAGACCATAATCCACATAAATATGCTTCAAAAAGTTGAATAGCTCTATAGAATTGGAAGGCATTTTTATTATTGTGGATCTGTGGTTGTCAGGGCCAGTCTAGGATCTACTCATCTCTAGTTAGAGTGACCGCAGCTATCTAAGTAATAAATAATAAATGAGGCTTAATAGTTAAAATAACCTTGACAAAGTGGAAAAGTGGGAAGATGGGAATTGGAAAGGCATTTAATAGAAATGCCACTCTCTGGATCTGCTCTGAGCAGAGGTGGGTTCTTCTGGCAAGAGAAGATAAGAATCTCAGAGTGGCCCACAAGCTAAATGAGAATAATGTTGTCTCCAAAAATAACAAAGTTACTGTGATTCATAAATGAAAGTATGGTGTGTCTAAACCATGAGGTCGTTGTCCCAGGCCTCTTTGATCTGAGGGTAGTGTCAGCATGAAGAAGGATAGAAATGACACTGGAATTGAAACTGTCAAGGCAGTGGGGTGGAAAGTGAGGAATTGTGGATGACATCCATTCTAACCTACACATTTTCCAGGTGAAAACACTGAGGCCCAGCAGTGCACTCTTCAACAATAGAGTGCCTCACTCTCTGTTGGTGAAGCTGAGACTGGGCTCAAGGTCTTTGAACAATCAATCCAATCAAGTCTGTCTCTTTTGATGGCAAAAGAAATCTGGTTAGGGCCAGGCGTGGTGGCTCACGCCTGTAATCCTAGCACTCTGGGAGGCCGAGGCAGGAGCATTGCTTGAGCTCAGAAGTTCAAGACTAGCCTGAGCAAAAAAAAAAAAAAAAAAACCAAGCCAGGCATGGTGACGCTTACCTGCAGTCCTAGCTACCCGGGAGGCTGAGGCAGAAGGATCGGATTGCTTCAGCCCAGGAATTGGAGGTTGCAGCGAGCTGCAATGATGCCACTGCACTCTACCCAGGGGGAGACGCTGTCTCAACAAAAACAAACAAGGCAACCGAACACCCCTCCTTACAATCCCCCACCCCTTCATATAAAAATAAAATAAAAAATAAAAAGGAACAATTACCTGTCAATATACATTTTCCCAAACCTGTAGAATGTGCAACACCAGGAGTACACCCTAACGTAAACTGTGGACTTTGGTGATGACGTGTCAGTGTAGCATCATCAGTGGTAGCAAATGTACCGCTGCGATGTGAGCTGTTGATGAGGCGTGGGCTGTGCACGTGCGGGGACGTGGAGTCCACGGGAACTCCCGTACTTTCTGCTCAGTTCTGCTGTGTACCTAAAACTATTCTAAACACAAAGCGTGCTACACGTTTGCTTTTAATGACCCAAGGAGGGGGAAGTAATGGTGAGGAAGAGAGAGCGAGATGAAATAAGAATGGCACGAGATGGTGTTGAGGCTGGGCTGTGGGTACTTGGGGTCCATGGTGCTGTTCTCTCTTGCTGTGTATTTGAACGTTTCTGTAACAAACATTAAACAAAAGAAAACACTTGTAAGGAATGCCCCTAAGGAGACGTGGGCAGACACGTTTGCTTCTATTTACCTCCTGACACCCTTTCTTTCTCTTTTCCTCAAAGGATCTCAATTTTGCTCACATAAGCTCATGGTTTACCTGGCCAGGTGTGGAGGTCAGCTCCTGTCCCAGGCCCCGCCCAGCCCCACGATGAAGCCAGTCATTCTCGGCCACCGCTGTGGTCTACAGTGCTGGCTGCCCTGTGACATGATGAGATGACCCATGCTGAGCATTCTGCAGGGAAGATGCTCAATACATATTCCTTATTTTCATTATTGTCTTCCATCTTCACAGAAGACCAGTGAGAATATTATACCCCCAACTTTGCAAATGAACACGAGGCTCAGAGAAATCTGCAGCGGGTCCCAGGTCGCCTGAGAAAGCCTAGGTCTGTATGGCACCGACACCCACGATCTTAACCGCACTGTGCTACACTTCAGGTCTGGTACCATGTATTTTCGATGGGTCTTCTCTCTAGGCTGCTTGAATTTCAACAAAGATGTGTAACTGGGGCACGGACTTTTGGAGAGCAACAAGACAGAATACTTGATGGTGGAATGACACTGTACCCTGTGGTGATATTTTCCACCTTTTTCTGATTATGAGAATCACCCATGGTGTTAGAATGCAGAGTCTAGGGGAGGGCCTGATAATCTTCATTCCTAACAGAACACCTCCTCCCTCATGTAATTCTCACCATGAAGCAAGTTAGAAAAACTGTGCCTCTTGCCATTGAATATAAGCGCAGAAGGAGCAGCTGATTTATTAAAAGTAAGCAGAGAAAGGATCTTAGAACTCCGTTAATGCCCTATTACCCGTGGCTACTGGGCAGCGAGTCCTAACAACACATGTGGTTGCTCCATTTAAAGGCAGGTCTGGCCAGGGCACCGTAGCCTCCCCCGGGAGCCAGGCCGTCCTGCCCACACCGGGGGGAGGCTGAACTGGCCCCACTGCCCCAGGCTGATTGGACACTTGAGCAGGCTAAGCCAATCAAACCTATTCTCATAAGAATTTCAAATAAGAGTAAATACACTAGACTAGCTGTTCCCGGGCACCGGAGATGTAAATTCATGTAGGTTGGTGGTCAGTGCAAGCTAAGTTATGGGGCGGTGGCCCAAAATAGAAGTTTTATAAAAGACATCAGCTGAGGGAGGGAAGGGGGAGAGAGAAGGGAGTGGGAAGAGAGAGTTGGAGGTGGAGCAAAAGGGAAAGAGTTTAGAGGGTCAAATAATGCCTCCCCCCAAAAAAGGTATGTTCATCCAGAACCTCAGAGTAAGACCTTATTTGGGAAAAGGGTCTTTGCAGATGTCATTGAATTAAGGATCCAGAGAGGAGATGATCCTGGGTTCAGGGTGGGCCCTAATCCAATGACGGGTGCCTCGTGAGCCAAAGGAGAGGGAGATTTGACACCCAGAGGCAGAGAGGGGTAGGCCACGTGAAGATGGAGGCAGGGACTGGAGTGATGTGTCCACAAGCCAAGAAACGCCAAGCGTTGCTTAAGCCCTCACAAGCCAGGGAGAGGCAGGGAACCAAGGATTCTGTTTCAGAGACTCCAGAAGGATCCAACACAGCGGACACCTTGATTCTGGACTTCAGGCCTCCAGAACCATGAGGGAGTAAAATTCTGTTGCTTTCAGCCACCCAGTGTGCGATGACGTATTGGGGCAGCCCTAGGGAAAGATTTCATCCTAGAAGAGACAGAAAGGACAGGCGGGCTGAGGAGGGATGGGGCAAGGGAAGAAAGCAAAAGTGAGGGGTGGGTGAGAGGACAGAACCGGAGTGTGGCACAGAGAGAGAGAGACCGTGCCCACCCCCTTGCCCAGTGCGTGTGCCCCTGGACCTCCTGGTTCATCTCAGGATTCGGCCTGAGGTGCCCATCGTGACATTACACCCCCCTCCGCCCAAGCTTCCCTTGAGTGCTACTTACACCCTGGTCCTAGTAGGGCCCCTTGTGAGGGGTACAGGCTGCAATACAGCCCCCAGCACCTGGGCAGCCCCAGTCTGGCACCGGGAAGGGGCAGGGAGGCTGGCAGCGGCCAGGTGCCGGCTAGTGGGACAGCTGCAGCCAGTGGCACCTGTGGGAGGCCTGGGGAGGAGGTGCGGGTGGTGACAGGCAGCTCTTTGCTCTTTGCATCCCTGCACCTCCTGCAGTGGGCTCCTGGCCAGGTGGCTCCCTGGGACCTCTCCAGATGCTGATGAGCCCACCAAGGGCTAGGTGGCCCCCTCAGCAGGGTGGTCAGTTCTAAGTCCTTCCACACCTGCGGGAATGCTCCAAAACAAAGGCATACCCTTGGGAGGCTTACAAAGACCAAGGCCCCTCTCTCTATCTCTCTCGTGTAGTGTTATTTCTGATTAACCATAATAACGAATACTTTTAAAACCCTTCTTGCATGCCGGGCACAGTGCACCAGCCCGTGGGTGCTCCTGCTGTCACCTCACATTACAAGGAGAAACTGAGGCAGGCCAGGGAGGTACAGACCCTGCCCAAGGACCCAGAAGGCGAGGGACATGCTCAGGATGTGAACCCAAGGGCTGCTCTTTGATTGCTATGCTCCGCCGCCCCTCTCTGCACGCACACCTCGAATAAGGATGAGCCTAATTCCCAGAGCATTTTCCACACTCACTTGTGAGGGAAATGGTGACAGATTTTCTAATCAGGGTTTTAGTTGGGAAAATGAGGAACTGAATGGTTCTTCCCTGGGCTTCTCAGCCCTAGGAGCCGCCCCTCTCCTCATAGCGTCCGCACCGAGCTAACCCCACAGGTAGAGCTGGGAAGGGGAGGTTGAGGAAGTTTGAGCTCCCTCAGATGGGAACAGCCGGAAAACAAAGCCCAGGTATAAGCTTCCTTCTTTGCTTCCCTTCCGCTTTTCGGTGGGAACTCCCTGATCCCAGCCTCGCCTGGGCCACCGTGAGTGTCGCCTACGGTGTGGGAGCCTGGGGGAGTCAGCTCACCTCTCTGGGCCTCACTGTCCTCATCTGACAAATCAAGACAACAATAATACCCTTGATAACCGCGCCTTGAATGTAGGCAGCTTACTGTGTGTCAGTGATACTTTAATAAAGAGATTTCCAAAAGCGCACCGTTCTGTTGTTTAGGAGCCTACTCGGGTGCCTCCAGCAAAGCGAGGACGTGATTACTGAGGGGAGGGAAAAGGTAGTGGCCTGGGCAGGACACGGGGCTTCTGGGGTACGGACGACCTACTCAGACCTGACTTCCTCGGGCCTGGGGTGTGATTCAGCAGATGTTTGTTGGTAATACTTCGTTAAACTCTGCGTTTATGCTGTCAGTGTTTGTCTACACAAATGTTCTAGTTCACATCTTTTACAAGGTTCAGAAATAATAAAATGTACCTCCCAGGGTTGTTTTGCAATCTTTGAGACATGCATTTGATGTCCTTGCACATAGTAGGTGCTCAAAGAACAGAGGAGAAGGGAGCACTTCCCTGCCCCTTATCCAGCCAAGGGAGAACTCAGCGGGCAGCTGGGCCCTGAGCCCCGAGAAGAACAGAAGAAAGAGAAAGTTGGGGCGGCCGTGGTGTGGGGAGGAGGCCAGCGGGACTGAGCGGTGGCAGTGGGTGAGAAACTTATGGGAAAGTGGGACATTTATCAGGAGTCATCTGCATCCCAGCCCAGGACAGGTTCAGGAAGGAGCTGTCCTAACGTGTTTACATTTGTTCGTTCATTCATCCAAGAACTGCATAGTGAGCACCTGCCGTGTGGCAGGCTCCCACTGGCTGAGGGGGTCCTGGGAGCAGGATGGAGTCCCTGTGCTCGGTGCTTGCAGACCAGCAGAGTAGTGGACATTTAACTGGGCAGATTCCACCCACTGTGCGAAGAGCAAGGTGAGAGGAATACGGAGTGCTGGCTAAGCCTGCAAGAATGCCGCCGTGCCTAGTTGGATTTATTTTGTTGCTTTTTTTTTCTTTTTTTTTTAAGGGACAGGTGATTGTCAGAGAAGTCTTCCCAAAAGAGGTGACACATAAACTAAGCCCAGAACTAACCTGGTCTAGCATATTCCAGGCAGGGCAATATAGTATGTGCAAAAGCCCAGAGGTGAGAAAGAGAGGGTGGTGGCTTTGAGGAACCATGCAAATACTTGAGTGGCTGGAGTACAGGGACAGGGGCAGAGAGAGAGACAGGGACAGAGAGACAGAGGAGAGAACAGAAAGGTAAGCCCAGATCAGTTCACAAAGGGCCTTCTGTGTCCTGGCAAGGAGTCTGGATGCAATCCTAAAAGCCACGGAGAGCCACTGAAGGATGGCGAGCAGGGAGGGGCATTACAGGGTCCCAGGTTTGCCTTTTTGGAGAAGCATAGCGATTTCCATGTCTGTTAGGAGTGGATGATTTCTCTAGGTGAGCAAGACCAGCCTCCCCTTCGGGAACAAGAGCCAACCTTCTAAGTAGAACGGCCTTCATCTCCTTACCATTTCTGCCTGTCTTGATCCATCTGTGCTGCTTACAAAATACCTTAGACTGGGTACATTATAAAGAACAGAAATTTATTTTTCAAAGTTCTGGAGGCTGGAAGTTCAAGATCAAGACACTGGAAGGTTAGGTGCCTGGTGAAGCCTGGTCTTTGCTTCCAAGACAGCACCTGTGGCCGTGTCCTCCAGAGGGGAAGAATGCTGTGTCCTCACGTGGCAGACGGGATGGAAGGGAAAAAGGGCTGATAATTCTCCCCGGCCCTTTTATAAGAGCTTTAATCCCATTCATGAAGCCTCTGCTTTTATGACTTAAGGTCCCACCTCATAATCCTATTACACTGGCAAATAAGTTTCAACATATGGATTTGGGGGGACACATGCAGACCATAGCACTGCCTAACTCTCAAAGACAAAAGTCCCGATCGTCGGGGAACCAGGGATTACAAACCTTGAAGGGACAGGGACTCGCAGGCTCGATGCATGGGTGTCCCTTCAGTGCCTACCCCAGGGCCTTGCATGCCACAGGAACTCAGTGCTTGCTGATGAGCTACCAAGGCTGCTTCCATCCAGCTGTAGTTTTCCTTAATTTCTAGGGCTGTAATGGGTTGAGGAATTAAGACTATATTTACTCGGAACACTCTGCATTATTGAAACCTAAAACTCCAAGGGTCCATTTGATTTGTGGCCAACGTTCAACTTTCTGGCTGATGAAACGCTCATTTCTCAAAGCGGAAATGTTTTTGTTTGTTTGGGTGATGTTTGTGAGAATGAGCATCATATCGGGAAAATGCAGATTCACAGGCTCCACCTTCTTCCCTAGAAACGTTGATTCAGTAGCTGTATCAGTCAGCTCTTGCTTGGTTGTGCTGCAGTAACAAATACCTCCCCAAATCTCAGTGGTGTATAATGAAAAAAGGCTTCTCACTCATGTTACATGTTGGCTGTGTGTCAGCTCTGCCACGTTTCCTTTATTTAAGGACTCAGACAGAAGGAACTGTCCCCACAGGGGACACGCACTCTTGAATCAAAGATATATACTCATCTGTAGGAAAGAAGGAGCAAATGGTTGAGAATAGTAATACCATCTACCACAGGAGGTCTGAGGTGCAGCTTAGAGCCGTGTATTTTTAGCAGATATGCAGATGAGTCTGTTGCAGAAGATCTGAGGGCCACACTTTGAGGACTTCTGCACCACCACGTGTTAAGGATAAAGAAAAACATTGGTCTGAACTGGTTTTTCAATGTGCAAAGTTGGGTGGTTTCCTGTCTCTCCTGACACAAAAATCTTCACTTTTAATGCTCCTTTTTGCTTTGACTATGTCTCCTCTTAGAAGCCTTCAGGGGCTGAGGCTTTGAGCTGTTGAGCCTTGAGTCTTAGGTCTTTCCCCTATACCTCCAGCTTTGTTTTCTGCTACATAACACAAACAAATATGGTTTCAAAAGAATAATGCATGTAAATGGGCATGCACAGTTTCCGTGTTCATCCTGCCTGCGTAGGTATTTGCCTTTTAACCAGACTCTCTCCATGACCCAGAACTCATTGCACAATGAGAATTCCAGGCCCCCCAATCGTTGTGAGGGATGCTGATATTAGAACGTGTGTTCCCCCACCACCCTCCCAGCTGAGGGCCCATCTCTCTGCTCCCTGATGCTTTTCCGTGGCCCTGCATTTGCCACCTGACGTTTTAATAGTCTATTCATGCCTGTCTCTCTTGCTAGATTAAGAGGTTCTTGAGGGCAGAAGCTTTGAGTCCTTCTTTCTGTCACCTACATGCAAACATGTTTTTTGAATAAATACATATTTATTTGGGTATTATAGCAATCTACTCTTGGGGCATTTTAAAAATTGAAAAAATTATTTTTGTTGTACATATCCCGGCACCTCTTCTTGATTCTTTAGAACTGTGTTGGCCAATATGGTAGCCACCAGCCCCACATGCTACTGAGCAGTTGAAATATGGCTAGTCTGAAGTGACATGTGAAATATTGGGTGTAAACACTGGGTTTCAGAGACTTGGTATGAGAAAAATGTAAAACATCTCATTGTATTTAAAATATCTCGTTAATAATTTTATGCTGATTATAGCTTAAAATGATAGTATTTTGGATATATTATATTAAGTAACATTTAATTATTAAAATTATTGATGTCTGTTTCCTCTTACTTTTTCAAACGTGCCTAGCAGAAATTTTTAAATTGCATAACATGGCTTACGTTATATTTCTACTAAACAGTGCCGTTTTAGAGAATTCTAACAGTTTCTCAATCACATCTGCTAGTTTTCTTCACTTCCCTGGGGAGTAATACACTTGGGTGTAAAAACTGGAACTTATTTCAAGGAACAAAGGAGTACCTGATGGTAGCTGCGCCTCTCTCTGCCTTCGATTCCCTCGAATAGAGTTCTTTCCCTCCCGATTTCTCGGGTGGGGAGAATGTCATCATCCAGCAAATTCCAGTGATTCAACCCTACTTGAGCCAAAGCATCATTTCTAGCAACACAGGGTCTGTAGCAAAGGTTCTTTTTGGTCCTGGTTGGCTGAGCAGTTCTTGTTTCTAAGTCCTCAATCCTTATTCTGGGATGTCTGAATAAATGGGATCGACAGGCACTAAAAAGTTAGAGGGAGAAGTGAACAGCTAAAATAGGTAGTCCTGCCAGGAGGGTGGGCACCCTTGGTGGGGTCTGGGAGGACGTGTAGTGACTGCCAGGGAGCATAAGGGAGCTTTCTAGGGGCCCAGAATGTGCTGATAATTTTTTTACAAAATTTTTTTGGAGACAGGGTCTCGCTCTGTTGCCCAGGCTAGAGTGCAGTGGCCAGATCATAGCTCACTGCAGCCTACAAGACCTGGACTCAAGTGATTCTCCTGCCTCAGCCTCCCAAGCAGCTGGGACTACAGGTACACACCACCACCATGCCTGGCTAATTTTTAAAAATTTTTTGTAGGGACAGGTCTTGCTACCTTGCCCAGGCTGGTCTTGAACTCCTGGCCTCAAGCAATCCTCCTGCCTCAGCCTTCCAAAGTGCTGGGATTATAGGCATGAGCCACTGCACCCAGCCTATGCTGATTCTTGATTTGGGTTTCTTGATTATGTGTGTGAGGTCACTTTAGGAAAAGTCATCAAACAGTATACATTTATGATTTGTTCTCTTTTCTGTATATGTTCTACTTCATTAAAAATTTTATATAGTAAGGCAAGTAGAATATGAGTGAGAGTCACAAAAAATAAGGAGGGAGAATTAAAGCCCTGTGAAAATAAATCTCCAGGATAGAATGGGAAAAAAAACGTTGATTGTTTCATTTTTAAAAGGTGTCAAATATGATAAATAACACTATTTACGGCATTTGTGACAGATGCTTACAATGGCCCCCGAGATCTGCCTGTGGTCATGTCCTTCCTTGTGTGATTCCCTCCCTTGAGTGTGGGTGGAACTTGTTAATTGCTTCTAGCCCACAGACTACAGCAGAGGTGACAGAATGTATGTGGTTACACGTACTTGATTACATGACATGGGACGTTGCTGCCGTCTCTGCATCCCTCACTGGCTCTGAGGAAGCAAGCATCCATTCTGGGTAAACTATGTGGCAAGGACACCCCACGTGGCATCCTCTACTTGCCCAGGGTGGCCTCTGGCCAACAGCCAGTGAGTAACTGAAACCTTCAGTCCTAAAACACAAGTAACTGAATTCTGCCGACACCTGAGGGTGCTTGAAAGCAGGTCCTTCTCAAGTCAAGACTCCAATGAGACTGCGTGCCCGGCTGGCACCTGGGCTGTACCCAGGTGAGACCCTTAACAGAGGGCCCAGCTAAGGACTGCTAGAGGGATCCATGCCAGAACTCCTGACACATGGAAACTGTGAGAAAATAAATGTGTGTTGTGTTAAGCTGCTAAATTTATGGTAATATTATTACACAATAATCAAAAACTATTACAGCACTAAAGAAAAAAATGCAGGCCGGGCGCCTGATGACTCACACCTATAACCCTAGCACTCTGGGAGGCTGAGGCGGGAGAATTGCTTGAGGTCAAGAGTTCAAGACCAGCCTCAGCAAGAGTGTGACCCCCGTCTCTACTAAAAATAGAAAAAATTAGCCGGGCATGGTGGCGCATGCCGGTAGTCCCAGCTACTCGGGAGGCTGAGGCAGGAGGATCACTTGAGCCCAGGAGTTTGAGGTTGCTGTGAGCTAGGCTGACGCCATAGCACTCTAGCCCAGGCAACAGAGCAAGACTCTGTATCAAAAAAAAAAGTGCAGCTCAGCACCTTAGGCACAGTGTGCTATCAGTTGAGATCTGCCGAATGCAAAACCCTAAGATAGGGGCTTTCAAGGTCTCCATCTCTCTCTCTGTCACACACACATACACATACGCAGGTGCACACAGGAATGGGCCTCAGGCATTCCTTATGGATAATTTAGCATAAAGGGGAAAACATTTCTGAAAATAACGTTTTAAAAAATGCAATTAATATATATTCGTTGTAGAAATTTTAGAAAGTATAGATTAGCAAAAAGAATATAAAACCACCAATTTCTTCATTGGACATGCATTAATTTGTAATACCCATAAGTAACTATCATTGGCATACGTTAAGATGATATTGGCCGGGCGCGGTGGCTCACGCCTATAATCCTAGCTCTCTGGGAGGTCGAGGCGGGCGGATTGTTTGAGCTCAGGAGTTTGAAACCAGCCTGAGCAAGAGCGAGACCCCGTCTCTACTAAAAATAGAAAGAAATTAATTGGACAACTAAAAATATATAGAAAAAAATTAGCCGGGCATGGTGGCGCATGCCGGTAGTCCCAGCTACTCGGGAGGCTGAGGCAGGAGGATCGCTTGAGCCCAGGAGTTTGAGGTTGCTGTGAGCTAGGCTGACGCCACGGCACTCTAGCCGGGGCAACACAGTGAGACTCTTCCTCAAAAAAAAAAAAAAAAAAGATGATATTGATTTTGTGAGTTTATAAAAATAATACTTGCTCATTATATAAAAGTTGGAAAACACATAAAAACTAAATGAAGAAACTTAAAGTCAACAATAACCCTAACCACAAAGGTAATCCCCGTTAACACTGCGATTTATGACCTATATATTTGTGTGTACTCATCAGCTTGGGCTGCTACAACAAAATACCATAGACTGGGTGGCTTAAATAACAGACATTTATTTCTCACAGTTCTTGCAGCGGGAAGACCATGATTAGGTTCTAGTAAGGGCTCTCTTCCTGGCTTGCAGACTGCCGCCTTCTTGCTGTGTCTTCACATGGTGGGGAAAGAGTTAATGAGCTCTTCAGTGTCCCTTCTTACAAGCATACCAATCTTATCACATCAGGGCCCCACCCTTATGACCTCATTTAACCTGAACTACTTCTTCGTAGGTCCTATCTCCCTATGCAGTTACATTGGGGGTTAGGGTTTCCACATATAAATTGGTGGGTGGCAGGGTCGGGGAGAGACACGATTCAGTCCATAGCAGTGTGTGTACAATTTTTAAAAATTAAAAGTAGGATTTTACTCTGTCTTCATTTATCAACATATCCTATTTTCTTGCATCATTCAATATTCTTCTACATTATTTTTATTGGCAGCATAGTATTCCTACATAATAGCTACATAATGGCTACAAGACTGTATCATTAGTCATTTAACTAATCCCATAGGTGATATATTTAGATAATTTCCAATTCTTTTCCATTATACATGACATAGGAGTCACAGTGTGTGTAGTGTAATATGCTTTATGTGTATCCATGATTACACGTGTTATCCTTTGGGATAGGTAGAATTCATTGCCTTGAAAACTTTATCAAAAAGGAGCCCCTATATCTCTGCCTTTGTTCTAAGCTATGTTTATAGCACAGAACACAAAGGCGGATAGTATTTGGAATTGAGATCTTAGATGCTCCTGTAGCTTTAGAAGTCTGGGGGCTCAAGGAAGCAGTGTTATTAGTAAGGGAGTTATCCAAGAGTCTCTGCTTTAAGGAGCAGCTTCCAGAAGGCGCTTGGCGTGTGAGTGCTTTCGCTCTGACGCTACGCATTTGGGGCAGAATCTTCAGCCCTGTTGGAGGGATGTCATGAAGCCAAGTGTCATCTTACAAAGCAGAGAAGAAATTGACAAGGGTATGTTAGCTCTACACTGTGTCACAGCCTACAATTACAGGAAGCAGTGAGGACAAAAGGAACCGTCCCAGCAAGCGCACAGCCAGGCTCACGGGAACTGGTGATATTGAATAGTGTTAAGGAGATGGTTTCTGGCTTAGATGTCAGCATATCCAAATCCTGCTTTAGAACACTCCTCCTTGGGAAAGATAAAGGTGAAGAAAATGAAACTATGGAATATGTTTGGGCAAGCATCTGTGGGTTTTGCCTGACCAACACTCCTTCTCCATTCTTCTGATAAAAGGACCCCGACTACCCTTTGGGGAACAGCCCTCACCCACCCTCTGTCCAGGAGTGGGCACGGAACCCAGGCCTGACCAGTCCTGCGGAGTGCACGCTTTCTGTCTTACCTCTCTGCCACCTCTGCTCCTCTCCCCTCACCCTGTGTGTCCCCCAAGGAGTTTGCAAGCCAGGCCTGCCAACACAGGCCTTCTAGGACTCTTGCCCAATCTAAGAGAATCGCCTGGCTCCATTTGTTTCTGCTGGCAGAGCGTGAGCCTCGAGTGTGGATGGTCGCGCTTACCGGTCGGGAATGAAGGGAAGTGGAGGTGAGAAATGGAGAAACAAGGAGTCTGGAGATTGTCGAGATCCTGGGTCCAGCCATACCAGCAGCTACTGAAGCAAGTGCACCCTCCTCCTCTCTCCCACCTTTTTTTTAAAGCCACTTTGAATTGAGTTTCTTCTTACTGGCAACCGAAAGTCCTGAACGGAATACCTTTTGATTCGACTGGGGCTCCCCGTGCATCTCCAGTGCAGAACTCCAGTGAGCAACACTACAGAACCTTTTTACCTGAGTTCATGCAACCTTGTGACCTAGACCCAAAGCAGCCCGTATGTGAGTTTCCCAGCTGCTCACTGCAATGAGAGGAAAGAGCAGAACCCGCCCGGCAGTGAGAAGGGGACTGGGGGAGAACGAGTGTGCAAAGGTGAGGGGCTTCTATGTGGGAGAAGAACAGATGCCTGAGAGGCAGAAATGGCTGGGGTGTCCTCCTTCTTCTTCCTCAGCCCCACGGCAGGAGGAGGCAAGGAGAGACCACCTCCATGCGTGCGTAACTCTTTGAACACAACGAGTGTTCTAGCTTTTTGAGGGATGGTGGCCCATCAAAGTGTTTGAGTTCAACCCAAACCTCTATCCCTGCTCTGTGGGGTGGAGTGGAAGGAGGTCGTGGGCTTTGCTTATCCAGTAAGCTTTGTGGGCAAGAGGCCAGTACAGAATCTGGTCTGGCTCCCTGAGCAGTGCCAGTGGCCTGGCCATCTTGTCACCCCCTTGAAAGGGGCTGCCTACTCTACAGACTCTCCTGCTGGTGACTCAGTTTACCAGCCCCCCTCCGCTTTCTGTCTTACCTCTCTGCCACCTCTGTTCCTTTCCCCTCACCCCATGTGTCCCCCAAAGAGCAAGCCCTAACTTGGAGAGTTAGCCACGGTCTCCCCCCGGGGCTTCTCCACTGGGCAGAGTTCTTGCGACAAGCCTCCTCACCGGCTGCCAGGCTCCCTCACGCCTACCCGTGGCGGTTTAGGGTTAGTCGGTCTGATCAGACTGCGGTGGTGATGGGGGGTGGTCACATGACCCAACTTATGGCAACTCAAACGGAACAGTGTCTGGCTTCTTTCCTCAGAGCAGAAACGCTCAAGAAGGTTCCAGAACCCTTGCTTGGTTCCTCTCTCCCAGCCCAAGTTGCAAGAATATGTAATCTGTAATTGTGTCTGAGAGCGTGTATGAGCACGCAAGCATATGGAACATCTGACACTGAGTTTCTCCTTTCGCAAACACATGTTCATTTCCTCCCTCCCTTTCTACTCCTCTTTTCCAAGTAGTCTCTGATCACAGGAGCCAGGCTGTGTTGCCTAGCTACAGGTGTTTCCTAGCAGTTCCAGCCTCCCTTCAGCATCAGATGAGGGCCGGGGCCTGGAGGGTCGGCCACCAGCCAGCAGTGTGTCAGCCGCACCTACTAAGGATGCACCTACAGGCCACCTGACACCAAGCCCTCCCACCTGCCACAGCAGGGTGCTGGAAGAGCCCCCGTCCGTCTGGCCATCTCATCCCAAGTTGGAAAGAGAGAAAATAACTTGCCTATTTGAGTCGCTTTCCCTTGCTTTGTTTACAGAGCTGGTTCTCAGAGTGAGATCCCCGGACCAGCAGCACGGGCAGCTTGTTAGAAAGGTGTCGGAAAGGCCCCATTCTCAGTTCCCACTCCAGACCCCAGAGCTCCGAGGGTGAGCCCCGCAATCTGTGATTTACAAGCCCTCCAGTTTCTTCTCATGCTTGCTAGAGTCTGAGAACCAGTGGCTGACAGCTCGGTATGGTGGGGTTTGAGTGGGTGTAGTCAACACACAAGCTGACGTTCACTGAGGCTGACCGCGACCCGGCGCTGGCCCGGCACCAAGCACTTTATGTCTGGTGCAGGGCTGTCACCTTGGCTGAGCACTGAGATCTGTGAGGACCTTCGAAACGTGCTGGTGCTTGGGCCCAGCTCCACGCAAAGACTCCGCACGGCCGGGTGGGGATCTGGGCACTGGGTACTTCGTGGAGCTCCCCAACGATTCCATCCGTAGGGAGGGCTGAGAAGCACACTCCCAGCCCCATCTCTGCCACCCTTCAGCTACGTGACTGTGGGACAGTGCCAATGCTGCCCTCCCTGCCTCGCTTTCTGCGTCTGTAAAACGGGTGTGGTGATTCCTACCCCCTCACCTCCCAAGGTTGTTAGGTGGAATAAATGAAATAAAAGATGTGAAATCTTCCTGTAACTGCCCTTAAAATGGTAAACAAGATGGGCTGGAGCCCCTAGCTCAGGCACCATGGGAAACCCTGCATTTGTCTCAGGAGACAGGGCGGGGGCAGTGTCAGAGGGAGGGACGCCCCTCTCCTGACCGCCTCTGGCTCTGACCCTCCCTTTAGGGTCACTTCTTGATCTTTGCCTCCTGCTCTGGGTTCACCCAGACTTCACCCCAATCTCTCCTCCCCCCAGACTTCCACCAGCTCAAGGCTGTGTGTGCTACAGACCGCTGAAGGATCCAGGCAACTCCCAAGGCTTCCGGTCCAACAGAGCCAACACCTTAAAACTGTGAGTCCCTACATCTGTCCCACCCTCAGGGAGTACTTAAGTTCCTCTTCCCCCTGGGGGCTCCAGCCTCCCACCCCCTTCCTCCTCCTCCCCTGCCTTCCCACCTTCCAGCCCCCAGGAGTTTCCCCTAAAGAGTCCTTCAGCTATCTCTTTGTCTCACTGCTAGCCCATCCTGCCTTGCCCAGAGGCGTTTTGCTAAGCAAAAACACTTGTCTCCTGGAAAAGGAACTCTGCCTCTGTTTGTTTTTTCTTCCCCCTACCTAAACAGACTATCCGGACCTTGGGCTTTGAGAGCAGACGTTCATACTGTGGATTGTCCCCTTGCCGGTAGTCGACCTTAGAGGGATTATTTT
This sequence comes from Propithecus coquereli, assembly GCF_000956105.1. Taxonomy (NCBI): domain Eukaryota; kingdom Metazoa; phylum Chordata; class Mammalia; order Primates; family Indriidae; genus Propithecus; species Propithecus coquereli. The sequence continues at coordinate 127,500 of NW_012149630.1, forward strand.
AGCCCTGGTTACTCCAAGTGTGATCCATGAACCAGCAACGTCAGCACCGATTGGGAGCTTATTACATACAAGATGCAGAATCTCAGGCCATCCCCAGACCTACCCAATAAGCATCTGCGTTTTAATGGGTCCCTAGGTGAATCATTTGCCCAGTAAAAGCTTAGATGCCCCATTCTAACCTCTGAGCCTGTTGCCTAGTTTGTAAAATGGAGATACTTCCTCACTAGGAGGCTGTGAAAATTACATGAGATAATGTATGCAAACACTAAACACAATGTCTGGAAGAGAGAGGCTTCAATAAATGGTAGCTAATATTATTATTAGCTATTAAGCTGTAACAGCTCTATGCCTGCTTTAGGGATTGTTATTCTGGCCAAAAATAGAACCTCTCCAGATGCTGGGACCCTCAGGGTACAGTGATTGCTGTGTGCTGGGGCCAGGAAGTCGGGGAAAGCAAGTCCTGAGGTTGGAGGACTTCAGAACGGGAAAGGGAGGGATCGGCCTGGCTGCAGCTAAGCCCAAGCCAGAGTTTCACATATTTAGATTCTGCACACCGGAATCTGGACCTTTGCACACTGGATCAAGGCAGTATATCTTCCTGGTGTGGCATGTTTACTCACGGCAAGTAATTGAAAAGATCATTTCCATGTTAAAAGTGGATATGGAGAGAGGACATAGAGTATGGTTCTGTTTATAGCAAGTTTTAGAACAGACAAAACTGAACTAAGGTGACAGAAATCAGAACATTGGTTGCTTGTTGCAGGGTGAGGGGATTAAACTGGAAAGGCATGAGGGATCTTTCTAGGGGGATGGAAATGTTCTTGATTCGGGTGGTAGTAGTGACATTTGTCAAAATCCTTCGAACTGAACACCACAATGAACTAGCCAAAACTGAATCCATTTTAATTCATCTACAAAAGAAGTTGGAACAGAAGGGAGAGATCGCAGACCCTCCCTTCCATTTTCGCTGTGCAGGTATTAACCAGCACCCCAACATTGAAGACCTTCTCTGTCCCAAGCCCAATCTTAGCCAGTTATCATTGCCCTGGGGCCAGTGTAGACAATGCCTAGGGCCAGTGTGGACTGCAGCAAGGGTGAAATGCCTTGGTCAGACTTCCCCAGGGGCCTAGGGGCAGACTTTTTAGCCCAACTGGACTCTGGCTTATGCGTCTCAGTGAGAAGGAGCTTTAGAGGGCGCCCACCCGAACAGTCTCCTATGTCCCAGGCCACAGCAGCCTGTGGCTTCCGTTTGTTCCCAAATCTTTACGGCACAGCCCACTCTGGGTTGTGGTGGGCAATTTGCTCCCGTCGGTTTCCCTGTAGGTTCGGTAGATTTTCGGGGGACTGCCTTGCACTGTTTGGGCACAGCCCCCCAGGTTCTCCTCTCCAGGCTGCTGGCTCTGCCTCCGCACTGGTTCGTTCACTCGGCCTCAGGCGATCATCGCCAGCTGGGCTGTCTTCCAATCCTCACCTTGGCTAAGAACCCAGCAGTGAATGCCCCGCCCTCCCTCGCTCTGCTCCCAAGCTGCCTCCGCTCCCCAACCCCCAGCAGACCACGTTTTCACCTAACTCAGGCCATTCTCCACACGTTCCCATCCCTAAATCGCTCACTCCTGGCCTTTCTTCACCTTGGAGTCTTGATTCAATAAAGAAAAAGTTTTCTCTTCTTTAAATCTTTATTTCCCCTCTCAGAATTAACTTCTTCCCAGAAGGATCAGCAGTGGGGACGTCTATTCTTTCAGGGGAAACTCCGCTTCCACCCTCGATGGGAAAAACCCCGGAGGGAGGGCAGGTTATGCAGATTACACACAGCCACACAGAAGGAGAGAGAGAGAGAAAGAGGAAATGACTTCTACCCAGTGGTTAATGAGAGAGCTGCCCCCATCCGATCTCAGGTCTCCTGATGGATTGACTTTCTGGCCAATTCTGGGTGCTTTGATTGGAGCTGAAATTCATCCTCCACTAAGGAACTTGCTCTGCCTGAGACTCCACGGCACGATCCTGGCAAGCCACTTAATGTCTCCGCAGCTCAGCTTCTTGACAGTAATTGGGGACAATAATAGTTACCTACTTCATAGGGATATTCAGCGGCTCAATTAGTAAAAGCTTCTAAAGTGCTTGAGTCCCATTATGAGTTGTAATGGAGTACATCTGCTGGTGTTGGCCAATCTGTTGGCTCTTGGTAGGAAATGCTCTAGAGCCAGAAAGACACAAACCCTAGAGACTAGAAAAAAATAGGAATAGAGCCTAATGTTGCTAGGTGTTTCAAAATGCTCCTTTGCCGTTGGACTTTTAGAGAAGACGTTGGATGGAATGCTCAACTGAGAAATTTCCGCCTCGCAAAGGTGATCCTGAGTTTATAACCATGGACACATCATCAAAGTGACCGCACTGCATGGCGTCACAGACACCAAATTGGGACAAGAAGGAGATGGGGAGGGTCTATCTCAGGTAAATAAGGCTGTGCTTGAAGTTGCCCAAGTCAAATTCATGCCCAGTGGTTGTAGTTGGCCATCCATATTCGTTAAGACACAGGGTAAGCTGCTGGAACAGTTCTGAAGCTATAGGGGCTTATACAAGATACAAGCAATTTATCTCTCATGTCATAGTCCAGAGGTAGCAATTCAGAGCTGGTAGGATCACTCTGTTTTCATCACAAGCCTTCTGCTCGTGAGTCCATTTCTCACCATCTCCTGAGCAGCGGAAGGGGGAAAGGGACCAGGAGCACTCAGCCTCTTTTTCTAAAGACAAGATCCAGCAATGGTCCCAGCATTATTCTCTCCAGCCCATTGGCTACACTCCCAAGGTGACGACTGTATCTCCCAGCTTCCCTTGCAGTTCAATGTGCCATTAGACTAAATTCTATTGTCTCCAATTACTGGACACACTGGACTGCAAGGAAAGCTGGGAAATGTAGTCTTCACCTGGGCAGTCTACCCTGAAAGGAGAAGATAGCTAGAAGGTCAGGGGTGGGGGAACAGCTAGCAGTCTACCACAGCAGCCTGGAGAGACACCAGGAGGCTGTCTGCAGGCATGTGGTTTAAAAGTGCCAGAATATCCAATACTCCATATTCCTTTTTAGGAATAATTACAGGAGTGGGTGGGCCTGGGATGTCATTGGAAATTACCTAATAGCGGTTGAAAGAGGTGTCAGACTTCCTGGAAGAAAAAGTGAAGATGGAAACTGGTCCCATGCCACTGAGACCTTGTAACCTCTTTGAAAGACCCGTTCTTAGAAAACAATGTTCACCTGTGCCCAGCAGTCTGGCCAATGAGAGATGCCTCCTCCAACCTAGAGGCTTGTTTCTAGGTCTTGATCTGACTCATCTTTGGAAGGCGAGGGGGGAGGAGGCCAGAGGGGGCTCTCCCAGAAGGTAGCATCAGTTATTAAATAGTTCTCAAAAGAGGAGTTTCCCTACATTTTGTTAAAGAAGAAGAAGGAGGAAGATGAAGATGAGAACGAGGAGACACCTATCTTGTACTTCAAAACCCCTCTAGGCTGACTTGCAAATTTCTGAAATAATGTAATTTTCATGTTACATGAGGAATGCTAATCTGGTTAGTGGATTAGAACACCCTGGGAAGGGAGGAAACGTCAGCAGAAAGTAGGAAAGACTCTGTAATCTGGTCGCCATTTGGGGGAAACTGCTGCTAACATTTCTAATTAAACAGCTCTTGGATGTTTTCAAAGACTGGTTTTCCCTCAGAACATTCATGCCTAAGCCCCTCCAACTGTCAAAATTAGAACAGAACAATGCCAATCTGGAGCATTTATTTTTAAAAAGCACACGATTGAGCTGGGCGGGCAAGACACTGTGAGTGAATCAGAGATATTTAATATGAACTTTTTATTATGAAAAATTTAACACACATATAATAAACTCAGAAACAGCAATCAACAACTGATAACCAGTCTTATTTGTATTCCCCACTGACTTTGGGCTTTCCCCCTGGATTTTTTTTTTTTTTTTTTGAGACAGAGTCTTGCTCTGTCGCCCCGGGCTAGAGTGCAGTGAAGCGATCATAGCTCACTGTACCCTCAAACTCCTGGGCTCAAGGGATCCTCCTGCCTCAGCCTCCCAAGTAGCTGGGACTACAGGTGTGCATCACGGGGTCCAGATAATTTTTCTATTTTTAGTAGAGATGGGGTCTCACTCTCGCTCAGGCTGTTCTCAACACCTGGCCTCAAGCGATCCTCCCACCTCGGCCTCCCAGAGTGCTAGGATTACAGGTGTGAGCCACCATGCCCCGGCCCACCCCGGTGTTATTTTGAGTAAATCCCAGTATCAAATCATTCATCTGGACATATTTCAGTAGTCGTCTCTAAAAGATAAGAACTCTTTATAAAATACATAACCACAATACATAATCATACTTTAATAATAATTCCTTGATATAACCGAATATCGAGCCAGTGTTAAATTTCTCTGATTCTCTCCATGCTCCCCCCTTTTCTTTCTTACAGTTGGTTTGTTTACATCATGATCCCAACAACGTTTACATGTTGCATTGGGTTGCTATGTCAGATGTCTCTTCAGTTTCTTTTAATCTATAGGTTCCCTCTTAATCTATTTTTTCCCCTTTAACCCATAAAGTTCCCCAAGGTCTGGACTAGCTGGCTTCATCCCAGTAGTGTCATTTGACATGTTCATCCATCGCCTGCTTTTCCTGGTGATTAGTTTCTAGATCCCGAAGCTTGGTGTCCTTTGGTTGGATTTGGCTGCACAGGTGTATGTTCTTCCAGCAGGAGGCTCGCGATGTCTGATCATCTCTCCGTAATGTTAGCAGACATTGAGGATCACTTGCTAGATCCCTTATTTCAATAGGAATGTGCAAAATGCCATATTCTAATTATTTGATTCCTTCTTCATTTACTGGCTGAAATACTTCTATAGGCAGAAATGTTCCCTCCTCAGCTATTTGTGGTTACCCTGAGGAATAACTCATATAGGAAAGACAGGATAAATGCTTGACTTTTCCTATTGTACTTACTGGTTTTATGAAAATGAATTGTTAGACATCTTACAAAGGGACTGAGAGTTTGTTTTTGTTTCACTGTCATTACGAAGTCACAAATTTTTACATGTGCAGTGTGACTCAATCCTTTGTGGTTAAACTTACTGATGCTCAAATTGTCCCACTGTTGGTCAATGGAAGCTTCTATGAGTTGACTCCTGAGTTCTTTTGCCAAAACCTCGGTAGTCTGTGATAGCTTGCTTGCTTTCTGGCATGACTAGAGGTACAGGCTTATGTCTCGCTTTAGACTGGACTCAGCCATATCTCTAAAGAACCTGGTTTTTCTTAGCAGTAAATGGTATTTAGAGAGCACAATCTGGGTGGTTCAAACAGTTTTTAAGAAAACTTTTTTTGTTTAATTTGAAAAAAATGTTTAAGAATTGCCAAGATAATTTTAATTGCAAAGACTAAACGAAAAAGTTGAACAAGGATGTTCCAGAATAGCATTTCTCAATAGAACTTTCTGCAGTGATGGACGTGTCCCATCCCTGAGCTGTCCAATATGGTAGCCACTAGCTACCTGGGGCTAGGGAGAGCTTGAATGTGACCAGTGCAACTGATTTTTTTTAATTTTAGTTTTAAATTAATTTTAAATTTAAATAGTCACATGTGGCCACTGACTACCTTACTGGCCAGTGCAGAAGTCTAAAAGCTATCGATTAAATTTAAGAAGCACGTTTTTAAGCATCATCCACGTGCAAGGCATGGTGAAGGCACTGCCAGGTGGAGAACGGAGTAGTGCACTGTCATTCCTGCGGGAACCTTCTAATACATTACATCATAGTAAGGGAAATAAGACAAATCCCCTGAGGATTTTAATGTCATCACAATGGTAATTGCCAGAAAAGCTGCAATGCAATGAACATTCTGAGAAAGGAAAGATATTTTACTAATTTGGTTGGGCTGGTCAGAAGTGGATTCATGGAGAAGATGACGTCGGAAGATCCCTTTTCTGTCTTTCCCCCATCAGAAACCATAGCTTTAGCCTATTTATTTCATTTTTAAAAATTAAATTTTTTAAATTTTATTTTAAAAAATTGATTTTGTTTTTTAGAATAGTCTTAGGCTCATGGCAAAATTGAGCAAAAACGCAGAGTTCCTACATATGTCCTGTCTCCCCCACCACACACATGCACAGCCTCTCCCACCGGCGACATCCCCACCAGAGCGTGCGTTTGTCACACCTGATGAACCTACCCTGACACAGTCCCACCCACAGTCCGCGGCTTCCGTCGGGGCTCACCCGTGGCGGGTACCTTCAGAGGGTTTGGACACATAGGTAGTAACATGAATCCACTCTTTACTATCACATGGAATAGCTTCACTGCCCTAAAACCCCTGTTTACTCCACTCACTCGTCCTGCCTTCTCCCCAACAGCTGGCAAATGCTGATCTTTTTACTGTCTCCACGGTTTTGCCTTTTCCAGAATGTCATATAGTTGCACTCATAAAGAACGTACCCTCGTCAGATTGGCTTCTTTCACTTAGTAATGTGCATGTAAAGTTCTTCCATGTCTTTTCATGGTTTGACAGCTTATTTTTTTTAATGCTCAATGATATCGTGGATCTATATGATAGTTTATCCATTCACCTACCAGGGCATCTTGATTGCTTCCTAGTTAAATATGCATGTTCAGGTTTGTGTGTGGACGTAAGTTTTCAACTCCTTTGGGTAAATACCAAGGAGCACGATTGCTGGACCATATGGTGAGAGTGTGTTTAGTTTTGTAAGAAACTGCCAAACTGCAGAAGATGCTTTTTAAACTGATAATAATAATAATAGACCTTTCGTTTATTGAGCACTTACTCTGGGCTAAGAGTTTCATGTATAATAACGTACTTAGTTGGATCCTAATAACCTGTAACGTAAATATTTTTAATCCCCACTATGCAGAGGAATAAATAGAGACTCCAAGAGAATAATGACTCACTCAGGGCCCCACAGCTCTCAGGTCTGTGTCACTCAAAGCCCTTGTTCCTTCCTGCTATGTCAAGCTCTTAAAGCCCAAAGGTTTCACAAGAACTTTAAAAATGTGTCTTATTGCCTTTGCTTCTTGGACCCTTCCTGGATGAAGATAACTCTCCTCTTGCACTTCTGAAATCCTTCTTCCAAAGAGGCTGTCCTTGAGGGTAACCTTGCTCCAGGGCGAAAGGGAAGAGCAAAGGCGGACACACAGGGAGGCATGTTGTAAATACAGAGCCCTAGTGAGAAGGGCCTCAGTGTTCTCCTGATTCTCTCTGCATCCCAGGTGCGGCCGTGCACCCTCTCGGCACCTCACTCTGGCCCTTCAGCACTTCTCTCCTAGCCTCGGTGTTTTGCCATCCTGGCTGCTTTCTTGGTCCTGGGTCTCTAGCTCCTTTCGACATCCTTGTGCCCAGTCTCTACTTCCTTGTCCATCCCTGTGCATTGGCCTTAGTGATGCTGTTTGGCTCTCCCAGTGCTCCTTCTGGGCACTGCCTTTGCTATCTCCCTTGTTGCCAACCTTGGCCCCAATTCTCTGCCTAGCAAAAATTTCTTGGTGCTCAGTCTTGGTAGGAAGCCCTCTGACTGTGCTCCCCCAAGGGGCCAGTTTAGAGAAACCATATCTTCATTTATTGCTAGAATTATTTTCTGTTGGACATTAAATTTCAGAAAAATCATTTAGTAGCTGAAGGGCAGCCTACCAGGCTCCATACCCCTGTACCACTGCTCACTAGCTATGTGTCCCTGGACAAATGATTTAACCTTTCTAAGCCTCAATTTTCTCATCTGTAAAATGGGGATATTAACAGTACTTGCTTATAGATTTATTGCTAGACATAAATGAGGTAAGGCTTGTAAAACTTTTAGTATAGCACTTGGTATATTGTAAGTACTCCACAAATATTAGCCATTAGTGATAATGATTATGCAACCAATACTAGATGGCCTTTGGTTTGTGGGAAAGCTGGAACAAATAACTTTGCAACTGGGGCAAATCATTGTATCTGACCAGCACTAAGAATTCTGAAATAAATGTGACTGAGTTCAAGACCTCGGTCTTCATTTTATCTGATGAGTGGACTTGGGTAAGTCACTTACTTTTCGAGACCCTCAATGTCCTCATGTGTAGAGAAGGGATTATAACCTGCTGGCCTGCCTCAGGGCCTTTGCACTTTCTCTGGACACTCCCAAGTGTTCAAGCTCCAGCAGGCAGGGACTTGGCCCAGCCTGTTCATTGCTGGGTTCCCAGCACCAGAGATGGCACCTAGAACATAGTAGACTCTCAATAAACAATGTTGAAAGAAAAAGAAAAAAACATGTAAGAAAGTCCTTTCGAAGTATACAGAACCCTAGAGCCTAAGGTATTTGTGTATGCTGGCAGTTTCTGGGCCATCTGGAAGTCTGCAAGTTGAAATCAGCAAGTCAACCCACCTAAAATGTGTAGCTTTGCTGAGAGCAGCATCTTTTTAGAACCAAAGCTCATCCTGTTGATTTGTGATGAGCTTAAGGAACCCTGCCAGCTCCGGAGGAAGACGAGGCCGAACGTGGTAGAACTATCTTCTTGGTACTCTGGCCAACTCCTGTGCCGTCCTGTCCTCCTTCGTGGGCCCTTCCTGTGCCTGAAATCTTGGAGAAGTCTCTCTACTCCCTCCTGCCCTCCAGGTAAAGGACCTGCAGAAAATGCTCACATATTCCCACCATGTGCAAAGCCCACTCCTCTACCCCCGAGGCTAATCCCTGATTTGTAATAAGAAATTTTATCTAGTCATTGACTGCCATTTATGAGTGACTATTTTAGTCATTAACTCAGCCAATTATCCCAATAACCCTCCAAAGTTAAATTTATCCTGCTCCCCACTTTAGCAATGGAGAAACAGAGGCTCTCGCAGCTTGGTAACCTTCCCTGGATCACGCACTGCTCTTGGCAAAGACCTTAAAGCAGACTCCTCGGCCTGTGCTGCCTTCTGCGAGCTGAGCTGACGCGGACGCCCAGAGGAAGGGGGCTGGGCACCACCGCACAGGCCTTCGCTCTGGCTGCTCTTGCCTGCAGTAAGGGGATATGTTTCCAAAATGCTGCTGGCAAATAATTCCGAGGGTTTGGCCAGCCTGAAATAACTCATCTATTTAGAGGTTTCGAGACCAGGCGGCAGAGGCTAAATAAGGTAAAGTGTCAATCAAGAGTGGAGGCTCAGGAAGAGAATAGAATATTAAAAAACTCAGGGCTGATATCATGCTTTTCTTTACCTAAGCCTCTTTTAAAAGTGTGTATCGGCCGGGCGCGGTGGCTCACGCCTGTAATCCTAGCTCTCTGGCAGGCCGAGGCGGGTGGATTGTTTGAGCTCAGGAGTTCGAAACCAGCCTGAGCAAGAGCGAGACCCCGTCTCTAATAAAAATAGAAAGAAATTAATTGGACAACTAAAAAAATACATAGAAAAAATTAGCTGGGCATGGTGGTGCATGCCTATAGTCCCAGCTACTCGGGAGGCTGAGGCAGAAGGATCGCTTGAGCCCTGGAGTTTGAGGTTGCTGTGAGCTAGGATGATGCCACAGCACTCTAGCCAGGGCAACACAGTGAAACTCTGTCTCAAAAAAAAAAAAAAAAAAAGTATGTATCCATAGGAATTATCTTTGTTTTCACCCTAGAACTAGAAATTCTGATACCAGGCCAGGTAAAATACATGCACACACATACACACATATATACGCACGTACGTGTATATATTTTGGTTTATGATACACACTAATATATGTGTATTTGGTTTATAATATACAACTACACAACTTTGGGAAAGATGGTTTATTATACATAATATTAGAAAAACATAAGAGTTCTTAGCCAAACTTCATGTCCAGATTGTGGGTATAGGGATTTAGAGATCATTCCTATGGGATGTTAATTATTATTATCATTTTTTTTTTAAAGGCAGGGTCTCGCTCTGTCACCCAGGCTGGAGTGCAATGGTGCTATCATAGCTCGCTGTAACCTCAAACTCCTGGGCTGAGACGATCCTCCCGCCTCAGCCTCCCAAGTAGCTAGGGCTACAGATGTGCACCAACATACTTAACTTAATTTTTAAATTTTTTGTAGAGATGAGGTCTCACTATGTTTTCCAGGCTGATCTCGAATTCCTGGCCTCAAGTAATCCTCCTGCCTCAGCCTCCCAAAGTGCTGGGATTACATGCATGAGCCACCACTCCCAGCCAAATTGTTAGTAATACTAGTAGCTGTGACTTACTTGGCACTTACTATGTGTCAGGAACTGGGCTAGTTCCTTCCTGTACTTTTTTATACTTACTCTTCACAACAACTCTGTTTCCATTTTTCTGTTGTATTGATGAAGAAATACAGGTTCGGAGAGATTAAGCAACTCATCCAACGCTACACGGGTGTTCAGTGGCAGAGCCAGTTTTCGAGCTCAACCTAAAGACTATAAGTACACAAGGTAGGAAACAAGTCTGTTGTGTTTTCCAGTGTGTTATCTGGTGCACAGAATGGACTTAGCCATTGTAAGTGCCCGATAAATGCTGGAATGAGGAATGAACGAGCCAGTGCACGTGTGAATGAATCAGTGCATGAGTGAATGCATGAGCGAATGGCCCTGACTCCTGTGTTCTCAGCCACCCTACTGAACCCCCTCCTTCTCGCTGTGTTTCACGCTGCGCCAGCACATCACGCTCTCTGCGTCTGAATGACATGGGGCATTAGGATTGAGCACTCTTTGCATCTAAAGTAGAATAAGTCAGACCTAGGTATGTTCTCACTGTCTTTGTAGATTTGCAGTGAGGGGAGGGCGATGGAGGAATGACTAGCCCTGAGTGTTTGCAGATCTGGGTGGAGAGTGTGGATAAACAGGGCAGGTCCACCCTGGGTGTGTCTGCCAGCAAGTGCTCAGACACGTGGCCATTGCCACTCTGGTGGAGAGGGAACCGAGCGCTCTGGAACTACGATATCTGCTAAGTCTCAGGGAGGGAAAAAGGAAGTGACACAGGACAGCGTCTACGGCCAGAAAGGAAAGCAGAAATTCGGTGAGAAACAGAAGTTCCCTCGCAGCGCCTCTTGTCAGTTCCTCAAACTTACACCAAACGTTAGCAGGGTATCACAGAAATCTTACAGAGCTAGAAATCGGGGTCGAACCCCTGTTTTGTCACTGATTTGGATAATTCATTTGTAGCTTTGGGCTTCAATTTCCTTATCTGTCAAATAAATGATTTAGGCTAAACCCCTGGCGCTTAGAACTGTGGGTGTGTAGGGAGGGGGTATTTCTGGTGGTCGTAATGATTGATGAGTGACATTTATGTGTGCGTTGCAGGGCGGGGAAGCAGGACGCTAAATGTATTCAAATGCTTAGGACCACGATCGTCCCAGGAAATGGGAGGGCATTGCCCTCGGAGAGGAAATGTCACAGGCCATTGCTGTCAGGCAAGAAGGGTAAGCAGAAAGCCCTACTGGCACAGGGGCAGCCCGGCCCCTCCTCAGCAAGGCTTAGACTGGAGCAGCTGCCGGGCCAGGGGAGCAGGTCAGTGGAGCAGAACTGGCTGAGAAAGGCATCCAGGTCCAGGGCTCTGAGATCAGGACCCTGTCCTTAGGGTCTGGAGGGGTTTCCCGGCTGGAGGGGGAAGGGGCTGAAATGCTGGGAGAACCAGTGAACCAGAGGTCTGGCGTTGAGCCGAGAAGCTCACCACAGGAGGCTGAGGCAGAGGAGACATGAGCGGGGAAACCAGACGCTCCTCAGCAGGTACCCTCGAAAGATGTGCCAACTAGACAAAAAGCCCCCTCGAGGGAGGCCAGTGGATTTCCACAGATGAGCAGGTCCTCCCCCAACACTAGAAGCTGGTTAAGCTTTTTTCCATATCCACAAGCCATCTTTGTCGTGCTTGCTGTTTTGTTGAGACATAACATACGCACAGCAAAGCATAAAATCCTGAGTACACAGCTCAGTGAATGTTTACCTGTGTGGACACCTAGGTACCCACCACCCAAATTAGGCTCAGCGTCCTAGAAGGCTTTCTTGTGCCCCCTCCCAGTCAATACCCCCTGCCAAAGACAACCATTTTGCAACTTTATCACCGTTGGTTAGTTTCTGAACTTCACAGAAGTGGAATCATACAGTGTGTCGTTTTCGGTGTCTGAACTTCTTCACTCAGCATTGTGCCTCTGAGATTCATCCATGCCCTTGTGGGTAGCAATTCAATTTCCCCCCTTGCCGGGTGGGATTATGCCACAATTTATTCACCCATTCTACTGTTGATGGACACTTGAGTTGTTCACAGATGCCATCTTGAGAAATTGTGCAAAGTCTGGAAACTTCTTAAGATGAGAGAAACAGAACCCATCAGGGATTTGAACTGGAATTGACTACCTGGAAGTGGCCATTTTAAGCCAAAAGAAACAGAGTGATCTCCAATCGTCCAGTTTACATTCTCTCCACCATTAGCGGGAACGGGGACTCTGGAGCTAACTGAGGCCGTCAACTGATGGAAGATTTTTTGAAATGATATGTTTTGCACATCTGAGCTGAGGAGTGTAAATTTTGGCACTGCTACCCTGGCAATGAGCCAATGCGACTTTCTAATAAGAAAAATGGTGCACGGAGCTGGCTTTAGGCTTATTCAGGCAATAGACCAGTTGTTGTCATACTGTTAACACACCAAAAACTTGGAAGAGACACATTCTAGAGGCGGTACATCAAAAACAGAATGAGTTGTAGGGGGAAATATTCAGATGATGTGGAAAATCTGAGTGAGTACCTTCAATGGGGCAGCTGAGCTGGGGCATGAAGGGCTGGGAGCAAGTTTGAGTAGGCAGTGAATGATCATCAAAGAAAACACCAGCCTCATTCAGAAAGGTGCGCAATTAGTCACCCACCGGGGGTCAAGGGCTATTCTAACTATTCTGACTAATTTCAACTTGTTTATCTTAAGAGAAATGGGAGGCCCCTGGAGAGGTTCTCAAATAATCTTGAAGACTTAAGAGATGAAAAATGAGTCCAGGGTGGGAAAGTTAATAGCATTAGGGCTGCTTTTGCTTTAAAAGAAAACTCCACCACCCTTAGAATGGGTATTTTGGTCCAGGAAGAAAGTGATCGTATATTTTCCCAATAGTGTTGGGCATAGCTGTCCCTGAATGTGATTGGATGGACAGGATGAGGACATAGATGATAGCTGTTTATCCTCAGCTCTGTGATATGCATGAGGATGTCGGCAAAGACCTCAGATCTCTCTTTTTCTGGGCACACTGTAGAATTGCAGTTTCCCTCCCAGTGGAAGATAAGCGCAACCGTGTGACTTGCTTCGACCAACGACGTGTGAGCAGAAGCGAGGTGCCTAAGCAGAGGAGCCAGTAAGAGTCTCTCCAGAGCCTTGTTCATCCCCGCCGGGTTCCAGGTAGGGGCTGCTTCAGCAGCCTGGGTTCCAGAGGAGAGAGACCCTTGACCGACCCTGATAGATGTGTATATGAATGAGAAATCAACTCCTGTTGCTACAAGCCACTGAGATTTCGGGATTGTTTGTTACCGCAGCATAACCTAGCCTATCCTGAATGATTGATTTTAAGCTACTCACCAGAACCTCTGAAAATGGTCCCTGAGCCTTTATTCCCCATTCTAGGCCAAGGGACGGACACCTCACCTCTGACCAAAGGCCAGTCTATCGATTCTTCCTCTTCGAAATGCAGAAACCATTGGCACTCCATGGTAGAAGCTTCGGCTCAGAGGTGCAGAAGAATAGTCAGGGCTAAGCTGTGTTGGGCCAAGGACAAAATGCATGCAAGGCAGACACCCACTGGGAGAGAGTGGCAAGTGGAGGGATGGGGGAGAGAAAAGAGGTCTGGCCCCCCCAAATATCCCTGATTTTGACTTTCCTGTTTTCCCTTATAGGGCAGGTTGCACTTTGTTTCCTGTTTTTGGCTTCTGTAAGATCCCTATAGACCAACACTAACCCCCAAACACGTATACCTTTCACTTGAGCTTGTCCAGGGTGCTTCTGTACTTGCAACCACAAGGACCTAAGTAAGAACAGAATATTAGCAAGAGCGAGAAGTTAATGGCATTGCTAACACTTGCCTAGCACGTAGCCAGTGTGGTAGCCTGCTATGTGCCAGGCACTGTTCTGAGTGCTTCATGCACATTAACGCATTTAATTCTCACAGCAATATTATGAGGTCCATACTTTTAACATCCTTTCTTTAACAGAGAGGGAAGCTGAGGTCAGAGGGCTTGAGTGCCTTTTCCCACACCACGTCACTGCTAAGTGGTGGCACCATATTTCAAGAACAGCTTGTCCGGCTCGAGAATCTATAGTAAAGCACTACACTGTAATGGAGTCTAGAATGTCATAGGTGATGTGTTACTTAAGGAGTTTTTGAAATTCTGCTCATAGCACGTTTTAAATTAAAATTATTTATTTTAGGTGTGATAATGATATTTTTAAATGAAGTACAGTTGACCCTTGAGCAACGCAGAGGTTAGGGGTGCCAATGCCTGTGCAGTCAAAAATCTGAGTATGAATTTTGACTGCCACAAAACATAACTACTAAGAGCCTACTGTTGACTGGAAGCCTTGCAGATATTGTAAACAGTCGATTAACATAATTTTGTATGTTATGTGTATTTTATACAACAAAGTAAGCTAGGGAAAAGAAAATGCAATTATGGAAATCATCAGAAAGAGAAAATGTATTTGCTATTCATTAAGTGGAAGTGGATCAGCATAAAGGTCTTCATCTTCTTCATCTTCACATTGCGTAGGCTTAGGAGGAGGAGGAGGAGGAGTTGGTCTTGTTGTCTCAGGGGTGGCAGAAGCAGAAGGAAATCCATGTATAAGCGGACCCACAAAGTTCAAAATTGTGCTGTTTGAGGGTCAACTAGTACCTTTAAAAATGCCTATGAAAATATATATGGATAAATATCATAAATGGATAAATTTAGTATGGATAAGTTAAATATGGTTTATGGATAAATATTTCGAGATAAATATGATGTCTAGATAAATATGATGATTTAATGGAGGGACGTGGGTGAAGATGTAGATGTGACATCATTGGCCATGAGTTGATCATTGTTGAAGCTGGGTCATGGGTCCACGGAGGATTATGATGTTACTCTTTCTGCTTTTGTATATGTCTGAAATTTCCCATGTTAAAAAATGACAGAATTAAGATGAATATCAACAGAAGGCATGGAGAGGACAGAAATGGGTGCAAAGTTTAAAGGGGACGTTTCATCTTCTCTGTGCTATTTTAATATTTTAGAGCAGGGGTTGACAAACCAACCAGTGGGCCAAATCTGGCCCGCTGCCTGTTTTGTGTAACCTACAAGTTGTGAATGGTTTTTACTAATGGTTGAAAAAGTGCACATTCCATGAAATTCAAATTTTAGCATCAATAAATAAGTTTTGCTGGAACCCAGCCACACCCATTTGTTTATGTATTGTCTCTGGCTGCTTTCTCTCTATAAAGGAAGGGTTGAGTGGTTGTAACAGAGACCATACGGCCCACAAAGCCTGAAGTATTTACTGTCTGGCCTGTTATGGAAAAAGTTTGCTGACCCCTCTTTTAGAAGGAAATGTATTCGTGCATGACTTTGTTTTTAAAACCAATAAAAAGAAAAACTATATTGTTTGCTTTTTTTAATCAGGAAAGTGATACGAGACCATTGCAGGCAATGCAGAATATATCAAAAGAAGATAAAAAAGAGAATGATTTTTATCCACTGGCTACCCATTTCTAGACTTTTCCATTTTATCTCTTATCGTCCAAATGTTGACCAATGAAACTTTCTCCAGGTTTAGGTAAAAGTGAGGATTGCCTTTCTAGAGACTGATTAGATGAGAGGTGTAAGCAAACATTGGCTGTGATAGGGAACGGCATGGGTGGGTTTGAAAGAGGAGCTTATTAAAGAAGGACTGTGTGGTTATATTAGCTAAGCAGGCATGAGGTCAAGGTTGGAGTCTATGGCTTAATGTGAGGAAGCCCGGGAACTTCCTCTGGGGTTGGGCCGCTATCATTTATGGCATCATAAATTCCAAGTATACCTTGGTCATAAATTGGAGTGGAAAAGATTTTTCTAGATGATGGTGAAATGCAGCAGTGGCCACTCTCGATACGAAGCCCTGTGATTCCTTGCTAGACTGGTTTCCAACTAGAGCATCCTAAGACAGCAGGACTTGCTGTGTACGGCCAGTGTCCATTTTAATCATTCTAATTAATCCAGTGATTATTATGATTGGTTAATGTCTAGCTGGGCCAGTCGTTAAATGTTTTAAAAATCACCCTGGCTGGGAATCCCCTTGAAATCATTGTTTGCTGGCAGCCTCCAGTGTCAGAGAGATTCCACCCTAGGGCAAAATTTTCTGATAACTTTGCTTTAATTTTTATTTTTTTACTTGAATTTTTTTTTTAAGAGACAGGGTCTTACTCTGTCACCGAGGCTGGGGTACAGTGGCAAGATCATAGTTCACCACATCCTTGAACTCCTGGGCTCAAGTGATCCTCCTATCTCAGCCTCCTGAGTAGCTGAAACTATTGGCCCACACCCCCACACCTTGCTAATTTTTTAAAAAAATTTTTTTGTAGAGACAAGGACTCCCTGTATTGCCCAGGCTGGTCTTGAACTCCTGGCCTCAAGCGATCCTCCTGCCTCAGCCTCCCAAAGGGCTGGGATTACAGGTGTGAGCAGCCATTTAACCAACACTTAATTCCTGTATATTTGGGGCCTTCAAAATGTGCTCTGCATTGGATTTTGTTTAAAATACCAAAAGGATATGATCACTAGGAATGGAGAATAGTTAATCAGCACCACGAAAATAGTAAAATCTACTATTGACCAAATTTCTACTGTTTATTGGCCCCTTAACATATATTGTTTCTAATCAACACAGGAAGAGTTAGGTCTGTTTCTTATTTTATTCAAGAGGGAAGCCAAGCCTTAGAGAAGCAGAGTGACTTGCAAAAGGTCATTTAGTTAATAAGTGGCAAATCTGACATCGAAACACAGCACGCCAGTGTTCATCTCCCCTTTGGGAAGCCCACGTCTAAGCTTAGCTGCTGCGGTCGACCTTTGTGGTTTTCACCCCGCAACACCCATTCCAGTCACCTTTCTTCTGCTCACAGCACCCTGAGTTTTCTCTGGAGTACCATCTTCTCCCCAACTCTCATCCCAGGTGGTTTGTGTGGGTCATGTGACTTGAGCCTGGCCAATCAGTGCCTGGTATTTCCCTGGCCTCAGTGATTCATTCATTCATTCATTCATTCATCCATCTATTCAAAAAATATGCATTGAGAAGAGCAGGGCCATACAGCAGGGATGGAGACAGGTGAGGATGCTGTTCTGGTCAAACTTATTCTACAGTGAGGGCAGACGGGCAGTAAACGAAGAACAAATTCTCAGCATAATGTCAATTCGTAACAAGTGTTTTAAAGAAAATAACGTGGGGGAAGGGGAAATCAGAGTAACAAGGGGCAGGAGGTCAGTCAGAGCCCATGGGACGCAGTGAGACTTGTCCTGAGGCTCTTCGCGTTTCCACTTGACTTGAACTTGGAAGGGCATGTGCCCCACAGCCACTGGCATTCCTAGAGCCTGGGAACGAAGCCAGCGTAGGGAGAGAAGGGAGGAGGGAGAGAGACACACACAGATCCTGATGATGTCATTCATTCCTGAATCATGCTGTACTTGAAATTGGACCTGCCCCTAAACTTTTGTATAAGGAAAGCATATATAATACATTTCTTTCTTTATTTCTTTCTCTTTTTTTTTGGTGGGGGCGTGGACAGAGCCTCGCTCTGTCGCCCGGGCTAGAGTGCCGTGGCGTCAGCGTAGCTCACAGCAACCTCAAACTCCTGGGCTCAAGCGATCCTCTTGCCTCAGCCTCCCGAGTAGCTAGGAATATAGGCATGCGCCACCGTGCCTGGCTAATTTTTCTATTTTTAGTAGAGATGGGGTCCCACTCTTGCTCTGGCTGATCTTGAACTCATGACCTCAAGTTATCCTCCTGCCTCGGCCTCCCAGAGTGCTAGAATCACAGGCGTGAGATGCCCACCTCACCCAGCCTCATTTTTTTTTCTTTCTTAAGATGGTCTGAGTCACATTTTGTGTTACCTGCACCAGGAAGAATCCTGTCTTGTAGAGCTGAGTGTTTAATCTAATCACCGCTGGGCACAAGTGCCTCCTTCATCCCTGGCAGGTGTGCATAAACTTTAGATGGTTAAGCAGAAGATGTCTGAACAGATGAATGATAGCTAGATAGCCTGATAGGCTGATTGACACAGAACAGATAAAATTAGTGTTTTCCCATGCCTGGAGAAGAGGATTGGAAAGACACACACCCAACTCTTATCACAGTTAAGGAACGGGGTTTTGCTTTTTAATTATCAGCTTCAGTAATGTTCACGTTTAAAAATAAGCAAAAATCACTTTTAATATTTTAAAAAATGGCGAGTCTGGAAGGGTGTGGATACAGAGGCCTGTGGGGTGATCACAAACTGTGTCCCCAGCAATATCCCTACAGCACACACAGAGGACTGCTACTCAAAGTTACAGCTGCCAAGAAAATGGTATCAAAGGGGAGGCTGCCTTGTTCTCTTTCCTGCAGAACTTTCCAATTTTTTCACATGAGAACAGCTGAAAGATGGTTATATCTGTATGGCTCGCTGGGGTAAAGAAGCAACGCCACAGGAAGTCGGGACTGTTTTCCTGGGTACTTCGTCAGCACCAGTGTTCCCCAGGGCTGAGGGGATCGATCTCCTTAGGAGGATTCCACTCACCAAATAATGGCAGGCCACGGCTACACGTCAGAGGCTCTCTCTGCGGAAAAGGCACGACTCCTAAGTGTCATTCTGCTGCTCCTTCGTGCCAAGGGAACTGTACCCATCTCAAAGTTCAGAAACTTGACTGGCATTATTACTGGTTTTTATTTTGATTTCAAAGTATCCAAGGAACTCATAATTACACTTTTATTGTGCCATTTGCTTGTGCTCTTTATTTAGAAGTTTCTGTTTTAGAGGACAACTTTGGCAATCATTTTGGGATCTCCTTTTCCTTGGACAATTCTGTTAGATCACGGATTGTTCCTGAGTCATAATCCTAGAGGAATGTTGTTTATTAGAATCACATCGAGTCCCACATAAACTCCAGCTTTGCTGTTTTTTAAAGCAAGGGACAAAATTTTATGATGATCTTGTCTGAAAACTCTTAAAGATGCTATGACAGAATCAGTTTTTGTCTTTGTTCCTTTCAACTTAAGAAGAAAAAAATAATTACTTCTGTGTAAAGCTTCCATTTGGACCCCAATAAATTGGATACTGAAACCTTTTAAAACTGTAGCTACTGAAATGTTTTTCTTGCAATTTGGCTTTTTTTATTGAACTACTTTGCCCAAAGAAAATGAAAAGCAAATTGCAACCCAGGGAAGGTTGAATAATCACAAATTCCAATTTTAAGGAATCTGAATTAATGAGATTTCATGAAATTTTTGCAGCCAGGAAAGAGCCACCACTGTCCTCCCATGGGACCGTGAGGCTTATAACTTTACTTACAGGCACACAACATCATTCCTCAGAGAAGGAATTATGGTCAGGCTTTAATTTGGATCAAGAGACAAAATTAGAAAATCTCACGAGGGAAATGCCATTCATTATTTACAAATGTACATAATTAAAGGAAAAAGGTATATACTGAAGAAAAACCATAGTGTCTGTAGAGCAAGGGCTTAAATCTAAGTAGACTTCCCTGATACCTCACCAGGCGTGTGGCCCAAACACATATTTAAAGTCTACAACTTGGAAAAAAATAGCTTGAGGGATATACGTCAAACTATTATTTACGCTTTTCTCTGTGGGTTGAGAAGAGAAGTGGTATTGAGGGATAAGTTTAATTTGATATAAAAGACTGCTGTGATGTTTGACTATTTAAATAATGAGTACAGTGGATCTTGGTTGAACATTTTGGCCACCAGCAACCAGAACACCTTTATGAGGCTCCCTTGTAATGAGGTGTATTAGTCAGGGTTCTCCAGAGAAACAGAACCAATACGATGTGTATATATAGAAAGAGAGATTTATTTTAAGGAATTGGCTCACACAATTATGGAGGTCAGGAAAGAGACCAAGTTGCAGTTCAAGGCCAAAGGCAGTCTGCTGGGAGAATTCCCTCTTGCTTGGAGGAGAGCCATCTTTGATCTAGTAAGGCCTTCAACTGATTGAATGAGGCCCACTCCCATCAGGGAGGGCAATCTGCTTTACTCAAAGTTCACCGATTTAAATGTCAATCTCATCCAAAAACACCCCCACGGAAACATCCAGAATAATGATTGACCAAATATCTGGGCACCATGGCCCAGCCAAGCTGGCACATAACGTGAATAGATACATGACCTAATCCTTACACAGGCTTTGGTTTGGAAGTAAGTGTCATGTAGAGAGGTGGTCGTGGAGACATCCAGCTTACAGAGGCAAAATGGCAGCACCCTGTTGCCGGAACGCCTGGGGTCTGTGCCCAGCAATGGCAGCAGAAAGGTCTCCACAGGAGGTGTCATGGCTTTGTAGCACCAAGCCTCATTCTTTAATTTTCCCAGGAACTCAGTGAATGACCCAATTTCTTTCACACATTCCTTACCTGCTTGCACTAACTAGGGCTGATTCTGCTATTTGCAACTGAGAACACTGAAATGCAATAAGCATGTTCATATATCATTATCTATCACTGCATAACAAATTACTGCAAAACTTAGTGACTTAAAACAATAATAAACATTTTTTATTTCATTTTCTGTAAGTCAAGAATGTGAGATGAGCATGGCTGGGTGGCTCTGGCTCAGCCTCTTCTGAGGTTGCCTTCAGGTTCTTGGCCAGGGTTTGATCCTCTGAAGGCTTGACTTGGGCTGGAGGATCCACTTGGATCCACTTTTGAGATGGTTTATTCACAGAACTGGCCAGTTGGCTGTCGGCAGGAATCCTCAGCCCCTCTCATGTGAGCTTCTCCGTAGGGCTGCTTGAGTGTCCTCTCAACATGGAAGCTGTCTTCCCCCGAAAGAGTGATTCAAGAGAGAAAAGCGGGTGTCACAATGCTTCTCGGGGCCTTGTCTACGTGAAGGCCCACACCCTCACTTCCCCCAACTCTAGTACGGGAAAGTCACTAAGTCCAGCTCTTATTCAAAGGGAGCAAAATTAGTTTTGTACTTTTCGAAGGGCGGAATGTCAAGGATTTGTAGATGTATTTTAAAACTTCCCGTGGTAGCCAGACTCTGAGATGGCCCCCAACAATCCTCCTCTCCTGATATCACACCTTTGTGTATTTCCCTCCTGTTCTGTATCCCAGTGGGTCTGTGTGACCAATGGCCTACAGAGAAATGATGGCTTGTCACTCCAAAATTAGATTATCAAAAGGTGCAACTTATTTCTCTCTTTTCCTCTGTCTGTCTGTCACTCCCCCCGGGGGGAAGCAAGCAACCGTGTGTGAAACTTATGGAGACACCCACATGGGAAGGAATTAAAGCTTCCAGCCAAGAGCCGGCAAGGAACTGAGGCCAGCCAACAACCACATGAGTGAGTATGGAAGCAGATCCTCCAGCCCCAGTTGGACCTTGATAGGACTGCAGCCAGCTTGACTGCACCTTCATGAGACCTTAGGCTAGAACCACCCAGATAAATTGCTCCTGGATTTCTGACCCCCCAAACCTGTATGAGATAATAAAAGTTTATTGCTAAGTTTTGGGGTAACTTGTTACATAGGGATAAATAACTAATATACCACCATACATGTATAACTTTTTTTTCCCAGAAGAAATAAAGGAATGTGTGCATGTATGTGAGCACACGTGCTTGTACATGTGCATGTGTACACACATATGACTTCAGAAGAGACAGAGAATAAGATATGAATCTACTTAAGTCACCAAAGGGAGACGTGACCATCTTTTAGTCGTCATGGAGCAGTAATTTCCAGCCTTCTGAATTTTCAATAAACATCTAGAAATTCTTAACAAAATATTAAATCGAAGTTATTCTTTTTTAAGGTTGGAGGCTGCTGCCTACCAAGTTGTAAATTGCTACTACCTAGAATGTGTCAGGCAAGACCTGGGAAACCCCTCGCGCAAGATGGCTGGTTTGAGCGTTGGGCTCTTGTATATGTTTAGGGGCACTGTGCTTCAAAACACCTAGCGATGATTTGTTCTTTGAATTCTTGTTAGCCTTATTACTTTAGAATGTCTGTAGTTACAGACTATAGTAAGTAGCTCGTGGGTTATTCAATCATGTTTTTAGGTGTAATGGCAAAAAAAATTGTACAATCTATATTTTATCATTTACTCAAAATAGTATAACACTGTTCGTTCAATAAATATTTGCTTTGTACCTGCTGAGTGCCAGCACTGTCCTGGGCACTGGAACACCGGCTGTAAATGTCCCCAGAGCGGCAGGAAGACAGCAGACACCATTATTGCAGTAGAAATGCAATTATAGGAAAGCTAAAGCCCTCCTCCTCCACCTGGGGAAAAGCCAGCGGTCTGTCTCGCAAGGAGCTCTGCTTGTGAATTCACCCAGCTTCAGGCTCTGGCCATGAGCTTTTAGGGCTTAAGAATTCTGATTTGACAGCACACCAGCAGCAGATCTGTGCCCCAGGGAAAATCCATTAACCACCCCCATGAGACTGTGTATAAAACCAGAAGATCAGTTTATTAATTTACAATGAAAATTCTAACTATCACAGGAACCAGAACACCCATGTTTGCATCACCACCTCAACCTCCCAATCTCCCAACCTCCATTCTCCCTAGCCTCTCCTCTTTCTTCCCTTCCTTCCATTCTTGCTCTGACAAATATTGAGTGAGCCTGTCTTATGAGCCAGGCACAGGGCTGAGTGCTGGAGGAACACTGGTGTATGAGATAGAGTTCCTGCCCTCAGTGGGAGGGGTGGGAGGAAACCCTAATCCAAAAATTCACACACATAAACTCTGGGTCTCTTTTTTGGTTTCCTGGATCTCTTTGAGAATCCGATGAACATGAACGTCCTCGTCCTTATAAAAATGTGCATTCTTGGATACACCCAACATCGTGCACGCAATTTTAGGGGTTCTCAGTCACCCTGAAACTGATCCAGGCACACGGGGTATTGGCAGACCTACGTGAGAAGCAACCAAGGCATAACCACAAGGTTGCTTCGGGAACATGGAATTGGAACAAGGGCATTATTTAGGTGAACTGAATGTTCAAGGGCAATAAGCTAAGATCCCCTTCAAGGTGGAAGGCCCTGGAGGAGTGGCCTTGCCACATGAGATCCTCCATCCCCTGGAGGTCTCCCCTCACCTGGAGCAGTGCCCGGCTGGAGTCCTGCCAACAACAAACTCTCCTCTGTCTCAGAGAACGAGGCCAACCAAACCCTGTTTTGTTAACTAGTCGGTATCTCCTTAGATAGACCATTACCTTGTTGCACTGAGAGCCAACGCGTCCCCCCTTGGAGTGATGCAGTAGCCTTCAGAGGACTTGGCATGTCTCGACTCTGATCCATCACCAATAGACGTAAAGCTTAACTTCGGTGGAGAGCTGCATATTCCTTACTTGTTTAAGTTCTTAGAAGGTGCTTCATTCTGTGCCCAAGCAACTCCCAGCTGACTTTCCCAAGAGCATCCAGAAAATAATAAAAGACAGACACTTGGCTGATCACAAACCCTCTCCAGACCACCTTTCCCTCTCCATAACTTAGAGCAAGGGTTGGCACACTTATTCTGTAAAGGACCACATAGTAAATATTGTAGGTTTCTTTCACAACTACCTAACTCTGTTGTTACAGTGCAAAAAGCAGTGAAGATAATACATATATGAATGAGTGTAGCTATGTTCCAATACAACTTTGTTTACAAAAAAACAGTGGGCCTGGCCAGATTTGGCTGGTGGGCTACTGTTTGCCTATCCCTAGACTGGAAGATTATCCTCTTCCCGATGGCTTCCCCCAGACTCCTGTAGTTCCCCTGCTCTCCCTCAGTGACCTTTTTGAAGGATTCATTTCCATTGTATTTCTGAGGATTTCGACAAGGGGTGAAAATAGTCCTTCTGTGGAACCAGCGAATGGAAGACGGCCTTCAGCTGGGAAAGGTTGGATGTCGTAGGTGCTTGACCCTTCTTCCTGGTTTGCACAGGAAAGAAACATCACATAAACATGGGAGAACGCTAAGCATGTTTACCCTAGAGAACAGAAAATTCTAGCAAGGTATGAGGAATGTGGTTAAGAATACTTACTCTTAAGTCATCTGATACAGCAATAACAGAAATAACACAGATAACATTTATCGAACACTTACCAGGTGCCAAGCACTCTCCTAAATATTTTCACATGCATCATATTTGATGCTGGGTTTGTTTTCCAGCTTTGTTGCTATCCAACTGCAGGCATCACTTAACCCCCCAAAGCGTCAGTTTCTTCATCTGTTAGACAAGGGGTGTGGGGTAGCTTGTGAAAAGCACTCGACACAGTGCCTGGCTCCACTGAAGTGTCCTTATGGGTTAGATTTTATTATTTCAATCTGTGCAGGGACCGGGCCTGCTCTTTGTACCTCAGAGCTTAGAAAGGAAGCCAGCAGGTAGAACCTTCAGGAAGAGTGAGTCCAACCCTAGAAAAAACTTGCTGACTCTGCACTTCCAAGATCATACTGGGTGTTGGCTGATGACTCTTGAAGAAAGCATTCTGTAATCAAAAAAATTGGGGAAATTCTCAGCTGAGCAAAGTTAAACAAGTTTCTCGATTGCTTTATTTCTCATAGATCAGAATATAGGATTGTGGTATAAATCTCTAAGAAGGCAGTGTAACAAGCAGCTTTTTCCAAATGTATTTATCCGCCAGTGGTTTTTTTTTTTTGCCCCTAGGGCATCTTTGGGAATTAGTTTGCTGCAGAAAACCCTTTGAAAAAATACAGTTGGAGTTGTCTGAAAATAGATTGGGCTTCCAGAAGTAGTGAGCTCCTCATTAAGGGAAGCATGTGAGCAAAGGCGGATGCCCACAGGGCAGGGATGTGGACAGGATCCTGGGATGCATCGCAGCGGGGCTGGGGGAAATGGACAGCTCCCGGCAGTCCTGGGAGGCTGATCTTTGTCCTTTCAGGCTGGGGCTTGTGCTAGTTTTCTGTCCCAGCCCTGGAGCTTTGGATTTGACTTAGAAAGACACCAAGAAGGAGCCTTTGGGGTGAAGGGCGATGTTGGACCGCTCAAGTTAAGAAGCCCCGAGGAGCTCATCAAGATGTGGAGCGCTGAGGACAGAACATACTGTCTGCCACACTGTAGGAGGCCGCGTGTTGCCTTTGAGATCCATCCTGACCCGACGGTTCTGGGCGAGGAGCATGATCGGGCTATCTGAGGTCTGATTCTCCCACACTTGGTTACGATGTGACAGAATTTCCCATGCCCACGCTGAGCTGCAGGAACTACCTGGCTAAGAAAATTCTTCAAATCCTTTTTTCGGCTAAGCGCGGATAAACTGAAGGACGTTGTGGGCCAAGCCAGGGCTGTTCTCTGTCCGCTTCCAGAACAGACACCACCTCTGTTCCCCCTGCACTCTCTCCTCCTTGCTCGAGTTTTCCCCCTTGCCACAGGAAGGGACCAGTTCTGAGGCTGACTTTGTTGATAAGGGCAAGGGGTTGCGACAGAGGCGGGAACACCGAACGCGAGCTGGGGGCAGTTTTCAAGATCAGAGACGGTGTGGGCTCAGCAATGTTTAGCAGTGACGGGGGGCTTTGGACGCTTATGGGTGGCCGTCATGAGGAGAAGGCGGGACAGACTCTGCTTCCGACACCTTCTGCGACGTCGGGACATCTATCTTCGGCACGATTATTAATGGTAGAAATGTCCTACACATTACACCGAAGAGCCTCCTACCTTTTTAATCACCTATCAGGTGTGGGGAGTGTCTTCGTTAAAAACCCACCTTTCATCGTCACACCCCCTGAATTCCAGACCACTGGGGCTCTTCGTGAAACCAAAGACCATTATGGCTCTGTTGGGAACCACCCCCACCCCCAAGTGTTTCCTCCCTGTCCTTCCGTCTCCTTGAAAGCACAGTACAAAGTGACGCTGTTGGCAACGCCAGCACAGTGACTGCCCTGCCTCCTGTCTCTGCCCGCCGCCCATGCCTTGTTGAGCACGTTACTGGTTTATGAGAAGAGTTTTCCAGTAATAGAAAGTGACCTACAGATGAATAAAAGTTATTTCTCGATCTAGTTCAGAAGATAATAATGACAGAGAAGTGTCATTTAAAGAAGAGCGTAGGAAATGGTTTTGTAATTATTATACAAAGATGAACTGAAGGACAGTGGAAGGAGCCCAGGCCTCGGACGTAGAAAGACCTGGGATTAAAAAGCTGCAAGTTACTTGCTGTGTGTCTCGGGTAGGTTGCTTAACTTCTCTGGGTCTCAATTTCTTTATCATTATAAATGGGGCAAATCATACCATACAGACATTGTTTTTTCTTTTTTCTAGTCTGCCCAGGAAAGTTCCATCTTCTGGTACTAGCATCTCCTAGTCCCTGTGGTTCTGGTGGAGGCACCAATCATGGTGATATCTATTGCCCTCCCTGCCCCTCCCATGCCCTCAGTGGACCCATAAAGCATGGGCTTGTGAACTGGGCAGGTCCTTCCCTACGACGTCCTACACAAATGCTGGAGGAGAGACCCTCTCTCTTTCCTGGCTCTCTGGGTAGCTATGCCCGCCCACCCGAGTCACCTCCTGCTCCCTTCCACCTTCTCCTTTGTCCTGATTGGAGAGAAAATAAAACCAATATACAAAGAGAGAAGCAGACCTGGGAGAGGGGGAGGGAGTCCCAGCAGCATTGTTTACATTTCTTTTGAATTCTATGCTGTCCTTATTGATTTTGATTTTAGTTCTGTTGTTGTTTTAGAACAAGAGGGGGCTTTAAAAGTCATTGAGTCAACTTTTATTGTTTTCCATACAAATTTCCCTTCCCCAAAGCCATCCAGCGTCTAAGTCAGGATGGGCACTTCAGGCTTCAGACTCCAAGACCAGTGCTCCCGCTCCAGGGCCACCTTGGTGCATCAGTGTTCGCTCAGCTTAGTCACGTGACTTGTGGGCTCTTATATGTATTATATAATACAATACCCGAGTCTCTGGATGGTGTCTCCCCACACTCACTGCTCCCAAATTCTTCTTACTGTGGTCCCTGTCCCTCAACAAATCGACAGTGTCTGAAATACTACCATGGTATTGATTCCTTTGGATTCTCCTCTTTATGCTTCTTTTGGGAGTGGTAATTCAGACAACTAATTTAAACTATCAGATCAATTGCTTTTAAGATCCTCTTTCCTCCCAAAGGAGAAGATTCAGAGAAGAAAGGGCTTCAGGTATCTTAGGAGAATGGATTGAAGAAGGGAAGGAATGTGGCAATGGTTTTAAAAGGGAGAAAATGGTACAGAGAGGGGACTTTAATGCTCCTGAAGACAGACTGCTTCGATTTTGGAATGTTCCTCTCTCTCTGTCATTGTATTCCCCTTCTAAGTGTTCCTACCTAGAATCGGGTCTGATGACCCAGCAGCCATTCTCTCCCTCTTTTCCTTGGCTTGCAGATTCTACCTCCCACTTTAGAGGCTGAAAATGCCTGCCTTGTAGCTAGAGTATGTGACCTATTCCTAGCCTATTGGACATAAAGAGAAGTATGGAGGAGTCGCTTCTGGGAAAGGCTCCTCCTTGATAAAAGAGAAATGCACAAGGGAAAGCCCCCTTTATGTCTGCCTTTGAATGTGGTAATGTAAAGATAATGGCTGGAGCTGCAGCAGCCATCTTGCTACCATGAGGGGACAAGTATAAGATAAAAGCCAACATGCTGAGGATTGTGGCATGGAAAGAGGCAGGATCCCAGATGACACCGCAGAAACCTAGATTTCACCACAGGAATAATCTAGAAAGAGCCCAACCACAGGATTCTTGTTATGTAAGATAATAATAGTCTTTATCATTTAAGCCACATTTAGTTGGGTGCTTTCTTTCTTGCAGCCAAAAATCATCTTAATATTATGTCTTGGACTTGTTTCCAAGAAGTTTCCTTTATGGAATATAGTTTTGTCTCTAAAATAAAGTTTTTCTTTAATTTTGGTTTGTATTTTTTATTTCTGGAAGTTCTACTTAATTCTTTTTCAAATCGACTTGGTGGCTTTTGATAGTTTCCTATTTCGTGTACACATCTCTGACCTTGTCTTTTATTTCCATAAACATATTAACCATGGTTAGTTTCTAATCTATGCCTGATAATTCCAATATCTAAAGTCTTAGCAGAACTATTTCTGTTGGCTGCTGTTTTTTGCTTATTCTTATTCATGCTTATTCATGGTGACTTATTTATTTTTTTACATTTAAAAAAATTTTTTTCTTTAGAGATAGAGTCTTGCTCTGTTGCCCAGGCTGGAGTGCAGTGGTGTGATCACAGTTTACTGCAACCTCAAACTGCTGGGTTCAAGTGATCCTCCAACCTCAGCCTCTCAAGTAGCTGGGACCACAGGCATGCACCATCAAAAATTTTTATAGAGATTGGGTCTCACTTTGTTGTCCGGTCTAGTCTCGAACTGCTGGACTCAAGCAATCTTCCTGCCTCAGCCTCTCAAAGTGCTAGGATTACAGGCATAAACCATTGCTCCTGGCCCTTATTTCTTTTAATCCCTGGTTATCTTTGATAGTATGCTGCTCATTATACCTGAAAAATAACTTGTAGGAGTAATTGGAGGTCTAGGGAAAAGGTACCTTCCTCCAGAGATGATTTATATCTGCATTTTCCAGGTGTCTGGGGACCACCTTAAACCACGTTCAAGGTTTGAGGTTGCCTGGATCACCACACACTGACTCCTGGCCACAAATCCGCTATCCAAGGCCTAGTTTACTTCTTTTTTTTTTTTTTTTTTTTTGAGATGGAGTCTCACTATGTTGCTCAGGCTGGTCTTCAACTCCTGGGCTCAAACTCTGTCGCCTCAGCCTCCCAAGTAGCTGGAATTAAAGGTGCCTAGTTTACTGTTGGTTCACTTTCTCCCTGGGGGTGTAGGGCTTTGGGGTCTCTGTTATTGTGGAGAGGGTCTTCAATTAGACTGTCCTTTTGATTTCTGCCTCCCTTATCCCACAAGGCCATCAAAACAAAAGTTCAAATTGCTGGAATCAGCCAATGCCCTTGCTTGAAAAGTGACTTCCGAGCTCAGCTTATGTCTTTGGGTTCCTGTTTTCCTTTCAGTTTTGGCCTGGTGATATCTCACCATATAGTTAAATCTTAAGTGCTTTTAAGATATTCAATTTGACTAGCATGTTTAGTGGTTTTGTGAAGGAGGGTTGGTCTAAACAGCCTAACTCACCATTAGCGGAAGCAGAAATTTGTCTTTGTTCCGTCACCAAGTTCTCAGCTACTGCCTAAACCATGTCTCTGGGGTCCTTGCGCTTGCTTTTTACTCTCTGTGGGTCTGCAGCCTACTTGCCTGTGCCTCCTGACACCCTCGTCCTATTCTTGACTTTGCTGCCCTCCTGATTTTTAGCCTCCAGCCTCATTCTATTTGCCCTGACCAGGGGCACCTGCTTATCCATGACTTCCATGGGGCTGCTGTGCTGACTGATTTGGGTATAACAGGGTTCCAGCCCCTCACCCTGCCCTTGACTCCCTAGCTGAGCCCCAATCCACGACCTTGGGTATTTGCCAACATTGTCCTCTCCTCTGCCTCTTCTCCTTATAATCCTCCTGGCTGCCCGTCTGGTCTCGACTTTTCTGATTAACTGTCCTTGCTCTTCCACCGGCTGCCCTGGCATCACCCACCCAGTTCACAGCACCATTTGGGGCTGTCCTTGATTGAATATTTTAAGTAGATGGGTTTGAGGTGGAGTCTATTTAATTACCTTTTTCGAATACAGGATCGCACTGTGGAGGAACCTCGTGAATCTTTTACAATAGTGAGTGACTGTTAGATTTTAGTCACTCTTTGAAATGTAGAGGATGACCAAAGTTTATGATAAAAAAAGGAATTGAAAATGGCAATAAAATCAGATCTACTCTTAAGACTTTTATTTGAGTTTCGAGAAACTATCTGGCCACTTCTAAGAAATACGCAGCTTGATATAGTAGTAGAAGGCACAGTCTTATAAATTCAGTAGACCCGGGTTTCATCCTATTTCTGCCCTTTATTAACTACATGAATTTGTACAACTCATTCTATTCATCTTAACCTCTATTTTCTCATTCACAAAATGGTGCTAATACTACCTTCTTCATGAGGTTGTGATGGGGAGAATAGAGAAAAAATGCAATGACTGCAAACCATAAGCACTCAATTAAAGACATTATCATTATCATTATTAATAGTATTAAGGTCTGTCTTCCCTCCAAATAGTTCAGCTGGGCTGGTTCACCAAATGGTTGCCAACTGTTCATGCTCCATCCCATTCTGAAATCTCTGCCATCCGAAGCTTGACTTCATTAAGCGACAGTGTGAGGGTAATTGTTCCCAAATGGCCCTGGTTAAAACACATATGTTCCTCTGGATTCATACGTGTTCGGGATTTGTTTAATGAGGTGGCTGGTTGCGTCGAGTCCTGCTTGATGAGGTTGGAGTTTGCAATATGGGACAAGTTATAGTCAAGATGAAAAACATCTTTGTTCCTCATGTACGAGGGTCATTTTTCAGAAGACAGAAAAGGCAAGGATAATCAGACTCCCACAAGAACACCAACATACATGGCCACACGTGCCTTTGGTATGACCACTGGGCTGGCAAAATGGGTCAAATCCACCCTCCTTATTTGGCACATAAGGAGACCTAGACTCAGAGATGTGGAATGGCATGCCACAGTCCATTGGCGGCAAAGCCAGAACAAGACTCCAGATCCTGATTCTACAATTAACTAGCCATGTGATGTGCTCTAAAAATATGTTTGCAAATATATCCACAAATTCTTTGACATTTCTCCCTTCAAAAGACAAAGCGTAATTCCCCTCCGTTTCAATATAGGCTGTACCTAGTGACTCACTTCTCATAAATAGAATGTGAGAAAATGATACTATGTGACTTCTAAGATTGGGTTATAAAAAGAATGCAACTTTTTCCTGGTGTTCTTTCTCTCTCATTCTCTCTGAATCTAGCTGCCATGTTTTGAGGATACTCGAGAGGCCTGTGGGGGAGGCCTCTGTGTGGAGGAACTGAGGCCTCTCACAAACAATCAATACCAACTTGCCGGCCTTATGAGTGAGCCACCTTGGAAGTTGATTTTCTAGTCTCTGTCAAGCCTTCAGATAACTGTGGCCCCAGCTGA
Organism: Propithecus coquereli; assembly: GCF_000956105.1. Classification (NCBI taxonomy): domain Eukaryota; kingdom Metazoa; phylum Chordata; class Mammalia; order Primates; family Indriidae; genus Propithecus; species Propithecus coquereli. The sequence continues at coordinate 158,738 of NW_012149630.1, forward strand.
CATCTTGACTGCAACCTCATGAGACAATGTGGGCCAGAACTGTCTAGTTCAGTTGCTATCAAATATCCAACTCACAAAAATTGTGGAGGATAATATATGTTTATTATTGTTGTGTTAAGCTACTAAGTTTTCAGGTAATTGTTAAGTGGTGATAGATAAACTAACACAATAAGATAACTAATACCCGATTTACTCCAGACTCTGAGTTGGAAGTGATAAAAATTCAATACAACTAGTGGAAAAAAAAATTATTGCTCCTGTACTTGGGAGCTAGCTTCAGGGATTCCAAATACTTAAATGACGTCATCAGGACCCTTTCTCTCTCTCTTCATTTCTCTGTTGGCTCTTTAGTGGTTTTTCTCTAGTGGCTTCATTCTTTCCTATTACAGAGATACTTTATAGCGACGAGCTGGCTAGAAGCAACCCAGTATTTCTTCAACCCACTCAATGGCCCTGAGGAAACACAGGGCTTCCCTACCCCAATATTCACATATAATCCCAGGGAAGACTCTAATTGGCCAAGTTTGTTTCTTACATCTATACCTGAACCAATCACTGTGGCAAGGAAAATGGGACACTGTGATTGGCTACCAGTACCTTGGCCCCTACTAGTTTGTTTTTCAAAGTGTGGTCTGTGAACCAGCAGCACCTTGGGGCTTTTATAAAATGTAAAATCTTAACCCCCTCTCCAAACTCTGAATCAAAATTTTAACAAGATCCCTAGATGGTTTGTATGCACATTAAAATTTGAGAACTACTATTCTACTATAATTTATTTCCATCAAAAAGTAATGTCTCCTTCTCATCTCTTACGTTAATTTACCACTCTCTCTCATTTGGTAGGGTACTTCTGTTTTTTAATCCTTTTTTTTTTTTTTAGAAGGAGTCTTGTGTTGTTGCCCTCACTAGAGTTCAATGGCATCATCATAGCTCCCTGCGATCTCAAACTCCTGGGCTCAAGCAATCCTCCTGCCTCAGCTTCCTGAGTAGCTGGGACTATAGGTGTGCACCACCACAGCTGGCTAATTTTTCTATTTGTAGTAGAGATGGGCTTTTGCTTTTGCTCAGGCTGGTCTTGAACTCCCTAGCTCAAAGGATCCTCCCACCTCAGCCTCCCAGAGTGCCAAGATTACAGGTGCGAGCCATTGCGCCCAGCCTCTTTTAATCCATCTTTTGGGAGCATATCTTATTTTTCCCGTCACACTTGGGTCCTTAAAGACAGAATCCAAAGCCTGATAAACAGTGTTCTTTTCTGTAAAATGGGGATAATACTATTCACCTTCTGCTATGATTTGAATATTTTTGTTCCCTCCAAATTTGTGTGTTGGAAACTTAACCCCCAATGCAACCATGTTGGGAGGTGGAGCCTAATGGGAGGTGTTTAGGTCATTAGGGATCTGACCTCATAAATGAATTAATACTGCTAATAAAAGGGCTCACAGGGTTCCCTGTCTTCTGCTCTTCTGCCATGTGAGGAATAGTGTTCCTCCCCTCTGATGGATGCAACATTCAAGACACCATCCTGGAAGCAGAGATAGGGCCCTTAACTGCTGGCACCTTGATCTTGAACTTCCTAGCCTTCAGAACTGTGAGATATAAAGTTCTGTTTTTTTTAATAAGTTACTTATTCTCAGTTATTCTGCTGTGGTAGCACAAAATGGGCTAAAAAGCCTAGAGATTTCATGAGAGCTGGTTGGAATAACACACCTGGATGTGTTGCACAGTGCCTATTGTATTGTAGATACACAATGATGATTAGCTAGTACTAATTCCCTACTGATTTATTGAGTGCTTATTGTGTGCCAGGCACTGTGCAAGGCCCTTTATTATGTTTTCTCATTGAATCCTCCCAACTATATTATGAGGGAACTAGGTATTAGTATTCCTCATTTAGAAATCAGGAAACAGAGCAAAGTCCCACAATTAGTAAGTAATAGAGTCAAGATTTGAATCCAGAACTATGGACTCTATAGCTTGGTTCTCAATAGCTCTGCTACAGCATGCTGCACAATGAAGTCCCTCAACCACTGTTTGTTAAATTTGTATAGGGAATAAAACTGCCGGGCTCCTTAGACCACGGGTCAAAAGCTCCAAGTCAGCTCAGGCCCAGCAGATGATGAAACTGAGGGTCAAAGGCCAAGCTCAGTAAACAATCTGTTCCCTCCTTACTAGAAGTTGGCCAAGTTAGTGTGTGATAAATGGCAGGTGACCTTCACCTCTGTGTCAAGGAGACAAAAGGACAGACGGAGACCTTGGGAGCTGGAGAGCACATGGCTCATCTGAAGTGGCAGAGGTCCCCCACTCCAGCCGGGGCGCATGGAGGTCCCCACCCAGGTGGTTCCGGCTCAGCAGCTGTCCTGACCGGACAGCGCCAGGCCATACACAGTGTTAAAGATTTTCAATCTGACCCCTGGGAAGGCTGATCCAGTGTTGTCAGATCTGATGTTTCAAATGAAGCCAGAGATCTGGACTTTTATGTGAAATCTTTGACTTTTAAATACTGGCAAATGATTTGTGTTTCTTTGAAAAAAAGTATATGAGCCAGACATGGGGGTGGGGCTGGGGGACAGTAACGGGAATAGAACCATTGTTCCAAACTGTGGAGGGAAACCTCGACTTTTCTGTCTTTTGCTTGTTTGCTGAGCTAGGACAGAAACAAATAGGAAGAAAAAAGGAACGAGGAAAGGAAGGAAGGAAGGAAGGAAGGAAGGAAGGAAGGAAGGAAGGAAGGAAGGAAGGAAGGAAAGAAGGAAGGAAGGAAGGAAGGAAGGAAAGAAGCAAAGAAGGAAAGAAGGGAGGGAGGAGGCCACTTGACCATCTGAGTCTCAAGCAGTGACTAAGGGAGGTGACATGGCTTTCAACAGGGCAGGGAAGAGGAGAGAGAGGAGGCCCTTGGTGACTAATTGTCCCGAGAGCCAGGGCCTCCGATGGGAAGTCCCTTCAACCTCCCAATTCCGCCGAGGGCCAACCCAGCTAATCAACTTTTTATGTTGTTTTATTTTTTTAAATCACCTTGGAGGCCCTCTCGGTCTTTGTTCAGCTGTAATCGTTCTTAATTAGATAATTGAAATAATCATCCAATTAAGCTGGTTCCCATCGCCCCCCTTGCCCGTGTACTTGCTGAATCCAGCTGGCTTGTCATTTCCGCTGACTTCGTTCTTTGCCTCACGCAGGGTCTGAAACAGGTTTCAAGCTGTTTTCTTTCCTCTTTTTCAGTTTGCCGTTTCAGTTCATAGGAGCTGCAACTAAATTTCGGTTCTGGCTGATGTCAAAATAGACTCCGTAGGCAACTAAAAGCCAAAAGTTGTGACTGGCACTAACACAGTGGTAGTGAAGAGTTTCAGGCTCACGAGGGCTTCCGTTCCAGTTCTGTCATTTCCTAACTGCGTGACCTTGAATATGCTGAGCTGACCTTCTGGAGCTGCAGTTTCCTCATCTGTGAAGTGGGGATAGAAAGAGGAGCTCCTTCAGAGCTGCTGTCAGATTCCATTGAGATAAAATAAGTGAGGCCATTGGTCCTGTGCCTGGCACATAGTGAGCACTTACTGAGGTTTTTTTAATATGGAAAATGATGTATTCTTAAAAGCTCAAATAGCTAGTATCATTTATTTGTTGTGGAAATGGGGGAAAAGAGAGAGAAAGAAATCGTAGAGATATCTAAGATGCAAATGATTCTGGACGTTTTGGCTATTTGGTGCATTTATATGAAATGTATGTGTTAATCTGATATCTCAATCCAATCTTCCTTCTAGTTAATTCTAAAGCCACCTAAGAGGGAGGACTGCTTGAGGCCAGGAGTTTGAGACCAGCCTGGGCAACATGGTTAGACTCCGTCTCTACAAAAAATACAAAAATTAGCCAGGTGCAGTGGTGCATATCTGTAGTCCCAGCTACTCCAGAGGCTGAGGTGGGAGGATCGCCTGAGCCCAAGAGTTCGAGGCTGTAGTGAGCTATGATGACGCCACTGCACTTCAGCCTGGGTGACAGAGCGAAACCCTGTCACATAAATTAATTAATTAAAGCCACCTAAAAGACTTGCTGCCTAAGAGACTTAGAGATAACAGGCTTTTTCCTGAGTTGGATTCTCTATAAGTAAAATTTCAAGTCGGTATTCCTTTCCTCGACCATCAGAATGGACGGTCCATGTGGCAGGGCTGTCTCCACCAAGTGTATCACAATATCCCTTGGGATTTATCAAGAAATAATCGTTAAATAAGTAAATGTCATGCATGGAGAAACTGTTCTCTAAAAGGACATCTATGCCAGTTCTACAAGATAACACTACAACATTTAAAACAAGGATATGAGGCATTGTTAACACATTAGCTAAGGATGGAGAAAAATCTAGAAAGGGGCTAGTATTCCCAGGATCACAGACTAAAACAAAGATCGGTTGTGATTCCAAAACTCGAATGCCCCAAGCCTTACCTGCTTAAAATGCTGACATCACCGGGAGCCAGGCGGCCAGGAACCACAGTGGATCACCCACTGGCTCAACCTCAGCTGCATTTCATTCTTCAGCAATGCCATGGACTCCTGTAAACTCAGCTCCATGCTTTTATTTCAGAAGAGTCAGGTATTGGAAAAGAATGATAGCAACTCTGTGCAGGTTGTATTTTTTTTAATGCTTTTTAATCTTTTAAAAATTACATAAACCATAAATCATTTTTTAAATGAGAAAAATGCCTATAAGTAAAAAGAAAAAATAAATTTTAAAAATTGTTTTTTAATGATTTTTTTCTGGAGTATACTTTTAAAAAGTGGTAATCATACGTCCTCAGGTAAAGCACCAATGTACTTTCTACATAGCACATTTCTCATGCTAGCAAAACCAAAATGTTTATTCACACTTTGCTCTAGGGTTCAGCCATGGAAAAGGGATTTTGCAAATACTCATTTCTTTAAATGTGCTCAATGGATCACTACTCTCCAACACTGGATGGCTGGACTTAGGCTAGAGAGGACTGTTTGGGGTTGAGTATAGAGGGAAGTCAGTAAATGTTCCAGACAAATGGCTCAATCGCTGGATTTCTGAGCATGTAGTCCCTATTTCTGCCTCTGGTCTGAATGGGCATTCAGTGGAAAAGCCAGCCTTTATGATGAACCCCCAAAATCCCCACCTCTTGGTATTCACACGTTTGTACAGGGCTGACATGTAACAAATAGGGTACCATAGAAATAATGGAGCACGACTTCCAAAGGAAAGTCATAAAAGTCATTGCAGCTTCCACCCTGCTCTCTCTTGGATCACTTGCTCTGGGCGAGGCCAGCCGCCATGTTGTCAGGACACTCAAGCAGCCCATGGAGAGGTCCGTGTGGTAATGAGCTCCTGCCACCCACAGTGTCAGTGAGCCACAGCAGAGGCAGATCTAGACCCAGACAAGCCTTCAGCTGAGCACAGCTCCCGCCAACAATGTGACCACAACCCCCTGAGAGACCCAGAACCAGAACACCCAGCCAAGCCACTTTCAAATTCCTGATCCATAGAAACTGTGGTAAGTAATATTTATTTCTGTTTTAAGCTGCTAAATTTTGTAGTTACTTGGTACGCAACAATAGGTAGTTAATACCTACACCCTCCTGTCTAAAAATCTTACTCTTTTTCTCTCCAAATTCACTGTCCCTCAAAGCTCCTGTCAAATGCCTCCTCCTGCCTGGACTCCCCAGCCCAGAGGGCTTTCTTTTTTCTCCAGGCTTCCTCACTGTGCCTGTCCTTCTTTGGCACTAGCCAGAGCTAGAAGGAAGGGCAGCTCAGGCAGACGTGACATCTGTTGTCTTTTTATTAATAGGTGACCATATAATTTATGATCCACACTGAGATATTTTTGAGAGTGAAAGGAAGTGCTATTAATAACGATCCTGAAAATCAGCAAAATGCAGGACAGTTTCAGGACAAACTACAACACTCAGTCGCCCTATCTGTGAGAGGTGCCAACATCTCCCCAGAAATGTAACAAGTGGAGAAGATTATTTAGCAGGGTTGTGGCTTTATTTGCCCAATGCTTGGATGTGCAAAGAAAATGTAGTATCTTTATTTTCTTATAATAGATCTTTTTCTAGGCGTGTCTCCGCCCAGCTAGATAGTGAAGGGGGAAATAATACTTGTTGCCAGCCTGATCATTTAAATAGCCTCTGAGACCATTCAGTCGTTATGCGGCTGAGTGGGGGAATACGGAGCTGTAGGTCCAACCTCCCCATCCTCAACCTCCCCTCCCCCTCCATCCCCTTAACATGGCACTGGGGCATGTGGGAAGGCAGGGGCAAGACTGGCCGTGGAAGGCGAAACAGGATCCTCGCAGTCTCGGTGAGCAGCTCTTCTGAGCAGCTCCCCGGCCCAGGAACCCCTGAGAGACTTGTTAGTCCACCAAGTTTTTCATAGTGATGTTCTGGAGCTAGGGTCATCTCCAACAGATGTGGGGGTTGTGCCCTGCACAAGGGTGTCCTCTGAGAGGCTGAAATCCAGCCAGTGCTTTGCTAGCCAAGCCAAGAGCCCATGGGGCTGTGAGTCAGAGGAGCAAGCCTTTTGCTAATTTGCGCACAGGCATCCCATGGGCTGGGGCAGGCCCTGGCCAGCAACCAGCTTCCAGGTTATTTGCTTCTGGCCTTGCATTCCCTGCCTGTGGCAGCCTGTTGTCCCAATCACAGGCCAGAGCTCTTTGGGTACCTCCCTGGTCCCACCCCAGGCCCACGGGAAATTCTGGGTCCCCTACAGGCCACGCACAGGCCATGGGAGGTCAGGGCACCTTTCTCTGGCTCCTCTACCCACATTCTTACTACCACCTGCATCCCATTGCTCTGGGCCCCGGGAGACAGGGCACCTAGCCAGAGGTGAGGTCCCCAGGGACTGGCAGACTTCCTCATGCAGTGCCATGGGATGTGATCCACTTACCCTCATGTTCTCGAATTTCCCCCATCATTTCCTGGATGATCCTTAACCTCCTCCCCTCCCTAGAGACATCCGACCTTCTGAGTGGCCTTGTGGCTTTTCTTCTTCCTTCCATCACCCTCCCAGGGTAGCAGGAGCATGTTTGGGGCATTCCTGCAAATGGCAAAACTCAATGATCTAGGTGGATACTTGGATGCCTTTTTCATGGAGTAGCATGCATAGAAAATAAGAAATGCGTGATGCACTGGGCGGCCTGGAGGGGATCTGGAACCTCACAGGAGGCCACACGGGAAGACTAATGGGACCCCCAGCTGCCCGGGTCCTGCCGAACTGCTCCGAGGCAGAGGGATCAAGTCTCCCTCTCCTTCTGGGGGTGTTGAGTCACCCTCATTGGAAAGACCTCCCTAGGGCTTTCCACCTGACTTTCCTGGAATGGAACTGGGTAGCTGAGAAATACCTTTTCTCCTCCATACAGCCCTGCTTTCAAGGCCGTTGTCCCTCTGCTAAGGTCAGGAATGTCAGCCTGGAGACTCTAATGCTGATCAATGGCTTCTTTATTCTCTGCTCTTTCTCCTTCCCTGGGGCAATAAGCCTCCTGGCTCAGCCCTTAGCGGGGAAGTGGCAAAGAAGTACAGTTTAAAGTGGGCAGCTAAAGGACACGTGGGGGACACAGGATCCCCATACAATTGCAATGAAGAGAACTCCTCTGGGAGTGGAGGTGGGTATAGTTTTGGGGTTGGTGGGTGAGACTCGGAGGCTGCAATACACTGGAGTACCAACAAACACGGCTAAACTGCCTTCTAAAAACGCAGGTTCATGTTACCTCCAGAGATTTTGTTTTGCTGAACGGCTTTCACAAATGTGGGGCCAGCCAGGGGCTGCGGGTGAGAAGCAGGGAGGACACTGGCACTCCTTCCCAGCCACCCAGGAAGTGTCCCTGGTGCCCCTTCGCAGTCCATACTGATCACCACAGATTAATCCTGCTTGTGCTTGACGTTGATATAAATACAATAATACACAGGCAAGCACGGTGACTCAAGCCTGTGATCCCAACACTTTGAGAGGCTGAGGAGGGAGGATCACTTGAAGCTGGAAGTTCGAGACTAGTCTGGGTAACATAGTGAGACTCCATCTCTCCAAAAATTAAAAAATTAGCCCGGCACAGTGGCACACACCTGTAGTCCCAGCTACTCGGGAAGCTGAAGCAGCAGGATCACTTGAGCCCAGGAATTCGAGGCTGCAGTGAGCCACGATCGCACCACTGTAATACAGCCTAGGGGACAGAGGAAGACCCTGTCTCTAAAAAATAAAAAACAATATAAAATAATTGTTAAAAATAAAATTAAAAAATACAATGATACAACATATACACCTTTGCTCAATATTATGCCTCCTTTAAATCTCAACAGCGCATATGGGATACTCATCCATGTTGCTGCGGGTGGCAGCAGTTTGTTCTCTTTCGTTGCCAGGTAGCATTCTGTTGTAGCAAAATACCCTCAATTTACTGAGCCCTTCTACACTTCATTTGGATCATTTCCATTTTCGTTATCACACACACCAAAAGCTGCTAGGAGCATTCTTGTTCATGCTTTGTTGGGGACGTCACCTATTTCTCTTATTACGTGGTGTTTTATTAACATTCTTGCTAAAATAATTATTGTTTGTTCTCGATAAAATTAATATATGTTCATTTGGAAAATGAAACATCCAAAAGTGTACATTTTTAACAAGTCATCCTCAACGAATGTACATTCAGTTTTGTACTTGGCTTTTTCACCGAAATGATCATGAACATTTTTTCATCATAGTCCATATGGAAGGAGTCTTCTCCTCTTTTTAATTCCTTTTGGCCCCATTCCTTGTATAGGCTGTCAGCGAATATTTGCCACGATTCTGAAGTTTTACCCAGGAGAGACCCAGAGACAGCTGGCCACTACCCTGTTCACCGCAGCCTCCCAGACAGACGCAGGCTGTCTGATGTGAGAAGGCGCGGGGTCAGGAGGGCAGAGGCCTCCCTCGGTCACAGCCCGAACTATCACAAATGGACCTAACGAGGTGGAAGGACAGGCTGCAAATTGAGAAGAGAATGAGACGTGCGGCAGGGACATTGGAAGAGTTTGGAAAGCAGTGTCAACAAAGCCACTAAAAAAGTGTCTTGAACAGCTCGCCCTGTGCGTGAACTATTGCGACGTGTCGGTTCAGTAGGATCCATGGATTAAGGTTATCTGAAAACAGAAACTTGCAGGAGAGACAAAGCTAATGGTTTCTCTTTTCCTCCTACTCTTAGTTCATTTCAAATCGTGGCAAACTTTTCTCAATCTCTTGGTCACACTCATTTTTGCTGATTATGTTTGATCATAAATCTAAGTATCCTGAAGTAGCTGTCTGTTCTCATCTGGAAAACCGGTGAGTAATAATCCCTATCTCTGAGAGCAGGATTTCTCACCCTGGGCACTCCGGACAGCTGGGGCTGGATAATTCTTTGCTGTGGGGCTGTGGCGAGCATTATAGGATGTTTGGCAGCATCCCTGGCCTCTACCCACCGGATGCTTGTACCATTCCCCCTAGTTGTGACAAACAAAAATGTCTCTAGACATTGCCCAATGTCCCCTGGGTAGGGGGCAAAATAATCCCGGACTGAGAATCACGGGTCTGGAGTTCCTAAAGGTATCGTATGAGATGATTCGTGTAAGGTGCTTGGAAGAGTACCCGACACCAAACAGACGCTCAGCAAACCTTAGCCATCGGTGTGCATGAGGAGGTCCCGGAACAGCGTGGACGTGTGGCTTGCGCCACTTCACAAACCTATCTGTTTATTTCATCATCATTATTTTTTGCATCTTAGGTTCTCCCTTCTTGAAGTGCCATGGTTTAAAGAGCTTTTTTTTTATGAGAGATGCCTTTCTTTGTAGGTACAAGTATCAGAAATAAAGCTCAGAAGTACTGGCATTTGCAAGTGGCTTTTGAAACTGGAGAATGTCAAAGAAATGTAAATCATATTCTTTCAAGAGCACAAGAGAGTATCTCTTTCTGAAAGCTTTTACAACCATTAACTCATTGGTCACCAGACAAAGTGTTCTAGGGGAGCCCAAACTGAACTGGTGAGTTTTGCCGGTGGTGGAAGGGTTGGGCTGGCGAGCGCACATGGTGGGTACGCACACGCGTGTGGCTTGTTCTGGCTGATGGAAGAAAGGAGACTGTTCTGTGAACAGCGAGGCCTGAGGAAGACAGATGAGGACAGGGTGAGATGTCGTCAGTTCCTTCCAGCAGGCAGGGGGATTTGATTGATAGGGGTGGGGACGGTTAGGGCCGTGCAGCCCATGACCAGAGGAGTTGGGGAGGGTGTCCTCACGTCAAGTCCCTCTGCCACAGACACTGTCAGCATGGGGTCCCTGAACCCAGGTATCCTTCAGGCAGAAGGGGTCCAGGTGGTTTCAGGTCACTCTCTTGCTGGACCCCACTGCCACCAACAGTGACAGAAAACACAGGGTGTGTGACAGGGACCTCTTCCCTGATCTTTTCCCAGGGTCCACAGCCCAAATAGGTACAACGTGTTGCTACCTTTGGCTCAGTTTCCCCCTGACGCTGCCTGAAGTTCAACCTGTGCTAAGGGACCAGGAGCACAACTCTTTGCATTCTGCCATGCGGGTGGGGCTGATAGCCACGCCCAGCCACGCCCACCACACCCTCCAGCGACAGCTGCAGCCAGGGCCACAGGACATGGCCAGTCTGTCCCTGGCTACAGCCACACCCATGGCTGCAGCCACCCCAGCACGGACGTTCCTTCTCACAGCTGCCTTCGGCCAAGTGGCTGCCACGGAGTTCCTGAGATGTGACTCACAGGAGAATGCTGACTTTGGGGGAAATCTTGTGCTCGCTTTGGATGTCGCCAGAACCAATTCGATGAGGGGCCAACAGAACAGTACCTGGACTCCAGAGCTTTCGGAACTCTGCATTCGAAATGTTACATGTTTAGAGGCTCCTGAGCCGTCTCTGTGTGGTTCCCTGGGTCTGGCTCCCTCTCTGCTGTCTTTGAGGAGAAGCAGCCCTGCGTATCCTGGCACCGTTTATACCTCAGCATGGCATTTGGAAGGGCACTCAGAGTACCGCTGGACCTCCAAATTTATCTGCGCAGCCAGTAGAGCTTAATTTCCCATTCCGTCCCTCTGTCCCTGGGATCCTCCACCACAGCAAGCCGTCTGGAGCCGGTTCAGCCCTGAGAGCTGTGCTGTGCCCCTTGGAAGCCCTCAATATCCCTGTGGACTGGCCGGC
>NW_012149630.1:170408-179853 GCF_000956105.1 Propithecus coquereli
CCTAGCTCACAGCAACCTCAAACTCCTGGGCTCACGTGATCTTCCTGCCTCAGCCTCCTGAGTATCTGGGACTGCAGGTGCATGCCACCACGCCCAGCTAATTTTTTCTATTTTTAGTAGATGGGCTTGGTCTTGCTCTTGCTGTAGCTGGTCTGGAACTTCTGAGCTCAAACAATCCTCCCGCCTCGGCCTCCCAGAGTGCCAGGATCACAGGTGTGAGCCACCGCACCCGGCCTGAAAGACTGGATGTTGGGAAGGTTTGCACATAACTGTAGAGATCCATTCTGTGGAACAGCTTCAGCATGTGAGAGAAATGGATAGAAGAGAAAAGGTGAGTTTTTTAAAGTGTTGTCACAGCCTCAGTATTTGGCTCTCACCATTCTCAAGAAATGCAAGGACCTTCAGTGCTTGTCATCTGCCTATGCTGGTCCATCTTCTCCCACTAACAGCTCTCCACGTTGTCTGGGGGGATGGTTAGCCAGGTTAGCCCTCCCTCCCCAGCATGTGACTGCCAGCAAGGCCAACAGGGGCTCCCTCCCTGAAATCTCAATCATGGATTTGGGCCCAAAGAAAGAACACTTGGAGTGTTCTCATTCCAGCTACGGCAGCTGGGTGAGATTCTTGAGCATTTCTGCTGCCAAGAACCTTCTGGAGATGCTGGGTGCCTGATGGCTCCACGCCTGACTGTTTAGCCTTCCCTTTGCTCTAGTGTGCTCTCTAATATCCTTCCAAGAAATTCGCTTTCTGCCTAGGTCAGCCAGAGTCAGCTTCTGTCACTTGCAATCAAAGTACCCTAACCGATAGAGCCAATATAACATTTTGAGCTATTTTGAAATAATGTATCATTTCCAGACTCTCTCTCTCCCTCTCTTTCTCTGTGTGTGTGTTGTAATTATGACACCATGTCACCACTTAGAGACTGACCCCATGGCTGTGCTGACTATACAGATTAAATTTGGAGTCTGTGCCGAGCACTGTGCCTGAGGGATACACAGTAGGTGCTCAGTGATTGGCCATAGAAAGAATGAGTCTCACTTTACAGCATCTATACTGCCCCCTGCCACCCGCTACCTGGCTGTGCTGCCCAGGGACACTTTAGATGGCCTTCAAGCACTAAAATAGCAACGGCTTATAGGAAAGCGCGGGCGAGCTTGCAGTAGCGCTGGCTAATACGGTGGCTAATACACTTTTGACCTTTTCCTCCAGCTTCCTTTCTCCCTATACTTTTTAAAAGCAAAATGTTGCAGAAGGTCAGAACGGAGCATGATCTTTGTTCCATGAGCATATTGTGGTTTAATTACAATATTCCCAGTTACATGAGAAGCAGGCCAGTATTTCCATGGTGATGTGCCCAGTGGAGGCACTTATTGCTAAGGAGTGGCAAACTCTATACCTCCTGTAAAAGGTTAATAGCCCAGCCCGTGGGAGCAAAAAGATCTTAATTCAAGTCCATGCCACTTGCTCTACTAGCCAGCTTTCCTTGGGCATGTACTTAACTTCACAGAGCCTCTGTTTCCTCGTCTGTAAAATGGGCATGGTATTAATATTCCCTCATGGGCTATGGTGAGGATTCAACAAGGCAGTGCACATAAATGACTTACATTCCCCCGATGCACACTTGGTACAGTGCTGAGAACATTTTCAGCACTCAGTAAGTGCAAGCTATTAAACTCATGTTCTACTGGAACCAGAGTCTGCAATTCCTCCCGCCCATTCTTAAACAGAAGATTTTTTTAAAGCATTTGATCTAATTATGATAAAAAACATACACATTTGGGGAAAAGACAGAAGAAAACATGCTACAGTCTTTCATGTTTGTCTGTGGGCGTGACATTATGTATAATAATTCTCTTCATTCAGCTCTCTTTTTGTTCCAGCTTCTTTTGCAATGAGCATGTATATTACTTTATGACCAGAAGATAAGCCCTGACAAATGCTATCTTTAAAAGAGAAGAAGAATATTGAGGCAAACTGCGACATGATTTTGTAGAAACTGGGTGAAAAAAAAATCCCAGTTAGATGGAGAATTAGATGTTTTCTGGTCAAGAGTGTATTGAGAGGGAAATGACATCAATTTGGGTTCACATCGGTTTGAGCGACAAATCATAATGCAAAATGAAAGTACACTGGAGGGGTGGGGGGGGTCGAACCCACGCTGGGATTTTGCCCTGTGAATCATCCAGCTAGAAATGACCTCAGGAGGGCATGTGACCCCACCCCCTCCTCTCACCTTGGGAAGGTTGCCCTGCGACTTTTCAGGACAGATGAGCAATGGTCCTATTTATAAGCCCTCTAGGAACTAAATCTACACATATTTCCTTCCTCCTAAGCTTCAGGCAGTCTTGATTTAGTTTCGCAGGTGCCCTCCATGAGCATTCTCCAACCTAGTTCTCCTTCTGCCTGCAAGAGGCCTGGGAGTTGTCCCAGATCTTTCCTACCTACCCCTGAAGGACCCTGGGTCCTTCAACGAAACCGAATGCCCCTGGGAGTTGGTTTTGTCCACTGTAAAATAAAGACAGGAAGGATTTGAAGAGAGAATGCTGAGCTGGAGAGTTCAAATGGGGCTGCCCAGTGTCAGAGCCCACGTGCTTAATCATGTCTATACCGCCCTGGTGGGAAAAGGCGAGACACCGACAGAGGTAGCTTCTTTATAAAAAAAAAAGTGACAGGACTTTGGAGTTGGGAGTAGCGAGCCTGTGAGAAGGCAGTGAGGGACTGGGGGCGGGAAGCAGGAAGGGACAGGGTCCTGAGAAAAGTGGAGGCAGCTCAGGAGGAGAGTGATTGGCGAGGACACACGCAGAGTCAGAGAAACCCCAGCCGTAGCAAAAAGCTCAAGGACCAGGATGCTACATTGTTGGAATTTATCTGCTGCACAGGACTGTAACACCCCTTCCAGTATCCACAAAACTTGTCAGGAACCAGACTTGTGCTCGTGATGCTTTGGGACACAGAGGATGGGAAGTGGTCCAGGGATAGCAGAGAGGCGGAGAGGGGATGGCAGCCTCAAGAGCAGAGAATGATGGCTAAGGGCCAGACGGCAGTGGTGACCAAGGCTGCAGCCCCCACCGACGAGGAGAAGGTGCATCTTTCTAGGTATCCGTGGAGTTCTTGAAGGTGCCGTATCAAAGTGCTGTAGTGAGGGGCTGAAACCATTTTCCTTGTTTATTCAAGAAAAGGGGGATTACTGAATTCTGAAAAACTTGGGGCTCTCCGAGAGGGAGGTGTCTAGGTGACAAGTATCAGTAGTAGTGTTAAGATGAGTATTAGTGAAGAGCATGACTATTAGTCTTGGTAGGGGTATCGTATTGGTATCTGTCTTAGTCTGTTTGTGCTGCTATAACAAACTGGGTATTTTAGACATAACCGAAGTTTGTTTGTCACAGCTCTGGCGTCTGGGAGGTCCAACGTCAAGGCGCCAGCAGGTTTGGTGTCTTGAGAAGGCCTTGTCTCTGCTTCCAAGGTGGTGGCCTGAATGCTGGGACCTCACGTGGCCGAGGGCAGAAGGAAAGGCAAAAAGGGACCAAACTCCCTCCATTGAGCCATTTTATAGCAGCTTTAATCCATTCATGGGGGTGGGGCCCTCACGAACTAAACACCTCCCACCTCCTCAAAGGCCCCATCTCCCAACACTGCTGTGTTGAGGATTAAGTTCCCAACACATGAATTTTGGGGGACACATTCAGACCCTAGCAGTGTCCATAATCCTTCCCCTCCCCCAAGTTCTGGATAAGCTCCCCATGCATTCCCCCAGGGCCAAATCAGCCAACCACTCACACTCAGACCCGCTTCCCTGCAGGTTGCTGAGGGTGGCGTGTGGTATCAAATTAAAAGCCCTCCCGAGGCGGGAGACACACTTACTGCTCCCTCATCCACACGCCAGGCCACTTCATCACGAGAGGAAATTAAATTGGCTGGGAATGAATTGCTCCTCCCAAAGCCACCCCGGTCCCTAAACCTTCCTAGATGGCTGCAGAGCCGAAGGGTGAATTACCTATTGCTTCATAACAGATTACCCCCAAATTAAATAGCCTAAAGTAACCATTGACTTTTGTTCGATCACGTGATTTCTAGGAGTCAGGAAATAGGTGGCTTAACTGGGTGGTCGTGGCTTGGAGTTGCTCCTGCGGAGGTCACCTGGGTCTGCAGTCATCTGAAGGTTTGGGGCTAGAGAATCTGCTACCAAGGTGGCTCACTCATGTGCGGGCAGATTGGCAGGGGCCTCTGCTCCTTGCTCCCAGGACCTCTCCCAAGGGCCACTTGAGTGTCCTGGTGACATGGCAGCTGGCTTCCCCCAGAATGAGTGATTCAAGAGAAAGAGAGAAAGAGTTGTGATGTATTTGATGACTCAGCCTGAGAAGTCACACGCTATCATTTCTGCAGTATCCTATTGGTCACCCAGGCCAGCCCTAACTCACTGTAGGAGGGGACCGTCCAAAGGCATCCAATGGTACCAGAGGGTGGGAACCATTTGGGGCCGTATGAGGATGGCCATCTCCTCCAGGTACCAAACTGAACCTGGCCATGCTACAATTCTCAGAACCAGTGTTTTTTTCTTCTTTCTACATGAGTGTGAAATTGGCCCATTTTCAGTGACATGAATAACGGTAATCCAAACCGACATTTGTGCACCAGTTTCATCTCCACAGAGTGATGACTGCCCCATGCTGCAGATGAGAAAACGAAGGCTCAGAGAAGTTAAGTGACTTGCCCAATGTCCCAAAGTTAGAAAGTTCCACAGGGCTGGGAACTGAATCTGTGTGTTGTGGTTCCCAGTCCAGGGACTTTTCTGTCATACCACACAGCTGCTACCAACCCTCAATGACACCCCATTCCCCCTTATCTTCCAGGGCAAATCTGAATTCAAAAGTAGCTGTAGTGTAGCAAGAGAAACCTCATTTTTCTTTATCTGTAAATTTTTTTATTATACAGGTGACCCATACTCATTAAGGAAAAACTACAAAATAGAAATAATTAAAGACTAAAAAAAAAGGAAGGAAGAAAAGACATCGCCCTATAATTCTACCACCCAGATCTACCACTGTTAATATCTTAGTGTATTCCCCTAAGAACAAAGGAAATGGTTTTGAAATACATTACGTTAACAGCATCTCCAGGGCAAGCTCCGAAGGAAACCCCATCCACTCAGCTTCGCCTGTAGGGAGGAAGGATGTGAAATATGACCTGGCGAATGCAGTCAGCTGTGGGTGTGTGCTCGCGTGCATGTGCAAGTGCGCACACACGTGTACACGCCTGGTGCTTCTCTGCCCAAACGGAGAGAGGCTCGGCACACCAGCAATCAGCCAAGTTGGCAGGGAATTTATTACAACCTTAGGAGGGAGTGTTTCTTCAAATGAGAGGCAGGGCAGCTGTGGCTCCAGGGGCAGAAATGGCTCGCCCTCCAGTTTGGTTCAAGTTCCTCTAGGCAGGGGAAGGTTGATTAAGTTTAATTCAATCCATTTGGCCTTTTAAGCTGCCTGCTGAGGTTGGGTCCCTGAGTGCTCCCAGGGCACTCCAAGGCCCCCTTTCATTATATTCCTTGCACATGAAATGTCT
This sequence comes from Propithecus coquereli, assembly GCF_000956105.1. Taxonomy (NCBI): domain Eukaryota; kingdom Metazoa; phylum Chordata; class Mammalia; order Primates; family Indriidae; genus Propithecus; species Propithecus coquereli. The sequence continues at coordinate 175,962 of NW_012149630.1, forward strand.
TGTTTGTGACTGTGTCCCCCGTCCCTCCCGCAACCAGAAGGTCAGCCCCAGACAGGGGGCCTCATCTGCCTTGCTCACCTGCATCTATCTGCCTCTCAGCACCTGCCCCAGTGTCTGGCAGGTTGCATTTCTCAAAACATGTTTGATTGTGGTCAGGTGCGGTGGCTCACACCTGTAATCCCAGCACTTGGGGAGGCCAAGGTGGGAAGATCACTTGAAACCAGGAGTTCGAGACCACCCTGAGCAACAGAGTGAGTCCTCACCTCTACAAAAATTAGCGAGGTCTGGGAATTAGTGAACTGGGAATCAAATGCCAGGTCATCTACACTCCAGCCGTGTGAGCTGGAGGAGTTTTGTTGCTCTCTCTGAGCCTCAGTTTCCTCATCTGTAAAATGGAAATAATAACACCAAATTTGCAGCATTGTGGTGCTTAAATGAGATAAAGGTAAGAGTTGCTAGTGCAATGCCTTGACACATTGTGCCTAAGAACACATATTTTTTCCTCTGGGAATACCTCCCTTAACCTTGAAAATCTGAAAGCGGTGCCAGCCACATGACTCCCTGGGCTTTTGCCCAAGAGCAGCCTCCTCCTTGAATGACCTCTATAGTCATTAGTATAGAACCATATATATCCCATGAGATAAGGAGGTGGTGGGGCCCAATCCCAGGCCATGGGGCTGTGTGGTCCAATGGGAAGTCCCAGGAGCACACTCCCAGCACCACTCAGGGCTGGAAAGGATACCTGGGCCTGTAGGGGAGAATGTGGGCAGGGGGCAGCTCTAGACTCTGCCCTTAAGGTCTCCCTTTTTCTTCTGCTTGGGCTGGGGGTCCTTCCCTAGAAGGAGTCCAGGTTTTGGGGGGCTGAAACTGACGTCACAGGAAGACCAAAGACTCTGACGTCATGAAGTGGGTTAAGTTTGTCCCCTGTGGCTCCCTTGCCAATCTCCCGCTAGACTTCTTTCCTCCCTTTTGGCATCTTTCTCGCCAAAGGAGCTCTTGGTGCATCAGGCTCTTTTATTGCGGCAACTTCCTTCCCTGTCAAAATTTGTCCACTAGCACTTCGAGAGTGTCTGACTCTCTCGAAACCTATTTGCTTTGACAATCAGGTCCATGTGAAGGAGCTATTGGGTCACAGTTTGTAATATATGACAACTCACAATTAAGTGGGGTGCTTTTTGAAGATACTGCCTGCATTTTCTGGGCTGTAGGACTAGGAATCGTTCCCATCCTGCCTCCAGGATCTTCTGTCTTTCCACAGCACCAGGGCGAGCAGTGACAGAGATGAGGTATTTGTCATCTCTCATCTAGACCAATCTCCCAGCCCCATTTTGTGGATGAGAAATCTAAGGTTCTGAGGGGTGAAGTAACTACTTCTCCACAGTGACTCTGAGGCAGAATCTGTGGGGAAAAAAACCACACAGACCTCCTGAGCTCTTTCCTGCTGCCTGTTCCTAATTCCAGAACTTTCCAACTCAAAATGTGATCTGTAGACCAGCAGCATCAAGGTCTCCTGGGAGCTTGTTAGAAATGCTGAAGCTCAAATCCAACCCCAGCTCTCCTGAAACAGAATCTGCATTTTAACAAGGTCCCCAGTCGATTCATACGCACTTCAGAATTTGAAAACCACTGGTCTAGAACTTACATTTTCCCCCCCTGGTTTTTTTCTTATCATTACTTCAACCCCAAGGGTCTACGAACCTCCCAGGCTGAATTTAGCCCAATCTCAACATATAATGTTCGAGGAGTCTCGGTGTCATTAAACACAGTGCAGTTTTGTGGGAGAAAAGATTTCTGCCCTGTTTTTTGACATTTTTTTTTTTCTCTGTTCTTTATTTAAAATTCTAAAATGAAAAGTCTCATTAATGGAGACATTTTCAGAATGGGCAGGAGAATCCAGTACCTTGAACTTCTCACAGAAGGGATATGCTAGAAACTTAATAAATAATCATAACTGGACTGTGAAATGTATGTGAGAGCACTTAGTAAATTCTAAAGCAGTGCACAAATGTTACTTATTATAATTCCTAAGCTGTAGGATCACAGAATGATACCCTTCATGAACCCATTCCAGGTGAAAATGTTTCTCAGGAATATGATGTGAAATTTAAAGTTTTCTAATTACTCTCCTTTTATTAGACATCTGAGGAGATAGAATAGTGGTTATAAACAGCAGCTATATGTCAGAATAACTTGGGGATCTTGATTTAAAAACATACGAGCCTGGGCTCTGGCCCTAGGTTTTATTTCTTGAGGTCCTGGAGGTCAGGATTGGTCAAGGGTATATTTTTAAACACTCCCAGGTGATTCTAATACAGAGCGAGACTGGAGAACCACTGAGCTGGAAAGTTGTTATTTTCCAGGTTTATAGTAAATATACGTGGGTGAGAATTTTATCCATATTTATGACATGTCTTAAGTCCAGATTTTCTAATTTCTAAATCTTAACAATAATCAAGCCACTAGGAGATATCACCTGAATTGAAACTAGTGGCTGCTGATTCCAAATAGCATTGACTTGGCAATAACAATTTTTTTAATTGTTCATTCTTTCAGAATATAACATTGCCCAGCCATCATTCACGACATCCAAGACTGACCTACGTACATCCTGACAGTACAATTGTGTACAGGGTTGTACCCTGGTGTCAACAACTAAATTCTCAAATTCTATATGGTATTTACTCCGGTGATTAGAACTTTTTGACAACACAGGTTTGAAAGGATCTTTATGTGGATTTAAGAGCCTTAAGTTCTAGGCAATGCTCTTTCCCTGAGTTGGCTGATGTTGGGTCAGTTTCCTGCTCTGAAAAATGAGGGTATTAGACCAGTAGTTTGCGAATCTGGCTGGCTATCAGATCCACCTGGAGAGATTTTCAAAGAAGCAGATTTCAAGGTGCCAGACTTTGAGGGGAAGCGGGGAGTGTTGGAAATCCGGATTTTAAAAAGAATCCTAGGAGGATCAGCTGTGTTCGGGAGCCACTGGATAAGATAAGCTCCCAAGTTCTTTTCTGCTCCAAGAATCTATGACATTAGACATACTTAGTTAAATTCTTCCATCAGAAGAAGCAGGTCTGGGAACAGGGCCTGCAGAGAGATAAAACAGAAAACAGAAACAAAACAAAACAAAACAGTAAAAGCCATCATCTTTAACTACCTCCTCTGTATGTCTCAAGGTTTTGTGTTCATGTGGCTTCTGTTCAGGTCTTTCATCATAGTCATATTGTTACATATTGACTTGCCATTTTATCACATCATCTTTAAAAAAGATTGGGAATAATGTTCTTAGAGGGAATAATTACTTTTCCTGCTGGCCACCTCACCTCACTCCCGCTCCAGGTCTGAGCTTCGATAGGTAAAAGAATCTTTCTGGGAAGATTGTTTAAAATACAGATTGCTGGGCCTTCCCCCCGATTCTAATTTAGGAGATTTGGGTTGGTCAAGAGACCTACATATTTAAAAAAAATATGTCTCTGTCTCCCAGGTGGAAGTGCAGTGGTGGGATCATAACTCATTGCAGCCGTAAATTCCTGGGCTCAAGTGATCCTCCTGCCTCAGCCTCCCGAGTAGCTGGGACTATAGTCATGCGTCACTGTGCCTGGCCTTGAGATCTTCATTTTTACAAGCATTCTAGGTACCCAACCTGCTTTTAATCTCTTTGTATACTTTAGCCTGCAGCTTTCCCAAACTTCCTTTGTGGTAAGAATCCCCTGGATCTATCAACAAATGAATGGATAATAAAACATGGTGCATCTATACAATGGAATATTATTCCTAAAAAGGATTGAAGTACTGATACACACTACAGTGTGGATGAACTTTGAAAACGTTATGCTAAATGAAATAAGCCAGACACAAAAGGTCGCATATTATATGATGCTATTTATATCAAATG
>NW_012149630.1:181998-205619 GCF_000956105.1 Propithecus coquereli
AGGCAGCCTGTGGAGGAACCCACATGGTGAGGAGGAGAGGTCTGCCAACAACCAGATTGGTGAACTTGGATGTTTATCTTCCGAGGCCTGTCAACATGTGAACAAGCTTGGAAGTAGATCTTTGACCCCTAAATTGAGCCTTCGGAACTGCAGCCCTGGAGATCAGCTTGACTGTAAACCTCGCTTGATACCTCAGAGTACAGGCACCCAGCTGAGCTCCACCAGATGTCCAACACACGGAAGTTGTAGAATAATGAAGATTTATTGTTTTAAGCCACTAAGTTTTGGAATAATTTGTTATGCAGCAATAGATAACTAATACACCATCAAATGCATTTTGCTCAGTCAGATTGCAATGTAGACCCTCCCAGGGCTCCTGCTGCAACCCTGATTGTCAGGATATTAAAGTATATATATTGTGGTAGGCCAAATACTGCCCCCCCAAAAAGTCCACATTTCTAATTCTTAGAATCTGGTAATCTGTGATATCACAAGGCAAAAGGGATTTTGCAGATGTAATTAAGGTTACAAACTAAAATAGATTATCCTAGATGATCTGAGTGGGCCCGATCTAATTACATGAGCTCTTAAAAACAGAACTTTGGCTGGAGGCAAGAGAAATTCAGCAGAAATGGAAGTTGGAAAGATTCAAGGTGTGAGAGGACCTCGCCGTTGTTGGAGGGGCAACACGGAAAGTACGAGAATGAACATGGGTGGGCTGTGGGAGCAAAGACCAGCCCCTCGGCCAACAAGGAAATGAGGACCTGAACCTGCAACCATAAGAAACTGAATCCAGCCAACAACCTGAAAGAGCACGGAAGAGATTCATTTCTACTTCCAAAGTCCCCAGAAAGGAACAAAGTCCTGCTGACACCTTGATTTTGGCCTTGTGAAACCCAGAGCAGAAAAATCAGTTGAACCAACTGGGACTTCAGACCTACAGAGGTGTAAGATGAATAAATTTGTGTTATTTTCAGCCACTAAGTTTGGGGTAATTTGTTATGGCAGCAATAGAAAACCTATCTATATGAGATATTTATTGGTTTTTCAGTACTTTCCTACCAAGTATCATTGCTATGCAGATGTTGCACGATGCTATTTGTCATTTTCCACTTACGCTGCTGAAGCAATCATTCACTCTCTTAGTGCCTCTCTGTAGCGCAGGCTTGAGTGTTCCATGCATTGTTTTCAAGGCTCTCTGGGAAAGACACTCCTTCTTTGGGAGCTTGGCGTCTGGCTGGAGAAAGACTAAATGCCTGCTTGTTGTTTCTGAGGCTACTAATCAATACTTACCATTAGGATGACAACTCCATGCATCACTAAACTTTGACCTCTGTGCCCCAGAGCAGTCCCAAGATGCCAATTGATGTATGGGCAATATACACATTCCATGAATGCAATATCACTTTCATAGACTTCCCTGAATTAAATTTTCGAGGCTTTGGCAATGGCAAAATAATGTTACTAATGTACCAGCAAGCCCAAGATATTTAGAAAGGGTATTTGAATTAAAGTAATTGTGTTTATGCTTTTTAAAAGGATCTTTTGGCTGGACACTGCATGTGGAATGTTGACTAGATGTCCCTATCTTTTGCACACTGGGTGGTGCTGGTATAAAGTGTCCCTTAAGCCAGCCATGAAACTAACCACTTGCTTATAGGCCCAAGACCTGAAAGCAAGCAGATTGGCCCTTCTAGAAATCAGAAGGCAGGCCCCAAATAATTTTAATCGCACTTCTCTTTTATCTGCAACTTTTGGAGTTTTATTTCCCTAGAAGTATATATTTTTTGGGGAATTCTTCATAATGGTTTTTCATCGCATAACATTGTGGTATTTCCATTAAAAGGTGATGCTAGTCCTGTTTTCCTTGATCTGTTCAAATGGGATCAATTGCCAAACAGCTGTTTGGACTAAAACCAAATGGTTAATCTAATCAGGCTTTCAAGAGGCAGTTATTTTGATTAAAGGGATCATACATGAATGGCCTTTGGCAGCTTCTTACATCCAATCAGTGAGGCCCACACACTCAGCTCTTGTGTGGAACCAGGGGTCATTGTTGGCTCAAGTAAAAATAAGTTTATCAGAAGATGCATAAAACCCCATTGAAGAAAGGATAGCCAGGCTTTATAGGAACCGAAAAGCCATTAGGAACCAAAGAAGGCTAGTCTCTCCTTCTTTTTCTCTTGTCTCTCTCTGTAGCTACTTCGTCTCTCATCATTGCTTTTCTCTGGAATTCTCTGCTTACTAACTGGCATGGCCAAGGCTTCAAATTCCATCAGCCTTAAGCTTATGTCACTTCCAGCTCTGTGGAACTGAATCCACAGAGTTTATTCTGATTCTGAATTCAAATTCACTCACTATAAAATCCCCAGGAGAGAATTTGATTGGTTTAGTGTGGTCAGGTGTCTGGCTCTGGTCCAATCATCTGTACCCAGAATGAGTCAGGGATCACCTGACATGCTGGGCTGGCTCTTCCAGGTGGTGGATGGGGCAGGGAGGGAGTGCGGGACACTTCCAGAATATTTTCTGAACTGGTAATAGCAGATGCCTCTTTGCTACTTCTTTTCTTGCCGATTTTCAAACTCTTTAAAGGGGAAGGCCATTTTTTTCATCTTTTATCTTCACCACCATACTTAGCTCAGTACCTCACACCTAGAAGATACCCAATAAATAAAAAAGATATAAGGTGGCCATGCCTACTTCCAATCACACACACTTCTAATGGCGCTGACCATAACCCATCTGGGTGTTGAGGCCAAAAAAAGACTGATCACTTCTGAGTTCTTCCTTCCAGCACTGCTTGGGTTAATAATGGCTATTATTTATTGCCCATTTTCCATTGTGCAAGCATAAATAAAGTTCTTTATACATTATTATCTCCGCCATCCAGCACAATAATCCTATGAGGAAACTGGAGCTCACAGAAGTGAAGTAACTTGCCCAAGGACACACAGCTCCAAAATACTGTGGCCAACCATGAACCTAAATCATAGCCCGGCCCTTAGGCACTATGTTGTCCTTCCTCTAGCACTATGAGGATTGGTGATTGAGGCTGAGAGATGAGTCTAAGGAGAGGTGTTGGCTGGGTCAGTGCCAATTTTGTGGAACTAAACAAAATTGTTCCATGCCAACAGTTTTTGAAAGCATTTTGAACATGGCCTTGGGCCTTTCATGGTTCTAAGGTTTTCCTACAACTTCTCTTAATTGAGTCTTTCCAGGCTGAGCTGCAGGATTTTATGCAATTCAACAACAAAAAAGTTCTCAGAATTTCCCTTTTTTCCCTTTTAGTTGAGTGAGAATGTGTCTCCCAGCTTTCTGCTTTTAACTACTGGAAAACATTCTGGAAATCTGAGTCAAGATCTGGGTCAGGGCTGCCATTTTTTATTCTGCCTTGCACAGCGAGGGCTGCAGTCCAGCCTGGCCTCCACTCACGAGGTCGTGAATGCTGGCACAAGGCTGTCTGTACTGCCAGAGAATGAGGTGCTGTATTCTAAGTCACATCCTAAGGCTCTCTACGGTGGGCTAGGGAACAGCCTTGGATGGACATAACATTGTTGTAGATTTCCCCTGCTTTAGGTTTTTTTTTCTTTTGAGACAGGGTCTTTCTCTGTCACTCAGGCTAGAGTGCAGTGGTGTCATCATAGCTCACTGCAGCCTTGAACTCCCGGGCTCAAGCCATCCTCCTGCCTCAGCCTCCCAAGTAGCTGGGACTACAGGTACGCTCCCCAACACCTGGCTAATTTTTCTATTTTTTGTAGAGACAGAGTCTCGCTCTTGCTCAGGATGGTCTCAAACTCCTGACCTCAAGCGATCCTTCCCCTCGGCCTCCCAAGGTGCTAGGATTACAGGTGAGAGCCACCGCCCCTGGCCTGCTTTAGGTTTTGATTATGACTTGCGATAATTTTATTTTTGGATAATGTCTCTATCTCTATTTTGGCAAGAGGAATCAAAATTCTGTAAGTCATTCTCAAGGCAGAGAGGGGTTGAGATTGGTGCGTAGAACTGGGTTTCCACATGTTGGTGAGAGAGTTTTCTCCTTGCACTTCCCAGCTTGTCTCCCACCCCTCCATCCACACACCCCCAGTCCCATACACAGAGGGCAGTCTTAGCAATCTTGGGAATGGTAGGGAAAGACACTGGAACTTGTTTTAATCAAACAGCTTGGTGAAGGCACACGTAGGGAAGGCCAATACTAATCCCAAGAAAGGCTGAGGGAAGCTAAAAGTCTTCCACCCAACCCCCTGAACACAATGCGTATAGCATAGGGTTTACACCGAATTTATGGCCTCTTTACTTTTGTTTCTAGGTACTGTTGAAATGCCTTTCCAAATGCTGCCATCATTTTAATTATGTGTATGTGTTCATCCTGAAATATACACACTTTGGAATATATTTGGATCAGAATCAGGATTTTAAAGAGACAGAAAGATTGTGAGTTTCACGATCTCCTTCCTCCTGCCCCAGGTGTTCATTCACTACCTGGAGATATTTATGTCCAGCAGTACCTGGGGAGTACTGCCTAGACAGTAAAGTGTGGTGGTAGCTAAAAAGGATCAGTCTGGAGGGAGAAATCTGGGTGAGTCTGAATCTCATCTCTGCTACTCACTAGCTGTGTCGCCGTAAGCAGGCTGCTTCAACCCTCTAAGCCTCATTTTCCTCATCTGTAAAATGGAGATAATAAAAGTTTCTTCTCCCTAACCTCATTGTGAGGTTCAGTGAGCCGATGCACGTAGAATACTTAGCATGGAGCTGAGAGCAGAGTTAGCTCCTAGAAATGTCAGCTCCTCTTCTCATGTCTCAAGACGTGAACCTAAATTCCACCTGGGAACTTGATGAACACCCAAGGCAGTTTTTTTCGGAGGCCCCCTCTTTCCTCAATGGGAATCCCCTCAGAATTGGTTCATTGTCCCCCAAATCCGTGTGGCTGCTCTAACCGGCGAGAAATTCTGGTTACCATGGCGTGCATTTATCCTGCGAGCATGCCTAACAGTTGCCTTCTCCAGGTCCCAGGAGTCCAGTGTAAGACTGGCGAGCTTGTTAACGAGACTGCAAAGCTGGTAGGAATGGGCTGCCTGTTGGATTTGCTTTAGTTGCAAAGTTGTGTGGAAAAATGAAATGGCTGAAAACTCAGGACAGTGACAGGAGAGAACACTCACGGCAGCAAATTTTCCATTCTTACGTACAGTTGCTTCTACCTCTAGGGGAAAAGAAAACTTTCCAATGGCTTCTCTATATTTAAGGAGGTAGTAGAGTGTAGTCGGTACAGGCACTGAGGTTGGATTGAGACATCCCTGGGCTGGATGCTACTAGCTGAGATATTTTGGGCAAGTTATTTAACCTCTGGACACCTCAGTTTTCTCATCTATAACGGAAATATTAACATCATCTATCTCACTTGTGTTTTGAGGATTAATTGGGATAATGAATGTAAAGTGCCCAGCACACAGTACTCATAAGCATAATCTGTCACCAGCACTACTGTCGTAATTATCACCTACCTCTTGGTATTACTGAGTGTAATACGGAAGATCTGCAAAGCAATCTGCCCACTGCCCGAAGTTGGTATGCAATGAATGGTGCGTATTTTAATGTCTCTGTTGTGCGCATCAACTACGGAAGCTTATTCATCTTTTCAAAGCTCTGCAAGGGCTTGTGACCTCATTCTGTAAGGCCTCTGGTTTGTATCCTATGGCTCGTCCTCACCTTCTGAAAGGACAGTTTCCTGTGGCAGACACTGGTGGGGGCCGCCCCAACTGCCAGTTCCCCTTCTTCCTTGTGAACAGAACACCAATTTTGCTCAGGCAGCCATATGCCTAGCCCCAGGGTAGGAATCATGATTAATGCAATTAATCAGCCTCATTTACCTTTCCCTTAATTGGCCTGGGGGGGCATGTGAAACAATTCTGGCCAATGACACGTATGGGAAAGTGTCATAATAAAAGGAGAGAGGAGCGTGAGATAAGCCTCATTTGGGCCGCTCCCCTCCTCCTTCCTGCTTTGGGTACTGTCGTGTGAGGATGCAATGCTTGGAGCTGCAGCTGCTATTTTGTGACCGTGAGGATAAAAGCCAGCACTTTCAAGATGACAGAGCAGAAAAACAGAAAGGAGTCCAAATTCTTAATGACACTGTTAAGCTGCCAAATCAACTCGGAGGCTGCTTGTCCTAGACTTCTTTTTTGGTTTACAATAACTGCTCTTATGATTTGGGCTATTGTTAATCTGGTTTTCTGCTACTTAATTGGAACACTCCTTTTCTGTTTGCCGAGCCTGGAAAATGACTGCTATTCAAATTCCGCCTAGACATAAAGACATTTTGTTCTCATTTTCTTCCTCCACATTTGGGTAATCAAGTGTCTTTAAATAAATTCCACCCTCACCATTATAGCGAAACTGTTCTTGAAAAGGTCACGGATGACCTCTTGATTGACACGTCCAACAGCTCCATCTAATTTCGCATCCTGCTTAGCTCCATTGGACGGCTTGACCACGTCCTTGTTCCTGAAGCGATCCCTGCCTTGGTGGGCCTCGCTGCTCTTTCTTTCTCCCTCTCTGGTCCCTTCTTCTGCCTCCGTAAGTACCTGTGAACCCCAGTGCTTGCCCTTTGCCTTCCCTTCTATCAGTCGGCGCTTTCCCTGAATGCTGCCTTCATGTCCAAGACTTCAGGCACCACAGGTGGGTGCTCGTGATGCCCCATCCATATTTCCAAACCAGATCTTCCTTCGGCACCGATCCACGTTTTTGTGGGCAGCACGTGCCCACTTGGATGTCCCATGGGACCGTCAACACTGTATTTCCTAAACAGAACTATGTCCCTCTACGAATCACTTCTCTATAACACACTTCACCACTCCTGGTAGCCCACAGCTGGAAACCTCAGAGTCATCCTAAGCAATTCGTTCTTATCAAACATCCAGTTAATCACCAAGTATAAAAATTTCTCTATTCTCAGGAGTCTGTCGCAGCTTCCCCAGTTTCACTGGGTGGCCTCCATTTATCACTCGTATAGCATACCAGCCTCTCACCTGCCTGCAGCCTCTCCCCTCTCCAACCATCTGCATTGCGGCTAGAGTGGATTTGCTAAAAACAATTTGAATCATCTTGCTGGCTTTGAAAATACCCAAGGGGGTAGACGTGTGTGTAGGGGGTTAGGGGTGGAGACTTCATCAGCCGTCACGTCCTGAAAGTCCATACTTCATGGCACAGCATGGCAGACCCTCTAGTCTCTCTGAGTACAAACCGATGTTTGCGCTCCGTCTCCTACAACCTCCTCTTCACCATCCCTGCAACCCGAGCTCAAGCTCCTGTGAATTCCTCTTTCTTTTCACCACTACCTCTGCTTAGATGCTGGGGCTCACGTTCCAGTATTCCGAACTCCAAGCCTCCACCAGTTCTCAAGTCAAACTGTACTGCTTTCCAGAGCATTCTCTGACCCTAGGACTAGATCTGAGTTTCTCACCCTCGGCACTATTGATCTTTAGGGTTGGATAATTCTTTGCTGCTGGGGTCTGACCTGTGCCTTTTAGATGTTAAGCAGCTTCTCTTGCTTCTCCTTAGTGAAGCAGTAGCATCCCCCAGTCGTGACAACCAAAAATGTCTCCAGACATTGCCAAATGTCCTCTGGGGAGTAGAACTGCCCCCGGTTGAGAACCATTGAACTAGACCAAGTCTCCTTCTTATTATCCATAGCCACCCTGTCTTCCCTGATCATAACACCCATGACACACTTTGAGAGTGACTTGTCTGATTGTCTCAACTGCTTTAACAGACTTACCTCCAGGAAGGTGTCTCGCAGGGCCTGGCAGCCAGTAGGCACGCGGTCTGGCTTCACAAAGAGTGGGCTCCATGCTGGAGCAACCTTGTCTGTCATCCTCACTCTTGTATCCCCAGTGCCCAGCACAGTGCTGCCACATAATACGTGCTCAATAAATGTTTGTTGAATGAAGGAATGATGGAATGCCCCCGTTCAAACACTTCTTAGTGAAACTTTTATTAACTATCCTAGGCAAGATCTTGAGTCTTGTCTTCTCTTCTCTTTTTTTTTTTTTTTTTTTTTTTGAGACAGAGTCTTGCTTTGTTGCCCATGCTCGAGTGCCGTGGCGTCAGCCTAGCTCACAGCAACCTCAAACTCCTGGGCTCAAGCGATCCTCCTGCCTCAGCCTCCCTAGTAGCTGGGACTACAAGCATGTGCCACCATGCCCAGCTAATTTGTTCTATTTTTAGTTGTTTGGCTAATTTCTTTCTATTTATAGTAGAGACGGGGTCTCGCTCTTGCTCAGGCTGGTCTCGAACTCCTGACCTTGAGTGATCTTCCTGCCTTAGCCTCCTAGAGTGCTAGGATTACAGGCGTGAGCCACCGCACCCGGCCTTCCTCTCATATTTTACCTATGGCCCTGTCCGCTAGCATGGTGGATAGCAATGCAATGAAGATGATACATTAATACATGTTTGTGGACTAATGTGAGGCCTCCTTCTAGAAACAGAAAAACCAGGTCCAGTCCTATGCCCAGGAATCTCATAGTCTAACTTGTTCTTCTACTGCCACACCTGTTCTGCCCCTGGCAGCCCTCGGTCACACCCGCCACAGACACACTCACTCAAAGGGAGGAATCACTCAGAGCTGCTGAGAATTGAAAACCTACTTCTACTCCAAAGTGCCATTGTGCCTTGCTGTTCCCTGACTGGGCCCCCACCCCTGCCCTGCATTCCAGGAGGGGTGTGAACACCAGGTTCGCTCTGGAGCCTCACCCGGGCAGGAACCGGGCAGGAACCGCCACCACGGCAGCCCGTCCACCCCGATACCCTGCAATGCAGAGGCCACCATGGTACTATTCAAGTCAACAAACACTTACAATGGTTGGAACTCCGCCTGCTAGGGAGAAAAATTCAGTGCTCACAGCAGAGTTGGGTAGCTTTTTTTATGCATGGTAGATGGTTAATATGCATTCTTTAGTCACAAAGGCCTGAGGGAAGGAGATGCTGAAGTTAATATTTATATTTGGCATGCAACCCTCCACATAAATAACAGCTTAGAGGACCAGTGTTTGGTTTGAGGTTGGCTGCGTTTAAACAGCTCGGCCAGGTGCTGACACACACTCTGGACCTTTGAACTCCATGTGTTGCAATCCAGATGTTTGGCAAAGGTGATGAACTCGGGTCACTGACAGTGGGAGAGTGTGTGCTGCTCTCTTCTAGCATCTTCCACGGGGAGCCCTGGACAGTAGACCTGGCCCCAAGCCCATTTTCCTCGCCAGAGTCAAGAAACAGTAGCAGCTGCAGTTGTTGCTAGGGATGAGGGATCATCCACTTGGGAGTTGAAATAGTCAGGAGGGGGAGGTGGGTCACAGGAAGGAGGTCATGAAATTGACCGTGCTTAACCACTGCCCACGTTTGGATTACTCCGAGACAGTATGCAATGGAAAAAATATTAGGCTTTTAATGACAGCCCTGACAAACACAGTCCGTATGACCAAATCAATCTCAAAAGCAACTGCTATCATTTATTAAAGGAGGATTTGCCAAGTTGCATGATTCTTCTAGAGTTTTCCTAGTCCCACACTTTGCCTCAAACACGTACACCGAGTAAGGGGTTTGAACTTTTGGAGTTTAATGCAAAGCACATATGTTGTTTGGGTTTGGTTTTGTTTGTTTTTATTTTTTGCAAAATATGCTATATAAAAAAGAACCCTATAGCAATAAAACGGTAATGTAAACACAAACCCTCCGAAAGGATGTAACATCTTTCTAATGAAAGGAAACAACCACCTTCGCTTTATCCACACAAAAACAAAAAATGATGAAAAGGAGCCATTTTCACTCCCAGATTGTGGAGTCCTACTGTTTACTGCTCTCCAAATGAGTATTTTTGAGGCATGACTTCAATGGGAATTTTCAAAACGAAGCAGCTCCTGGCAGAGTGAAAAGAACACGGATGTTGGCAGCCGGGCGACTTGGACTGTCGTCCTGATTGCTGACCCCTGCTTCCTGGTGTCCAGCCCCGGCACTCCACTCAAAGTGCTCTTGTCACGGGTACCAGTGACCTCCCAATTGCTAAATCCAAGGGGCATTTTTCAGCCCTCTTCTGACCTGACCTCTCTTCAGGCAGATGACATAATTGCCCACTCTTTCCTCCTTGAAATTTTCTTACCCTGTGGCTTCAGTGACACCATCCTGTCCTATTCATTCTCCAGTTTTCTCCACGACTCCTTCTAAGATCCTCTTGTAGTGCGTTCTCTTTGTCTTCAACAGCTATGGGCAGCCACTGTGGCCTGAAGTTGTGCTCACCCTCAGGGGTAGGGCTTATCGGTTCCATCTTACAGATAAGGAAACTAAGGCTCTGAGGGATTAAGGAGTCCTCACCCAAGGTCACTTAGCTAATAAGTGGCAGGACTGGAATCCTAACCTAGGTCTGTTTGAATCCAGAGTCAAATTCTCAGCTGTCAAATTATAATTTTCCTTTCTCAGGTAGTCCCCCCCTTAAACAGAGGTGTTCTCCAGAGTTCTGTGCCGGGCTCCTTCCTGTCCTCTCTGCCCCCGTCTCTGCCGGGGTTCATGCACGGTTCAACCCTCAGTGAACTTCTCTATGGTATCTTCAGCCAAAATCTGTCCTCTGATGCTTGTTTCCAACTGTTTCCAAGAAATCTCCATTTGCATATGACACAGTCACCTTGTAGAGGTGGGGATGGTGGACTCCCCAACCTTCAGTCTGCTCCTGATGCCTGGCTAAAGCCAGTGACTGTTTAGGTAGTGAGCACATGACCCAGTTCTACCAGTGAGACATGAAGGGGAAGATTGCTGGGGATGTCTCGGAAAGGTTTTTCTCCCCCCAAAAAGACACATGAAAAAAATGCTCCCTGTTCTTCCCTTAGATGTTGTGCCTTGTAATATTGCAGTGAGACAACTATGTGCAACTATGAGGAGAACCAACCTTAGGTTAAAGCTGAAAGAGAAGGATGGAATCAGGGTACTTAATAACAAGCTGATTGTACCTTGTCTGAGACTGGGCCTTCCAACTGTATTCAATAATATATTTCCTCATTATTTGTACAGGTTTTTTGTTTTGTTGTTGTTATTGTTGTTACTTGCAGCCAAAAGCATTCTAAATGACACATCAAATTACTCATATTTGCAACTCCATATCTCTTCTTCCAAACAGACTCTCCTCCTGTGACTCTATCTCTGTTAATACCACCATGACCCACTCAGTCACCCAAGTCAGAAACCTGGGTATTATTCTCAACTCCTCCCTCTGCCGCCCCAGCAAAGTCCACTCATGAATTAAGTCCAGGAGATTTTGTTGTTGAACATCTGTCATTCTTTCTAATTCTTTCCCTGTCCATTTTGGTTCTTTGTCATTTTTACTGGTCTTCTGTGCCCTTTCTTACGATAAAAAAAGTCACTACCATCTGCACTGCTCCCAAAGAGATTTTTAAAATTCAATATGAATCTTGCAACTTTTCTGCTTATAGTCTGTGAATAGCCTACCCTTGTCTTCAAGATGAAATCCAACCAATAGCATGAGTTGTATGGTGCTTCAAGCAGGGCTGACCTCTCTGGATTCCCAGCTCCGGCTCTCCCCCGCACGCCAGGTCCCAGCACACTGACTGCCTTGCGGTCCGCGAGCACTGCTGCTTAGCGTCGTGGCAGGTGCTGTTTCCTGACCTGGGATGCCCTGCCAGACTGGTCTCCCTGAACAGTACTGGCCAGTACCTTTTCATGCACCTTGGTTTGCTTCTTTTACACCATAGTAATATGAATCTCAGGCGTGCCAGAAATATCTTTCCTTTTTGTCATCTCTCTCCCCTGGATTTTAATTTGGAGCCCGCATTCTGCCTCGGTTTCAGTGTCGAGGGGGATGTCTACCTGGTCTCGGGGCATCTGTTTATCATAGGTTGCCATTGGAGACATCCCTGATTTTCTCTTCATGGCCCCTTCAAGTCCAGGAGTCACCATGGCAGTGCCCACCCCAGGGGGGTCCCTGGAGTCTCTGCAGGGCGCCCTTTGGCTTTGTCTGCTTAGACATAACGCCGCTCCTGCTGTGGGGTCTTGCCACCTTCCTGGGGCCCTGTTTGTGGGCAGGCTCCCCTGTTTTCTGGCCCACACCCCTCTCTGCCTTATGAACCCCTTGTCCTTTCTTCTTCCCCCAGCATCTGGAAAAACCTTCTCCTTTCGCTTCCTTCGTCTGAACACTTGTCTACCCTTCACCTCCTCTCAGTTTCCCTACGGGAGCTTTGAGAGTTTACGATTACAAAACACGGAACGTGAAAGACAGAGATTGACAGGGCTTTTTGCTTCTACTTTGTCACATTTCTTGCTCAAGACAGACAGCACAGGCCCAACAACCTGCTTGGGAAAGGGGAAGCCACCAGGTGACAAAAGACCGCAGAGTGATGATGATGGATCACCAGGCCACCATGCTGTTGTCGCCATCTATCTGCTCATGCGCCTCTTTCTCCCAGACTGCGAGGCCCCCAGTATTGTCAGCACCTGGTATCTGCCCCACAGTAGGTACCTCATAAA
This sequence comes from Propithecus coquereli, assembly GCF_000956105.1. Classification (NCBI taxonomy): domain Eukaryota; kingdom Metazoa; phylum Chordata; class Mammalia; order Primates; family Indriidae; genus Propithecus; species Propithecus coquereli. The sequence goes on from NW_012149630.1 coordinate 194,515, forward strand.
TATCTGTCAAAACTAAATATAAAAGTAAGAAGAGAATGCACTTTGAGTCAGGAGACCTGAATGAGTCCTGCCAACTGCCTTCCTAGTTGTGACCTTGGACAAGATACTTTACCTCTTTTCTACGGGTGGTAGGAGCGGGTACAAGAGGATCTGCAGAGGTGAGGTACATGGTGCTCTTCAAAGCTCTGCAGTTTGTACTCCCCCCTTCCTAACCTTCCCAGATTCTGGCTCAATTTTACCATCTCCTCTCATCCTTCCAGTGGCCCAAACTTCTACGTCAGACGCCTCTCCTCCTTGCAAACCTATTTTGCGCATACATAGATTTTTGCTCTTATTTCTCCCAGCGGGTCCCTTTCCTTCCTCTGGTGAACAACTTTCAGGATTCTTGAGTTCCAGGGATTCAGTTTGTGATGAAGTACAAAGAACTTGAAATTCTGGTTCCACCACACCCTGGCTGTGGGATGTTGGACAAGTTTCTTATCTCTTAATTTCTTCATCTAGAGCAGTGGTCCCCCAACCTTTTTGGCACCAGGGACAAGTTTCGTGGAAGACAATTTTTCCACAGACCGGGGTTCAGGTGGGAGGATGGTTTTGGGATGATTCAAGTGCATTACAGTTATTGTGCAGTCAAACCTCTCTGCTAACGATAATCTGTATTTGCAGCCGCTCCCCAGCGCTAGCATCACCGCCTCAGCTCCACCTCAGGTCATCAGGCATTAGATTCCCACAAGGAGCGCACAACCTTGGTCCCTCTAGTGCACAGTTTACAGTAGGGTTCGCCCTCCTGGGAGAATCTAACGCCGCTGCTGATCTGACAGGAGGCGGAGCTTATGTGGTGATGCCAGCCATGGGGAGCGGCTGTAAATACAGCGGAAGCTTCCCTCGCTTGCCCACCACTCCCCTCCTGCTCTGCAGCCTGGTTCCTAATAGGCCACAGACTGGTACCGGTCTGCAGCCTGGCGGTTGGGCACTGCAGATCTAGAAGACAAGAAGGACAATAACTATAATGACTCACTAGATCCTTCAGAGCATGGGCTCCAGAGCCCAAGCTGCCCAAGTTCAAATCTCAGCCCAATCACTTTCCAAATGTGTGGCTCAGGTCAAGTGACTTAAGTTTTCTTCCCGTTAGTTTCCTTATTTATAAAAGGAGCACCATAAATAGAATCTACCTCATAGGGTTATTGTTAGGATTCATTGAGTTAAAACATCTGAAGTACTTAGCACCTCGCCTGAGTGAACACTCAATACGTGTTGGTTATTATTATTCCACAGGGAAGCCTCTCTTTAGCCACCCACGGATTCATCATGTGTGTATTAACTTGCAGGGACTGTCAAAATACCACAGACTGGGCAACTTGAACAACTAAAATTTATTTTCTCACAGTTCTAGAGCTGGAAGTCCACACTCAAGGTGTCAGCAGGGTTGGTTTGTTCTGAGGCCTCTCTCCTTGGCTTGCAGAGGGCCACCTTCCTGCTGTGTCCTCACGTGGCCATTCCTTTGTGTGTGCACATGTCTGATGTTTCTACATGTGTCCAAATATCCTCTTCTTATAGAGACACCAGTCAGATTGGGCCCACCGTAATGGCCTCGTTTTAACTTAATCACCTTTTTTTTTTTTTAAAAGACCCTATCTCCTAATATAGTCTCATTTGGAGGTAGCCAGGGTTAGGGCTTCAACATAGGGGTTTTGGCGAGCTGGGGGAGGACAGAATTCAGCCCATAACGACATGTAAATAGACTCCAACATTAGACTTCCTGTGGGTGAGTCTCTCTCTTAACTTTATTCTTAATTAATGAATGCCAGGATATTTACGTTCTAGGGATGCCATCTGTGGTATAGCAGAGATATTCTGCAATCAGAAAAGCAAGTTTTGAAGAAGCCCAGGTATAAAACCTGGTCACTTGCAGGAATGCCTTGGGTGAGTCCTGTACCCTGCCGGTGTCCTCCTGAGGAGGAGGAAAATGGTAATTCACATGGAGGGCAGCTGTGAGGATTAAGGGCAGCAATGTGTGTGAAAGCCTCTGTAATCTCTGCGCCCCTGGGTTTTTGCCCCTGAACTAAAAAGACAGAACTAGATGAATGGTCTCAACCCTTCATTCCATCCCCAAAATCTATGACTCCGATTCTAAGGGTGGAAATTCAAGTATCAAGAACAAGCTGTTGGGGAAGCAATTTCTGGGCTCAAGGTTTCCATAAATATTGTCAAACAAATGAAGGAAATCACAGCATCACAGGGACCCACCCATATGCATATTTCCAAGGCCCAAACTGGGGCGGTGCTAAAACACATCATTCATTCCCTGGGGAATGGCACATGTGGCTGGTCTGCTTTGGCAAAAACTCGCGGGAAGACAGGCCCACAAACTAGGCTTGCCAGGTTCAGTAAACCCCCTGTCTTTAAGAGGCCCTGGGATCCTCTGTCGGAAGGGACTACTAGAACTTTTACTTCTGCCTGCTTTCCTCTTGCACCCTCCAAAACTGGCTGGTTCTTCTTCGACGCTTCAGAATTGGCAGAGATAGACTAAGGGATGGTGTGGACACAGATACTGAGGGTGAATTCAAACTCTGTCCTTGACTTTGGACAAATCAGTTCATTGACTCAGTTTCTTCATCTGTCAAATGGGGTAATAATAGTTCTTACTTCACTGGGATATTTGGGGTTTCAGTCGGGTAACAGATGTAAAAGTGCTTTGCTCAATTATTCCACAAATAATTACAGTCACGCGCTGCGTAACAATGTTTCGGTCAACGATGGACCACATATACAATGGTGGTCCCGTAAGATTATAAGGAAGCATATGTAGAAACCTGATAAATGGCACTTGATATTGGCATTGCAGATTAAATAGGGGAAATGACTGATATTCAGTAATGATGCTGGGATATTTGGTTTTCCATGTGAAAAAATATATAAATAAAAATATACATATCACCTAAGTTTGTAGTAATATAAGTAGACTCTATGATGTTCACACAACAAAATGGCCTAATGATGCGTTTCTCAGAATGCATTTCCATCATGAAGCACCGCATGACTAAACTGAGTTTCAGCTATGTATGGGGACATTTTCTACACTGTTCTAGACACTAGGGATACAGGATTGAACAAAGGACAATGACTGTCCCGACACAAATTCAATTCTACGGGAAGAGTCAGGCAAACATCTGACTCTTGCAACACCAGGTAATGATAAGGGTGCAGAGATAAAGCACCCTTTATCTCTGAGTGGGCAGTGGCTGGGGGCTATGCTACATAAGACATCCTAGTCAGGGAGTCCTCTCTCAAGAGGGGCATTTAGCAGATACCTGGACAGTAAGAATGACAGACCCCCCCAGAATATCCCGGGAAGAACAAGTAGAAAGACTGTAGGGAGGGGCCAGGCTTGGCAGGAAACAGCAAGGGGCTGGCATGCCCAGAGCTGAGTTGAGGGTGAAGAAGCCGAAAGTGGATGAAGTTAGCAGGCCTTGAAGGCCAGAGTCAAGATTCTGGATTTTAATCTAAATGTCATTAAAGTCATTAGAGGATTTTGAGCAAGAGAATGACTTTGTCAGGACATCTTAAAAGCATCCTTCTGACTTTGTTTTACTTCCTGCTCTCCATCTCTCAGGCACCTGGCGGCTCCTACTTCCTGCTGTTGTGTGGCCATGAGACTCTGACCAATGAGTTGTGAGCACAGGTTACCTGTGTCACTTCCAGGCCAGGCAGTTAATGCCAGCGTGGTGCCTCCAGAGTGCCTTTCCAGCAACCCGCAATGTTCAAGGGGGAGGCAGCTCAGTCAGCCTGTGTCTTTGTGATGCTATCACAAAATATCCGAGATGGGGTAATTTTCAAAGAACAGGCCAGGTATGGTGGCTTGTGCTTATAATCCCAGCGATTCAGGAGGCTAAGGAGGGAGAATCGCTTGAGGCCAGGAGTTCGAGACCAACCTGGGCAACATAGTGAGACTCTGTCTCTACAAATATATAAAAATAAAATAAAATTTAAAAAAGAATAGAAATTTATTGTCTCACAGTTCTAAAGGCTGGGAAGTCCAAGATCAAGGGGCTGGCATTTATTGAGAGTTGCTCTCTGCTTCCAAGATGGCACCTTGAACACTGTGTCCTTACATGACAGAAGATAGAAGGGCAAAGAGGGATGAACTTCCTCCACCAAGCCCTTTTATAGCAGCGTTAATCCATTCATGAGGGAGGAGCCCTTAAGACCTAAACACCTCCCAGAAGGCCCCACTTCCCAACACTGTTGCAGTGGAGATTAATTTCCAACACATGGATTTCAGGGGACACATCCAGACCATAGCAGCCTAGGTTCCACAGTGAGGAGATACGGGGTGCAGCTGCAGCTGACCTGCCAACATGCGGCTTCAGCGAGAAATCAACCTTTGTTGGGATAAATCACGAAGATCTGGGTATGTTCCCATAGCATAACCAAGCATATCCTGACAGGTACAGGAAGCAAGAGGGCAAGTAGGGGCACCAGTCAGGCGGCTGAAGGGTGGTCCCCGCTTAGATTGGAGTGACAGCAACAGAGATAATGAGAAGTGGTCAGATTCAGGATATATACGAAGGTCAAGTGCAAAGGATGTACTGTGGACTGATGTAGGGTACAAAGAGAGGAGTCAGAGCTAACTGCAAGGATTACGGTGTGAATAACTGATTACCGAAAAGAATACTCAGGAAAGCACAGGATAATTCACAGTGCCAGGCACACAGCAAAACTACAAATGCCAGCTCTTGCGGTTATTACTTTAAGAGGAGAAGTAATAGGGAATGTAGATGCTTGGAGAACTTTTCAGTCCAGAATGATTAAAAATCAGATTTATTGAGATGCAATTTATATACAGTAAAATGTATTCTTTAGTGTGTAGGTCTGAGTTTTGACAAATGCATTTTGTCTTGTAAGCACCTCCACAATCAAGATAAAGACTGTTTCCATCCTCCCCCCACCATTCTCTTTTGCTGTTCCTCCCTTTGTGGTCAAATTCTCCCTCTACCACTAGCCTCTGACAGCCACTGATCTGTTCTCTATCCGTATAATTTTGCCTTTTCCCGAAAGTCGCATAGATGCAATCGCACGGTATGTGACCTTTGGAGGCTGGCTTCTTTCACTTAGGATAATGTATTTGAGATTTCTCTGTGCTGCATAGGTCAGTGGTCTGTTCCTCTTAATTGATGAGTAGTATTCCGTGGCATGGATGTACCACAATTTGTTTATCGTATCGCCAGCTGGAAGGCATTTGGGTTGTTTCCAAATTTTGGTGATGATGAATAAAGCTGCTATAAATATCGGAGTGCAGGTTTATGTGTGAACATATGTCTTCGTTTCTCTTGGTAAATCCCTAGGAGTGGGATTGTTGGCTCATATGGTAAGTGTATGTTTAACTTTATAAAAAACTGCCAAACTGTTTTTCCAGAGGAACTGTACCATATTGCACTCCCACTGGCAATGTGTGAGGGTCGTTCCACATCCTCCCCAGCACTAGGGATTATCAGTTTTTTTGATTTAAGCCATTCTAATATGCAGTGGTATCTCACTGTGGGTTTTTTTTTGTTTGTTTGTTTGTTTGGTTTTTTTTTGAGACAGAGTCTCACTCTGTTGTCCGGGCTAGAGTGCCGTGGAGTCAGCCTCGCTCACAGCAACCTCAAACTCCTGGGGCAATCTCAAGCAATCCTGCCTCAGCCTCCAGGGTAGCTGGGACTACCGGCCTGCCGGCCTCTCGTTGTGGTTTTAATTTGCATTTCCTTAATGAATAATGATGTTGAGCATCTCTTCACGTGCTTATTAGCTATTCATATACCTTTTGGTGAAATGTCCATTCACATCTTTTGGTCATGTTTTCATTAGGTTGCTTGTCTTCTTATTGTACAGAAAAAGTTCTTCATATATTCTGGATACAAGCCCTTTATCAGACATGTGTTTTGCAAATATTTTCTCCCAGTCTTTGATTTGTCCTTTCATGTTCTTAACAGTGTCTTTCAAAGAGCCGAAGTTTTTAATTTTAATGAAGTAGAAGCTATCTTTTTCTTTTATGAATCACTGTTTTTGTTTCATATCTAGGAAATCTTTGCCTACCCACTAAAATGTTCTCCTATACTTTCTTCTGGAAGTTTCATAGGCTTAGGTTTTCCATTTAGGTCTATGATCTAGTTTGAGTTAATTTTTGTAAATGGTGTGAGGTGTAACCCAGGACAAATTTGAGCTGTGATATTTCCCACTGTGGAAGAGGCATATGAATAAATCTTCACATCTCTCATAAGCACAGTGCACAGGTGACATTGTAACTGGTTGCTAAATCAGGTTAAAGTTCAACACAGATGGTCAGGGAAGCTCCACTTCTCTCTGTCCCCAGGGTTGCTTCCTTAGAAGTTGGAAGTTCATCCTATCTTCAGCGACTCTCTCCAGGTGTCCCCAGTGATACCAGCAGGATCCCTGAGTCTTTAAGTGAAATAAGCTAGGTCTTCCCCAGGTCCTAGGACACTCCACCTCCAAGTAGTTGCTCTAAGAAGAAATTTTCCCTTTTAAACCACTGAAGGAAGACTCTGTGCAAAGTAGGGCATTAATTCTCAGCAATTAGGATTGAAATCTTAACCTTCCTAGCTTCAGTCCTTGGCTGGCTTTTTCAGTCACCTTGTGATACTGTTTTCTCCTTCCTCTACCCCTCAATCACACTAGGGCTGAAAGCCTTAGTGAAATCATTTAAATCTTGGCCCTCTTAAAACCTCAAGGATAAAATCGGTGAGGGCAGAGGGTTGGGAAACCAACACAGATTTGTCAACTTGTGATTTGGCCAATTGAGGACATTTTCAGAAAGGCAACTACAAATACTATTGCCATCACTCCATTAAAGAAGGGTCATTTAAATTACCCAATACTCCAAGACAAGAAAAAAGTGAAGGGACATAATCTCAGAAGAAAAAATAGTCTTTTCAAGAATCAATCATTGGTAATTTATATGGACATGGGAAAGTTTTTTACCCTTATTTTTCTCATTTTGCTGTAGATTGATGAAAACCTCACCCCAGACCACAGTGTGGGACTCAGACCATAAGAAGGCGTAACATGGGTGGGGGCAGGGGTAAGCCCTGAAGTATCTGGAGAAAGACTTTTCTCTCACTTGTTTATAATACCTTTACGGAATATTTCTAAGGATCAAAGTCCCAGGCTTAGTGAGTATTCAGGTTTCCCTCTGGGGAGTAACACTTGCAAATTTCAAGGCAGCAGCAAGCTGAGTTGATAACTTTCCAGTCTCTCCCATTGGCTTTTACAGAAAGGAGGGAGCCCACTGAAGCCGCCCCTGCCTGCTCGGAATCCCAGGCCTTTTTAAAGGTCCTTCCACTACCTCCACTCCCCCAAGGGGAGTCTCTCGGCATCTCATGCATCAAGGCAGACTCCCACGTCGACAAATGTTCCCGGTGAACCTATCAATGGCTTCCATGGCATTCAGGATAAAGACCTCACTCCCAACTCAGCCTGCCCTGCCACACGGGATCTATCTGGTGTCTGCCTCTCCAGCCTCATCTCCCCCCCACCCTCACTCACTCACTCTCTCTCTCTGAACTCCACCCACAGTTGCTTGCTTTCAGCTCCTCCAAAGCACCAGAGCCCTGAACCACTTTTTTTCAGGGAAATCTCCGCCCTACCAGCTGCATCAACACCCTCCCTCCCTTAGTACTCTCTCACCTTGCATCCTGTATTCAGTCTTTGCAGCAATTGTCATAATTGTAATTGATTACTTGTATAAGGTCTGGCTCCTGAGCTCGAAGGTAAACTCCAAAAGACTAGCAGTCCAGTTTATCTTGATCTGATCTTCCATTCTCTGGCATGGGCATGTCACCTAGTTGCTGCTCAATATATTATTGCTAAAAGAAAGAAATTCTCTTCAATACCTGTATACCAGGAACTGTTCTAGACAACTGATATATAATAGCAGTCGTGGGATGAGATGGGGGACATAACAGAAAAACAAATCTGGGCCATTACGGAGCTTATATTCTACTGGGGCAAGGATCTGCTAAACAAGGTAAGTGAACCACTGGGAATGCTGGACAGTGGTAAGTACTAAGGAGAAAAAAAGTAAAGCAGGAAAAGGGGACATGAGACATCACGTGGGCTGGTATATGAATTTTTTAGATTGGGTGACCAGGAAAAACCTCACCGAGAATGTGACTTTTGAGTAAAGACCTGAAGGAAGTGAGACAGTATCTGGGGAAAGAGCATTCCAGGCAGAGGGCTCCACCCTAGCAAGAGCAAAGGCCCTGAGGCCCTGAAGGTTGTAAACTGTTCTAGGAACAGCAAGAAGCCAGTGTGAGGGAAGTAAATGAGGGGAAAGGAATCAAAATGTGGTCTTTTAATCTGTCCTATGTTTCTGTGGAATCATTTATATCAGACATTTCTTGGAGAGTGCTTTTCACCAGCATCTACACTAAAATCATAGCTTTCAAATAACTTTTAAAGCAGCAGAACCCTTCCTTCAAATGAAACATGAAACGGAAGTTCAAGGTAGGAAACAGAGGAGCAGGGAGGGGCTGGTAACTCTCACTTGTACCCTCAACCCACACTGGTCCAAGGCAACACCTTGGAGGAAGATTTGTCCCCCATGTAGCTCAGGTTGAAAACCACCACTCTAGAACCACGGTACACTCTGCCTAGAGCCATATTGTTCTAGAGTATACTGTCCAGAAGTAGTCCCATTTGGCTCCTGTAACTACAAGGAGACTTTCGATAGATACTTACCTCCAAAATCTCAACAAAATTAGAGCCTCTAAAGTTATAACCACACGATAATGTGTGGGTCTGATGAGTTCCTAGAAATTATCTCTCTATTCTGGAACCCCTTTTTTCTTAAAAACATTTTTCAAACTTTTTCTTTTTTGAAAAGGTAACACAGGACAAAGATACAAAAAGATATACTAAAAGAGGTCAATCTCCTATGATAAATGAATTACAGTGTATTTGCAATATAATTCTATGCATTTAAGCAAACAAAAATGAACTACTAGTGTCGGCAACAACATGGATGACTATCACAAATATGTCGAGCAAAAGGTGCCCACCAGAGTACATATCATATGATCCATGTATGTGATATTCATGAACAGGCAAAACTAATCTTTAGTAACAGAAGTTGGAATAGTGGTTACCTATGGCAGGGGCAACTCACTGGGAGGTTAGAAATGTTTTATAAATTGATCTGAATGTAGATACAAGGGTGTAGATATAAGCACTGAACAGCAAAGTGAAGACTTGTGTATTTTACTCTATGTAAATAATAATAATGATAATAAAGTCAGTCTCCTTTCCACTGCCTATGGCTCCCAGCCACCTAGTTTCCCTCCTCAGAGGCCACTCCTCCAGCTGAGGTTTCTTAATGTCCCTTTTCTTTCAGTACCTTCACACCAGGGGTAGAATCCTGGGATCATGCCAGGCACACACCAGAGGCCAAGGCTGAGCATGGAACGACTGCACTGGGCCGTGGCTTGTGCACATGCCCCTTGGCTTTCTCTGGCCCCTCTGCCCCTAGGGCCCCACGCCTCCCTCCTCCTCTTCCTTCCTACTTCCCCTCCTTCCTAAGGAGGGGCTGTGGCATTGAGGCCTGGGAGGTTGCTGACCCTTGCTAAACAGTGTTGCTCCTCCTGGCCTTCCAGGGTGTGCCTGCCTGGAGAGGACACTGCGTGCCGATGAAGCTTATCGTTGACACATTCCTTCTCTCTTTTATTCTCTCCCTTCTGATCCCTGGACTGGTCCTAGGTCTTCCTGCTTCCTGGGTGTTCAGTTTCACTGGGCTTCCCTGGTCTCACGCCCTGGTAGGCTTCCCTTACAAGGGGCAATCCTGATAACAACCTACAAAGGGGGGCCTAGGATCTGTCTTATCGGCCCTCCACACCCCAACCCCACCCCCAACTTCTAGCATCATTTTACAACCCTGTCCCCTCCCCCCAAGGCCTGTGCCTTTTATCTTATCATCTGGGGTCCTCTTCCTGGAACCTTGCCTCCCCAGTGCCTGAAAGCAGAGGGTACCCAGTCACGTTCAAGCCGATTTGGCAAGCGTTCTTGAAGCTGGGCAGAAAGTGAACGGCACTACGGCACTACGGCACTACCTGTTCCTTGCCTTCAAAAATCTTCTGACGCGGGGGAAATGGTGCATAACTCAGGCCCAGTTATAATAGCTCCCGATACCCAATACCTTGTTTTGGTCCTTCATAAGGCACTGATCTGTGAGCTTTCCGTGCATTTTGTCTCTGAATTTTCAAAACAACCCTGGGGGAACGGTTATTAGCCGCATTTTGGAGAAGGAGCTGAGGCACAAGGTTAAAATGCTGGCACGTGGTCGCCAGGATTTGACTAGCAACTCCCCTAGGGAAACGCTCTATTTAGGCTCTGGGAGAAGGGAGCTGCAAGGAGGAGTCCTCAAACTGGATCTTAGGGTCTGGCCTCAGGGGCATCTAGTCACGCCACACCCTTTCTGCAGTTCCCTCCGGCGTCGGGGGCCTGCCTGGGAGTGGGCTTCGGGCCAGCGTCACGGCTGGAGGCTGGGACTTCAAGAGAGGCAGATACAAAGCTCCGCGTGGCTGAGGAGCAGAAGGGCGCGGGGGAACGCGGGCGAAAGGAGGCCCTGGCGGCTCCCGGGGCATTGCAAGCCTCGAGGCGCTGCGAGCGGCGCGGCTGTTGCAAGACCCCGTGGCGCGCGCAAACTGCGTTGAACTACTTCCCCGGGGCGGCTTCGGGGCTGGGGCCTCGGCGACAGCCCCACGGAGCAGCTGTGCGGGGCCCGAAGCCCGTTGCCAGCTCCCGGGCGCGGCCACGTGCGCCCCGCCGGACTCGCACGCTCCGCCGCGCTGGGCCGCGGGGCCACCGGCAGGCACGCGCGCCCCCAGCGCGCACACACGCCCGGGCACGCACACCGACGGCCCTGCCCACGTCCGCCACGCCCCGCCCTCCCCCGCGCCCCGCCCCCGCCCTCGCGGCGCCGGCCGCCGCCCTCCCATTGGCCGCAAGGCGCGTGACGCGCGGCGCCCGGCCCCGCCCCTCGTCAGTCACTCGGCGGAGGCGGCGCTGGCGGGGACTAGTCTCGTCCGGAGACTGGCAGCGGCGGCGGCGGCGGCGGC
>NW_012149630.1:205669-229996 GCF_000956105.1 Propithecus coquereli
GAGGGCGGGCGGGCGGGCGCGGGGGAGGGAGGGGGGCCGGTCCGCGACGACTCCCCGGACGGCGTTTCTCCTCCGAGCGGCGCCAGTTTCGGCTTGGGGGGGGCGGGGGTACAGCCCATCCATGACCATGGGCGACAAGAAGAGCCCGACCAGGTACCTGCTCCGAGCCGAGGGGGCGGAAGGGGCGGGAGAGCTGGGGGCGGGCGGGGGCCGGCGACGACTAGGCCCTGGAGCCACCCGGGGCGGGGGGAGGCGCTGCTAAGATGGAGATCCGGAGGCGGGGGGGAGGCGGCGGCGGCGGCGGGCGGTGGCGGCGGGAGGCGGTGTCGCTCCCGCTCGGGGCCGGCGGCCGTGCGCGCCGCAGCCATGGCGGCTCCTCCTCAGCCGCCCTCCGCCGCCGCCGCCGCCACTCCTCCCAGACAAAGGGAGATTTAACCAGGTGGGGAGGGAGGGAGGGCGCGAGCATGGGAGGGGTGAGGGAAGGAGCCGTCCCACTCCCCGCCGCCGGCCTCGGGCTGCCCCTGCGCGCCCCCTCCAGATCCGGCCCGCGGCTCCCTCCCGGCCCCCCCCAGCCCCACGCTCAAGTCCACAAGTCCGCCCGCTTCCTGCGCTCGCCGCGGCCCTTCCCGGGGCGCCGCCGCCGCCGCCGGGTGTGCGAGGCAATCCGGCCCGAGCCCGGGGTGTGCAGGGTGCCGGTGGGGGCGCCTGGTTCCCTTTTCCACTCCCTGTTCCAGTCCCCGAAAAGGGTGGGTGGGTGGTCGCCCGAGCGAAGTTTCCAGCGCTGGATTCCTGTGAAATTACGACGGCTCACCAGCGTCTGTGTTTTGCTCTCCCTTTCCCCCTTTTTCCTGTTCCCTGTCTCTCCCCTCTCCTTTTCCCCACTCCCTACTCCTCCAAAGGCCAAAAAGACAAGCGAAACCTGCCGCAGACGAAGGTTTTTGGGATTGTAGCGTCTGCACCTTCAGAAACAGTGCTGAAGCCTTTAAGTGTAGCATCTGCGATGTGAGGAAAGGCACCTCCACCAGGTACTTGAAGATCTGTGTTACCTTTTGTTAAAGGACTTTTTATTTAAAGGTGGAGGAGAGGGTAGTGAGCCATACTTTCTGCCCTCTTTCCAACTTGTTGATTACAGCTCGTTCTGCATTTGGGGTGGGTTGTGTGTTTTTTGGGTTGTGTGTATTTCGTGTTGGGTACAAAGCCTCGTGTTCACTAAATGATTTATGGGAGGGAATTTTTCCAGGTTTTCGTCTTGTTTCAAACACACTGGGTTTATTTGACACTTTTATCCATTGGCTTACTGGTATTGGCTTAGAAAGAGGGGAAGCAGTGCTATTACTATGGATTGTAGGACAGACCTTTGTATTTTTTGCCATTTATAGAATGGTTTTAATTTGCCTGTCCTGAGTTCTCTCTTCTCTGAGAAATTTAGTGGTGGTGGTGGTACAATAAGGCTGGTTATGCTTTTCCTGTCTTGAGTTGCAAATGTCTGTTATTTTCTTGCACTCGAAGAAAGTAAATGTTGGGATTTGATAAAGAAAGTGCATTTTTTTGGCAGGCTGAGCTGTCAGGGTTTTTTTCTTTTTTTTTTTTTTTGATTAGCTTATGCAGAGTGGTGATGGAGGACAGTTTTGCAAAATGGTGAAATGAATAGAGTGACTATATTGAAGTTTGTGTTTAAAGCTTTATTATGATGAAGAGAATGTGGAAAGAATTTCTCTTCATTTAAATGAAGGTAGTAAATTGCATGCGGTATCAAAACGAGTTAAACTACTTTGGATTTAACATTTAGATATACTTGGATAAAATACAAAGACTGATTTTGCAGTCGTTCGGTCGTCTTTTAACTTTTGTCTGGAATTGGTTTCAGTGGTGTTAAGAGTTTGAAGTTAAACTGTTCTTGGTGTCATTTAATGAACAGGCATTGGGATGTGTGAAAGTGAAACAGAATAAGTGAGTTTTTGGTGGATCCTTTAGGACTTAAAGCTGATTGCCAAAATTCTCATTTCATCAGGTACTTGTCTTTGAATTGGTGGCGTTCCAATATGACTGTGTAGTAGTACTCCACAGTTCCACTTGGATACTGTTCTTTGATTAAATGAATGTGTCCTGTTAGGGTTTCATTGGTTTGTTTATACGTGGTATTAAATAGGATATTGGGCAACCTAAAAGAATATAACTCTAGAATTAATTGGCCCAATTACTGGTTCTGCGAATTCCATTAACTCTTTAAATAATGAGACCTTTGAATAAAAATACTCAGCAACTAAAAATATTTCCCCATAAGTTGTTTTATAAGAATTCATTATCATGGAGTAGATTTAAAGTAAAAAACATGCATCGGTGGTTTTGTAGATTTTGTTTTGCTGTCTAAAATAGGGAATTCCATCAAATGGCATAGAAGTTTAGAAATGTATTTGTTACTTAAAGCAATAGTGACTGTATATTATTTATGAGTAATGTTTTTTACATGTAGAATCCCTCAGAGGCCAAACCTCTTTATTGTGGTTTTGCTTTGAGTGTTACCGTAGATGATGTTCAAGTAAGTGACTAGGAAACTCCTAAGAACTCGAGAACCTTACTGGTGAAGAGAAACTTAAACCAAATTCAAAAGTTTAGGTTTGATTTATTGCTGGGAATAATTATCTCATAATGAAGTGCATTTCAGTTTTTACATGTATTTTGAAAAATCTGACTCATCAGTTTTTTGGAAGCATGTAGAAGGTTTTGACTTTAAAAACAAAATATATGAAGTTTTTTTCAGAGCTACAAATGATGTCAGTGAAATTCAGTTTTTAAAAATATATTATTAGTAATTAAAATATTTTAGAGTCTATGTAGGAACAGGAAACTCACCTACTTTGTTTAAGGGTCTTCTGTAATTTTTTGATGTCTGTCATTGAGTAGGATTTCTTTCTTTTTTCTGTTTTTTTCCTTCTAAAAGCTGTGACTGTGTTTGCACATTGAGTAGGATTTGAACACAGATTTCAGAGGTCTGAAGACTTAAACTCTATCAATTCCTGATGCTCTTAGCTAGCTGAAATTTATTTTGGTTATTATCAATGTTTTGGTCTTTTAGACCTATTCAGAAGTCACCATTAAGTGGAATGCAAATAATACTTTGGCTTTCCTATATTATGAACAGATCGCATGTGGAGAATTGAATTTGACAGGTTTCCATACTGTTCTACACTGTGTATTAACAGTTGGTTTATTTCTCTGTGATACTGGTTACTGCTATAATTTTTTCTTGGGCCTTTTTCTTGTGGTTTTTTTGTACCTCAAGGGTTTGATACGAACTTGACCTTTTCTGTTTTGTATAGTATTAATCACACTTGGTATATCGATGGCGGTAGAAAACATGTTGGGTTTGGATGCTGGGTAATAAGCCAAAACTTGGGATTTTTATAATAATTTGTTGCCCGGCACAGAAATTGAGTTTTATTGCTTTGAGCTGTTTTGTATTTTAACAACCTTATTTAGCCATTGATTATTTTGGAGTTTTTGATCATTCTTGTAACCATCATCTACTAGTCAACCAAGGAAATCTGGGTTCAAATTAGAGGTAGTCCAGTGGAATAGAGAACTGTATTCACCTTTTGAGGATAAAATTGATACTCAGTTTGATTGGGAAAATACTACTATTCATCTAAACAACATTTATTAAATTCCTAGGATGTGACAGATACTGCTGAAGGTATTGGGGAGAGGGAAGGGAGGTAGGAGTGTTAAAGGTTGATAGGACATGTGCTTGAATGACCATAACCCAAGTTACAAAGGCTCCACGAGCATTATAAATAAAGTGCTATGGGAAGTCAGAGCAGCGTGGCCTGGGGAATCAATTAGAGGGATGCTCCCCCCCCCCATTTGTTTTGGACAAGGAGAATTGATTTCTACAAAACCACCTGTCAGCCTTTCACTACTGTTGCCAGATATTTTTAATTCTGCAGGTGGAATTGTGGAGGTGATGAAGAATGAGATCTTTTTTTCTTTTTGGAGCAGCATGGAACAGAATGAAAGGAAGATCATGTGTCCTGAGGCATATGTTAAGGGAAGAAAGAGGAGGCACTTAATAGGCTATTTGGAGGTGCAGGGGCCAGTAGAGATCTGTATTTTAGATGTCTTATCAATTATGTGTTGAGTCTTTTTGCTTCTTTGATACACTTCTTTTCCTAACTATACTCTCCTGCTTTTTATACCTTGCTGGCTATTTTTCTTAAAGTTTTATTGAGTTATAATTTGTGTATTATTACACAATTCCCCTGTTGTAAGTGTGCAATTCAGCGATTTTTAGTCATTTTAAAGAGTTGTGCAACCATTACTACAACCCAGTTTTAGAACATTCCCATTATGTCAAATGGTTTCCTCATGAACATTGTGTGGTATCCTTTTTTAAGTCTATAATAGTAGAGCATGACAGAGTCATGGGCAGCTGGGAAGGCTGCTTCCTCATCATACTACTGATGGACTCTGAGGCTTTCAAGGTAGAAAATAAGAGTGTGTGTTAGAGTGTGTGTGTAAGGTGGCAGGTGGGTGGGAAAGAAACACTATCCCTTTCCTAAGTGATAGCTAAAGCATTATTTCCCATCCTGCTTTGCCAGTCTCAGGAAAGAGGATACCAGCTTTTAAAAGAAGGAAAAAAATCTGCCAATGCGCGAATTTACCTATTTTTGTTATGTCGAAGTTCTCAAGTGTTGGGCAGAGTAACTTCCTAAACTTGGTGATAAATTAATTTTATTTTGTGGTTTTATTTCTCTGAACGAAGTGTTATTGTAAAATCAAAGTTGCCAGGATGTTGCTGCATATTCTTGTTGATTAGTGTTTCTTTGATAGTAGTGCTGCATTTTTACTTTCAGCTACTGCTTAAATCACATTCACTTGAAAAATTGGCAAATGTTTGCTTTCATTAATTACCATAGATTTAGAACTTTCCTAGTCTTTAGGGCCAGGATTTATAGGTATGTTGAATTGAAATTGTTTCATATCCCTGTCTATTTGAATGCTGCGCCCTGAAAAGTGTACTGGTTTTAGAGCTTTTATAGACAAGTCGAAGTGAGAAAATTACTTTAGATGTATAATAAGATTGTGTAGAAATAACTAGTTTTTTAAAAAGTTGATATTCAGCATATGTAATTGGAAGGGTTGAAGAAGCAGCTGCTTGGTGTGTGAAATGTTTCCCTTGTTTGGGAACTCTCCAATTCTTTGTGTTTATAACTTTGGACTCCCACCACACCCCCTTAAATTCTGAGACCCTAACAACTCAAAATCTCTTGAATAGTCATGAAGTACTTTTAAAGTTTTATGGAAAAAGTCAACATAGTTATGATTTTGGCTGGAATCTTCAAAAGGGTATCATTCTTTGATGCTTTTTAAATAGGAAAACTTCTAGAAAGAAGAGAAGGTACCTACAGTGGAGCAGAGCCAAGTGTCTTATCTGTGTTTCCTGGTAATCCATAGTTTTTGCTTCTTAGGTCACATTGGCTTTGTTGTAGTGTTTGTCTTTCATAAAAATTCTCCTTAAAATACATCCAAAAGGCTGGGTATGGTGGCTCACGCCTGTAATCCTAACACTTTGGGAGACTCGAGGCAGGAATGTTGCTTGAGGTCAGAAGTTTGAGACCTGCCTGGACAATGTAGCAAGACTTCATCTCTACAAAAAAATTTAAAAAATTACCAGATATGGCTGCATGTGCGACTGTAGTCCTAACTACTTCGGAGGCTGAGACAGGAGGATCACTTGAGCCCAGGAGTTCAAGAGTGCAGTGAGCAATGGTGAACGCCACCGCACTCCAGCCTGGGCAACAGAGCAAGACTCCGTCTCTAAAAAGAAAAAAATACATAAAAAATTTGCCTCTGTTTTCCAAATCATCAAACTTCGTCAGATCTTTCAACCTCAGAGCTGGTACAAAAGCTGGTACAGTTTTGAAGATCACTGTTATCCAGGAATGGAATAATAAATTATTTTGTATTTGCTATTGCATTGGAATTACTGATTTATTGGTACTGACTTACTCTTATGTGTACTTGGTAACCTTAAAGTAAATTAACTGGGTGGTTGTGGTCATTTGACAAGTTTTTATTGAGCACACAGCCTTCTGGGCTCCGGGTGTACAGTGGTATAAAGACAGACAAGGTTCCTGTTCTTCTTGAGCTTAAAATACTATGGAGAGGAAGAGAACATAAACAAGTAAATAGGAAAATAAGGTAATTTTAGCTAGTGTCAAGTGCTACAACGAAATTAAAGCAGGATAAGGAACTACTAGAGTGATAAGAATTGGGTGGAGTGACTGCTTTATGGACAATGTTTAGGAAACAGTAAGGCTGCTTTCTTTGGAGCCAGGGTATAGTTCTTTTCTCAGATTTACAGAAAAATGGCATCTAGCTCATTTGATGGGGATAGTTTTTACAGTTGGAGCTTTTGCGCAAGGCTACTAAACTTTTCTTAGTCGTATGTTGTAGACTTAACGAAGGCCAGCTAACTTACCAGTGTAGTCTGTTAGTCCTATTAGGGTGGGAGGCTATGAATGGATTCACTTACATATGATTTATTAATGTGGCATACATTTATTGTGTACTTCAGTAGGTGCTGAAGAAATTCCAAGGTTAAGAAAAATTTCCTTACGAAGCTGTAGTTCACCGAAATAGTCATCAGAACTAATTTAGTTCATTAGTAGTTTAATAGTAGGTCTCTAATGTCTTTCCGGCTCTCATTTTCTTTTTTGGCCCATCACTAGTGCTTTTTCTCTTTGTGGTATCTTCCTTTATACTCCCTGTAGTGCTTACACCCTCCTTTTTTGCCTGTTGATTTAAACGTTTTTGAACTGTAGCATACATACAGAGAAGTGCGCAAATCCTAAGTGATGAACTTTTGCAAAGTGAGCACACCTTTGTAACCAGCACCTGATTCTTAATCAGATTCTTTTTTGTTTTTTATTTATTTTTTAGAGTTGGGGTCTTGCTTGTCGCCCAGGCTGGAATTCAGTGGCATGATAATCACAGCTTACTGCAACATCAAACTCCTGGGCTCAAGTGATACTCCTGCCTCAGCCTCCCAAAGTGTTGGGATTGCAGGTGTGAGCCACTGCACCTGGCTTAATCAGATTCTTAAAGATACTACCAGAAGCTCCATGTACACTCCGTCCACCCGCATCCTGACTTATAACACTAGAGATTAGGTTGCTTGTTTTTGAACTTTATATGAGTGGATACAGTATGTACACTTCTGAATCTACCTTCTTTCACTTACTGTTACGTTTGTAAAAATCAACCAAGGTGGGGGCAAGTCCTGGTTTATTTTACCAGTGCTGTTTTGTCCTAAGAATATCTTATAGCTTAACTCTTTGCATGCAGACCCTTCCTTACACATTCTAGAGGACTTCACTGTGTATTTACTACCTACATACTTGAACAGCTGTCTCTTCTGGGCAGCAGCATGAGTCCACACATGTGAAAGAAATGAAATGTGGTGTGTGAAACTTTTTGGAGGATGTAGAAGGAGTCAACTTTTGCCTTTCCTCAGTAGTATTGTTCATCAGTGATTTCTGTTTCAAGGCATTGGTTGAATAAATGGAAAATTCCTGCTTTCGAGGAATGTTTTACAAACTTGCTGAAATGAGCATGAGAAGATAGTCAGTTATGTAAAGCACCCAGTGGTACGAGCATCATGGTAGGTGTGAAATGAATGTGACTAAATGGTTGAGACCCTAAGTTCTTTTTAGAGGAGGTTAGAGGCAGTCATCCTCTGGGGCCTCATCAGAGAAGGACTCACTGAATTGGGATTTAAACTCTGGGCCTTTAAGATTCTCAGATGTAGGATTTGTTGTACTGGTTGATACAAGTTATTTCATTAGGTCTTGGTCCCCTCTACCCTCTTTAACTGTTCCCTTTCTTAAGATGGTGTCACCCACACCTTTCCACTTCTCCCCAGAGGCTGGTGATTCTCAGATAACTATTACCCACCTGTCACTTCCCCCATGCATTCGTATGTAGGACAAACAAATCCAGCAGCTTCCTGGGCATCTCCGCTTGTGGACAGCTTAAAGGCAGTTCAAATCTCACAGGTTGAAAAGCTGAATTCATACATCAGAGTGTTTTCTAAAATGCCAAATAGATCATGTCCCATTCCTGCTTAAAATTATCTCCTGGTTCTCCCTGCTTTTAGGATAAAATCTATATCCTGAATTTCACAAGGAGCTTGTCATTTGGTCCTTTACTGTGTCTTTAGAGTTGCTGGAAGCAGCGTGCCACTGCATGTGTGTGTTTTGTACCAAACTGCTTGGTGTTTTCTGAGTGACCATGATGTCTGATGTTCGTAGCTTCACATGCTTTTCCTCTGTGTTTTTTTCTAAAATGCTCCTGACCTCGAGCAATCCTCTGGCCTTGGCCTCCCAGAGTGTGCTAGGATTACAGGCGTGAGCCATTGCGCCCCGCCAAGGGGAAAGTTGTCTTTATGAAGTGTGCCCCTAAAAGTAGTAGTACTGGTTTTTTTCCCCAAACAAGTGCTAGAAGTTAAACACAGAACTCTGCAGCCTTTAGGGCTGTAGGCAATGAATGCATTCTTCCGGAGTGGTTTTGTTCTTCAGAGCTTTGGCACACTTACCTAAATAACTATGAGAATTCTGTATTCTTTTTGGTTGCCCATTTGGTGAGTTCAGTAGCCAGAAGTCATATTGGAAAGTCTGGTAATAAAGCAGATCATCAATCATGTGGTACAAAACCCATTTTGAGGAATCAAAAATGAGATGTGATAAGGAACTAGATTTGTGTGTTTGTAAACTGGGACCTAAGGCAGTTTTAAAATGGTTACAAAAGATTTTGAGTGTTGGAAATGTTATGCTGTCCATTGGTCTGCCCATGTTAACTAACAGACATGATAGTTGCACCTTGTATACTTGATAGTACATCGAGTACACTATTCTGCTGAGTAATTTAGGTTAATTACTTCTGCTAAGTTGCAGTCTTGACTCATTCACTTCATTCATTTATTGAACTGTATTTTCAGTTCCATGCAGTGATTGACACAGACTATGGTGCCAAAAATGAACTCTCAGTAAAGGCAATGCAGATAGACTACTGTGTTACTCATAAATCATGAATAGTTGAAGTCACAAGGGTAAACAGGTGAAAATTTTATTTTTAAGTAAGATTAGATATTATTCTTTTGTCCCTCTGCCAATTTAGAAAATCTGTTTAAATAATCCCGTGGTTGTGAAAAGAAACTAGTGTAAGGGATATGTAAAAAAAAGCATCGTATTTAAAACTTGTTCACAGTATTTTTCTCTACAGTTTAAGATCGTTAGCAGTACAGTTTAAGATGAAACTTGGATAGCTTTTGGGAGGGACAAGAAATTGAGGATGATGTAGGATGCCAGTTTCATCAGCATATTAGGTTGTAACACATACAATGTGTGGTGGTTAGTCATAGGGAGAAAACAAACCTGGTAACTGCTTTCTAAGAACAGATCGAATTTCATGTGTAGCTTCTGAGGTTTATTAATTGTTCTCTTAGTTCTTTTACAAAACTAAATGCTGCTTCATAACGTAAGTGCTATAAGAATAGTCAAGGTTTCAATAAATTGGACTCCAACTCAAGCTACCTTAAGCCAAAAAATAACACAAAATTTACTGGCACAACGTAGCCAATGAGAGAAGAATGCCATTCGAACTAAGGGAATCAAAGGAAGAACTGCAACAATGAGTACTCCTGTCACTTGCTCAAGCTCTAGATCATTCTTTGTTGTCTAGAGGTTGGGATACTGTGATCAGTCCAGCCTAACTCATCTGTTAGGGTCTATTACTTGAAAAGGGAGATGGGACAGAAAAGAGAGATGTGGATAAAAAATAGCTACCATAGTTTTTAGTACACCAACTTTGTTACTGGGTTAATACTCATGATCTGGTCATTTCTAATTTTGGACTGTAAGGCTTTCCTTTAAGTTAGGAGCTATATTTAATTTATCTTTTATCACTTCAGCACTTTGTAAATTATTTATAATTTTTTTGTGTGGGTAAAGAAAATATTAGTGAAGATGAGTAAAATTTAAAGATACTGATATTTGGTAGGTTTTCTTTTATAGTTGCATTTGGTCACTGATTCTTTGTTCTTTAGTTATGAAGGTAATGCATACTTACTAAAGTTTGGAAACAAAACAGAAAAACATAAACAAGGGTTATCCATAATCCTGCCATCCAGAATTATTGTTATTTGTTAAGCAATTTATTCATTGGACCACAAATATTTGAGTAACTACAGTTTTCAGGTACTATGCTTTAATAATGCTATTTCATTGAATTTTCAAAATGATGTAGGTGGTGTTTCCATGTGGGAGTGGGAAAATTGGGCTATGTGTGATATGAAACAAATTGAGTCTCTAATTTCCAAGGCATGTGTTTTGGCCTGTTGGTTGATATGATTCATTTTGGATTCTTCTTTTAAAGGAGAAGGTTTGGAACATTTCATGGTTTTAGGGTTCCTATTTGTAGAAAATAAAGCTGAAATCTGGTTTTCCTTCACGATTGTTTTCATTTTGGGAAGAATCAAAACACTGAATTCTTAATATCTATAGCATAATTAACTTAGTACAAGTTCTCCGTTAAAGAACAATTATATATACCAGGGAACCAGATTTAATGTTTTTATTCTAAATGTGTTTAGTGTGATGGTTCCCAAACTTTAGCAAGCATCAAAATCACCTGGAAGGTTTGTCAATTAAGTAGTTATGTTATAGGGCCTGAGAATTTGCATTTGTGACAAGTTTCCAGGTGTTGTTGATGCTGCTAGTCTAGGTTGCACACTTTGAGAACTACTGGTTTGGATAACCTTAAATTCTCCTAGAGAGAAGCCAGCAGGCTTCCTAGTGAAGTTGAAGATTTTTAATGTTACGGAAAAATTAGTTGTTAGCATTTCAAAGTGAACTTAAGAGAACTAAAGGATCAGCATTCTAGGAACCATTTTTTTAGTCTAGATTTGGCCTTACCTAATGAATATGTTTTGCAAAGTATGGGAATATTTATAAATGGGGGACCATATCAACTAAACTTGTATCTTTTTTACATTCTAAAATTAGCTATTATCTTGCATTACCAACATTTGGGTTGGATTTCAGATATGGTTTTTTTTAAAGTCTTGTTTCTTTGTACCATATGTTAGACCAGGTCTTATAATGAGTAAGCCAATATTCTAGTAAAAAGCTTGCAAAGAAACACAAATAATTCATAAAAGAAGTACAAACTAAGTCAGTAAACGTGAGAAATGTATAAGCTTTCCATTATTCCAAGAAATACAAAATAAGGTAAAATTTTTTGGCAAATCAAATTTTAAAGTTTAAAGAAATGATAATTTTAGTGAGACTGTGACAATGAGCATTCTCATAGACCCTTGGTGAGTATTTAAATTCACTTCATGTCTGTGTGGCAGTTGGTATCAAATGCCTTTAAAATATTTGTACTCTGTGACTCAACAATATAACTTCTAGGAATTTGTGTGACCTGCACAGAATTCCTGTGTTAAGTATACTAATTAATGTCATCACTATAACAAAAAATTGAAAATTACCTAAATAGGGATCAGCTAAAAATTATCTAATAGCCATGATGAAATATTACACAGCTGTTAAAAATGTTTTGAGATCTGCCACAAATTGTGGGTGAGAATGTAAAATGGTACATTCCACTCTGGAAAACAGTTTGGCAGTTCCTTATAAAATGAAACATACACTTACCATATGACCTAGCAATATAGCACTCCTGGGCATTTATCCCAGAGAAACAAAAACTTATGTTCACAAAAAACCTGCTCACAGTTTTGTTTGTAATAGCTAAAAACTAGAAACAACCTGCATGCCCTTTAGTAGGTGAATGGTACATCCATACTGTGGAATTCAGCAATAAAAAAGAACAAACTGTTGATACAGGGCATTATGCTGAGTAAAAAAAGCCAATCTTAAAGTGTCTCATACATTTTTGAAATGACAAAATTATAGAGATAGGCAACAGATTAGTGGTTGCCAGGGGTTGGGGCTGGTGGAGTAGGGGTGGGGGGAAATGGGTATGACTATAAAGGGGTAGCAAGAGGGACATCTTTGTGGTGATGAAGTAGATCTGTATCTTGATTGTGGTGGTAATTACGTGAATCTACACCTGTAAAAATGGCGTAGCCCTATATACACACACGCATGTACCCATGTCACTTTCCTGGTTTTGACATACTACTGTAATCAGGAAGACACAGATTGGGGGAAAACTGAGTGAAGATTACCTGGATCCCCTGTGGACTATTTTTGCAACTTCCTGTGAATCTAATTATTTTAAAATAAGTTAAAATGTGTAGAAAGAACGTATGTGAGAATTAAAGGAAAATGTTTGTAATAAATCAATTAGAAAAAAACAAGTTACAAAATGGTAAACTGCATGAGAACCTACTTTAATATTTCATGCAGTTCAATCTGATGTACATACCTGGACAGAATGACTGATCAGAACCTTAACTCTGATTGAGATGATAGATTTCTTTTTTGTGCTTTTCTGTAATATCTGTAGTGTGTATGTGGGTGAGTGCTCTGTATCAACTTTTGTAGTTGGAAAAATGCAATTTTCGTAATAGAGAATTTATAGAAAATTATCAAATTTGGAATATTAAAATTTGAATAAGTGAAACTTTTTACATTATGGGATTTAAAAATTTTGTTTTTAGTGGTTTCACTAACTTAATATTGAAAGCATCTATTAAGATAGGAAAGTATCTGAGTGTATTCTCTGAAACATATTGTATTCGTAAATTTAAAATTTTGTGCTAGTTGTATTATAAGATAATCCTGTATGATGCTCTAAATCAGTGCTGTCCAAAATAAATATATTGCAAGCCACGCGTAATTTTAAATTTTCTAGTAGCCACAGGAAGAAAGTAAAATAAGCAGGTGAAATTAATTTTAATAATGTGTTACTTTAACCAGTTATATTCAAGATATTATTTCAACACATAACCCGTATAAAATTACAGCGAGATTATTTTACATAGTTTTTTTCATACTAAATCTTCAAAATCTGATGTACATTTTAGAACTTACAGCAAAGCTCAATTCAGGTTAGTTACATTTCAAGTTGTCAGTAGCCATATGTGGCTAGTGGCTACCACATTGGAGAGGAGGAGGAATTGTTGAGAGCCAGAGCTTTGGTGTCAGATTTGAGTAACACCAGCTCTGCCATTTGCTAACCTTGTGACGTTGGTCATGTTACTTGAACCTGGGCTTTAGTTTTTAATTTATAAGATGGATAACTTCTCCATGGGGTATCATAAGGATTAAATGAGCAAATGTAGGTAGCATAGTCAGCACAGGACTTGGCACAGAACACATACTCTAAACAATATGTTATATTGCATAGTGGACGGAATGACTAGTCATTCTAAAAGTATGACTTATTTCTTAATGTTAGTAGTGAATAAATACATAAGCAGTACATGAAATAATCCACATTTTCTAGAATTAAAGTTTGGGGCCCTAACTTTTAAATATGACTGACTGAATGGACAAATATTTGAGCACTCATGTGCAAAATATCGCACCAGGCACTTGAACATTTGGACTTAAGTCTTAAGATGATATCCTCAAATACTATATATTTGCATAGTACTTGACATTTTTGCATGCCAGTTTTATGTCTTTTTTCTCAATATGATACTCAAAACAATCCTGAGAGATAGTTGTTATTCCAGCTTTCACAGTTGAAGAAGCTGAGGCTCACAGAAGTAACTTTCTTGCTTGCATACCCAGTCGGTAAAATAGAAGAAAGATGATTTAATTAAATGGACAAATTAATATGCTGCTGAAGTGTTTTAACTCCATTCTTTTGATTCTTTCCCTTCATCCTTTATCATCTCAAAGGAGAGCACATCACCCTCTTCCAGGACCATTTATAGAGGAGGACAGTACTATATTGCCAACTGAGTAGTTACCTTGCTTAGAATTATCCTGAGATTATTAGCCTATTCAGATCACCTGTAATATAAAAAGTTAACATAAACCTAAGGTGATTTATTTTGCTTGTTGTGTTTCTTTTGTGAAGTTGAGTGTTTCTCATCCTGTCTCTTGGATAAATATACTATGAAAATGAGCTGAGAATATGCAATATATGCTGACTGCCTTAAAATCAGACTCTTTGAAGTTCTGTTCGTCGCTCGACTTGTTCAGAAAATTACACAATTCTTGGAAAAAACATTGCATGCCACCATTAAAATCACTGGTGAGAGGCAGTGAGTTTGTGAATGATTGACTCTCCCAAGGCAGTGGTGCAGTGGAAGACTCTTGTTACCTAGGTGGAGTCAGATGGAGCATATATCATTAGATGTTCAGACTCTGTTTTAACATGCAGAGTTTGCTTTCACTGTATGCATTGCTGGCTTTATTTCTGGTTCCTTCTCCAGTTATACTATTGAGGAAATCACAGGACATCCAGTTTGTTCTTGGGTACTGTGGGACCGAATGTATTACAGTAAACTGTCAGCTCATCTTGACGAGTACTTCTGGTGTGCACCACTGAAACATATTTGTAAGAAGGGAATTATATATTGGTGTTCAGGATGGGAGTGGAAATTGGCAGGGAGGGAGGGAGGTAGAGTATTCTTTGCCCCTTGGTTTTCTTTTCAGATTTTTTTCCTTCGGGTTACATTGAGGACTGTAAATCTTTTTTTTTTTTTTTATTTCAGCATATTATGGGGGTACAGATGTTTAGCTTACGTATGTTGCCCTTGCCCGCTCCCCTCCCCCCCTAAGTCCGAGTTTCAAATATGGAGGACTGTAAATCTTATACAAAGAACCCATTCAAATCCTATATGATCATTTATGATCTCATTAAATCTTAGCAACATGAAATTCTGCATTAGTTTTTTTGTCTTTAAATTGAGGTGGCGTTGTGCAAATTGTGGAATATGGCTATTCTGATAGACTTTTGGGGTGAAATCTACAGTGTAATCATATTTCAAAGAAGGAAGGAGGGACCTCAGTTCTTAAAAGTTTCACTGTACAGTTTTTGCTACTGCAGTGATGTTGTGAATAAAAGCTTTAATTATAAGATGTAACTTTATATAGGTACAGATATGTATGCTGTGTTGGGATTTAAAATTGTGAATTGAAGTTAAAATTTAAAATTCCCTGAAATTCACACAGCTAGATGATTTCTATATCTCTTCTAGTTCTAAAATACTGTGATATTTTTGGGAATTCATAATATGACTCTTAAAAACCACAATGCCAAATTACTTGTCTAAACTATATGTAGAGAAAATAATTTGTAATGTACTCTCCACCCCCATGATGTATACTCATACATTTTGGGATCTCTGAGTAGGAAAGCTTTATATGCTAAAAATTTTTGGTAGTGTTTAGTTGGTATGTAGCTGAACAGTTCTCCTATTTTTTTTTGTTTTTTGAGACAGAGTCTCACTGTGTTGCCCAGACTAGAGTGCCGTGGCGTCATCCTAGCTCACAGCAACCTCAAACTCCTGGGCTCAAGCGATCCTCCTGCCTCAGCCTCCCAGAGGCTGAGTAGTACAGGTATGTGCCACCATGCCTGGCTAATTTTTTCTTTATATTTTTAGTTGTCCAATTAATTTCTTTCTAATTTTAGTAGAGACGGGGTCTCGCTCTTGCTCAGGCTGGTTTCGAACTCCTGAGCTCGAACAATCCGCCCGCCTCGGCCTCCCAGAGAGCTAGGATTACAGGCGTGAGCCACCGCGCCCGGCCCAGTTCTCCTATTTAACTTACAGTTAATGTTTTTATTTTGAAATCCTTCACTTACGGGTTAATAAATCCTTGTCCCTGATTTTCGCATTCTAAGAAATTAAACTTAGCCGGGCGCAATGGCTCACACCTGTAATCCTAGCACTCTGGGAGACTAAGGCGGGAGGGTCTCTTGAGCTCAAGAGTTTGAGACCAGCCTGAGGGAGAGTGAGACCCCGTCTCTGCTAAAAGTAGAAAAATTAGATGGGTGTCGTGGCACATGTACCTGTAGTCCCAGCTACTCGGGAGGCTGAGGCAGGAGGATCGCTTGAGCCCAGGAGTTTGAGGTTGCTGTGAGCTAGGCTGATGCCACGGCGCTCTACCCAGGGCAACTGAGTGAGACTGTCTCAAAAAAAGAAAGAAAAGAAATTAAACTCAATACAGGCTGACCAAAAACTAGATTCAATCACTTTCCTTTTCAGGATCTCTAAGATTAGGGCTTCAGGACAGAACACCTGGTGTGAAAGACTAGTTGTTTTGTTTTTTTTTAAGTATAAACAGGTGCACTATAGCCCTAGGGCTATTCTTACTTAGACCTTTGTTATATTATTTAATTAAAAGAATGACACTGATACATCTTTTTTTTAAAAAACTATTTTTATTACTGAAATAGTGAATACTGAATCATGCCTCAAGGCAAAGCTTGATTCTAGTAGAACCAGGTGTACATTGGATGTTTTTCTGCTTAGCATTTATTGAACATCAACAGGTTTATTGAGTGTACTAGGTGTTACCAGTGTAATGCAGACCCTGAAGCGAAGGAGCTTGGTTCATTAGGGAACAGGAAGAACAGCGGGACGCAGCTTATCAAAAGCTTCATCAGTAATCTTGCACCCTACCCAGTAATAATGCTGATAAAGGCTGACGTTTAAAGGGCATTTCACATATAGCAGGCACTATGGTAAGCCCATTTCATGGATCGCCTCATTTAATCCTTACAAGGCTATGATGTATATAAAGGCATATCTTCATTTTACAAATAAGGAAATGAGGTTTGGAGTTTACAGTCCTAACCCAACTTACATTAGCAGAGGTGCATGTGACTTGATCTTTGCCAGCTTCACAGAATTGCTTGTTCTGTTTAGTCTTTTTCTCTGATGATGGCCTGACCATCTACACAGCTGTGTAGTCTGTAGACATTAGACACTCAGCATTCAGTCAGATAGCAAGTTCCTGATTTTATTTCTCCAGTATTCCTGAGATCCTTCTTCATTATTTCATTTTTTATTTCAGTATGAACTTAATTGTAAGCCTCTGTCACTCAGACCTGTATCATTACAGTAGCCTTGACACTGGTCTGTGAAGTCTAGTCTCTTGTGCGGCTTAGAGATATCTCTAGAAAACACAGAGATCATGTAGCTTCTGTTTAACACTCTGACTGCCACACTAGAAAAAAATTTTTTTTCCTTGGGACCATGGTGTTTTAATATGAAATAGAATAAAACTTCGAAAACAAAACAGTCCTTTCTAATTTAATGGAAAATTTGTTATTTTTATTGTTTTCTGCATGTGAGTTATATGCAACTTGAAAAATAGTTCCTGCAGGTCCCAAGGTGGAGAGACGTGTGAGTTACATATGCTGCGTTTTGCTCTGGGCTCAAAACTAGTGTGAGTTAAATACAACGCACATGGCAGTTAATGTGTTAAAAACCTTTGGTGCTGCCTTGTTGCGTAAGGCGATTTTGCCCTTCTTAGCATGTGCCTTCTGGTCCGACTATTTAGTACTCCCCTGAACATGTTCTTCTAGGCCACTATGCTGCCTGCCACATGTACTTCTAGAACTGCCTGAAGAGTCTTATCTCTTACTGCTACCTTGTAAACACCACCTTTGCTTCAAGACCCAGCTCATGTTCACTTTTTTTGGAAACCTACCTTGATGCTGGTTCTTCTGTGATCATTGAAGCACTTTGTGCTATATTTCTATCATAGCACACAATCATTTTGTACTGAGATTTCTTCTTTATACTTGTTGCCCCAAATTTACATTTGAAGCCCTCAGAGGCAGAGACTTTGACCTATTGTTGAATCTAGGGACACAGGAAGGGTCTTACTGTGCTACTCTTGTACTCTCAAATGCACCTTTTAGAGTGCAATCCATTCTTCTGATCTCTTCTTTAAAATGTTTTCTTTTTAAAATAATTGTGTTATTATATTGGTTAACCCTCTCTGCAAATGGGTACTTTATTTAAGAAAAAGAAAAACACTTGGTAAATGCTTTGGAAATACTGCCCAGTAGTTTCTTTCCTCACTCTAGTTTCTAATTTTACTGTGCATAGTCTCTGTTGTTACTCTGAAGATGGTTCCCTTGATTATCTGTCTCTCTGTCAAGTTCATACCTGCCTTTCTGCCAACCGCTATTACAACAATTGATTGCAAAATGGGATTCTTTTGAAGCAGTGTGTGTTTAAAAAACAAAAAAAGTGATCCCTCTCAGGAAGGCTCCTAAAGAATGCCTTCCTGAAATTCTCCTGCTCTGTGCTTGCTGGCTGAAGGTTTTAGACACTGAGCAACTAGAGTGGTCTAGATTCAGAATGCGGGTTAAAGAGGAAGAGGTGGCTTAAAATTGACAAGATCATGAAGTCTTTATTCTTCTGATTTTGCAGCTGAATAGGACTCAGAATGGTTTTAATTCTCTTAATAAAGGATTCCGAAGAGGTGGGCAGAGAATGTTTTTGAACTGATTAATAACTTAAATACTGGAATTTTCTCTATTCTTTTTCAGAAGTGAAGTCCTAGATCTTTCCCTTTTAGTAGTTATTGATTTATAAATGAAGCCTCTGAATTGTTTATTAGTATTTTCAGAACTCTTTGACCTAATAATAAGATACATGAGAGAAGACATTTCTCCTAATGAATTGGAATGTTATGATAAAAAAGAGGGCTTGTTACATTTTAAATTAATTAGATATTAATCACTTAATTTTTGGAGCACAAACTTTCACAATAAATAATCAATGAAAGCAGAGACTAATGCTGCACTATTGAGAAGGTTGATTTCTCCATATATGTTACATAGAAACTTCTGTAATCTTAATGCCTATTTTTAAAAAAGTATTTACAAAGAGTATATGTCCTGTACAGAAGTGAGTAAATTTAGTTCACAGTGACCAGATTGATCCCTGGATGGGGGAATTTTTGCTATTAATAGTTTAACTTTAGACTTAATCCCAGTAGTTAAATCAACTAATGGTAACTGTATGCATCATTTTGATTCTCTTGTGGTTTTGAAAGATGTATTTTCAGAATTAATTTTATTACCCTCATAACATTCTCAGAGAATACAAGTATAAAGATAATGCTTTGTTTTTCTTGGTGACCAATATGATCTTTTAAACTGTACTTTTTAGTTTAGGCTATCACTGGAAGTTTGTTTTTGTTCTGGACAATGATCTTATCAAGTAGGTAGGTCCTGATTATTCCTATTCTCTATTATTTATCCAGGCTATATAGTTATATGAAATAATGCTTTAGGAATGAGGTTTTTATTTGTAATTCTTTACTTGTTCAACTATCTTGTCTATAAGGTGAAATTCAAATTTACAATAATTTTTATTCTTTAACTTCATAGTAATAGTTTGTACAGTGGAAAAACTGTGCCAACATAATGATAAACATGTTTTGGGTATTTTTGTGTTGTTCTCTTGTTATTTTAAATTTTCTAATCCTAGTGTTAATGAATCAGACTTAAGAGATAGGAGCTGAACTTCTCTTATAACTTTGAGTGTAAAAAGTGGTGTCTGCTACTCAGTTTTCCATTTTAACACTCTTTTACCTCCATATAATTAAGTAAACCTATCTAGGTTGTAGATTTCATTTTTAAGAAAGAAAAATATAGTATGTGGTGTTCTTGTTTATGTATTTTTTCCTTTAAAGAACAGGCTTTTGGACTGATGGATTATTCTTTAGAGTCAGAGTATCTGTAGTGTGTAGATAAATCAAAATTTTTGTATAGTTCTGTGTTTGAAGATATAATTTGACCTTTAGGTTAGCAGAATACTTGCATTAAATTGTGAAATACTTTTTATTGTATGCGAGTAAACACATTTGTAATTCTTGTCGAATGTTGTGTTTAGCATCAGGAAGCAAGGCTTGTTGGACAGAAAGCACCATAAGTGTGTTGGATGCGGAACAGTTATCAGCCAATTTCCAATTGTCATATATGATTTGGAATTTCAGCATCTAAGTTCAAAATTCAGTTTAATCATTAACTTTAACCTTTTCATCATTCCTTCCCTTTACCCCCAACCCAAACCCTAGAATTAAGAAAAAAAAGGCTTCGGCAAAAAAAGTTGGTTTATTTCCTTACTCTGGCCTTTCAAGACTCAGAGGCTCAAAAGCTGTGAAAAATCACACCTCACCCTGAATCCTGCCCACAGAAACTTTCATGTGACATGAAACAAAGAACTAACTGGTGGCTTACGCCTGTAATCCCAGCACTTTGGGAGAATGAGGTGGGAGGGACGCTTGAGGTCAGGAATTCCAGGCCAGCCTTGGCAACATAGTGAGACCCCATCTCTACAAAGAATAAAAAAAGTAGCTGGACATGGTGGCTTGCGTCTGTAGTCCTAGTTACTTGGGAGGCTGAGGTGGGAGCAAATTGCTTGAACTCAGGAGTTCGAGGCTGCAGTGAGCTATGATTGCGCCACTGCACTCCAGCCTGGCGACAGAAGGAGACCTTATTTCTGGGAGAGAGGGGAAAAAAAAGAACTAACTAGATAGTTGACTTTTCAGGAGACTCAGGCTTTCTGTGTTTCTTTCCTTTCATATCTTTTCTTATGCTAGATAGAAAAGCTTTTGGACCAGATATTGGTGTGAAGATAAGAAGAGTAGGAACACTCTAGTGTTGGGATTATGGGAAATAGCATAGTAACCCCAAAATACATGAAGCTGTATTTCAGTGTAAACAGGCTATGTTGATGATCTCTTCCAGTCATCACAAAAACCACTTTGTGCCTTGGTGAAACCGCGGTGGTATTGGATTGTTTTTGAGGAAATGCTTTTTATAATTTAGGGGGTGTGGTTTTTTTGTGTGTGGAATGGTAATGAGGCTATTGATACAAAATTTATGGCTAAAATGTTAGAACCTATTGCTAATTAAAATTATTCAGGAATGAAGATAGAGCGTAGAGCATTTTGAAAATATTTAAGCTCTAGTGGGAAAATACTTTGATGTACAAAAATATGATTTATTTTTTAGCATTTCAAATACATCATCAAATAGTACTAAATAACTAGATTTTATCTCCTGCTTTTAAAAGATAATAGTTTAACTTGTCTAAAGTAAATTTTCTGGGCTAATGTATAATTTCTGTAGTACTTAGTCTCTGTATTATTTAAGAAAAACGAAAAAGTATAATATTATATTGCAGTCAGAAAAAGCACAACATTTTCCATCTTTAATTTTTTTCAGCTTTATTAGCATATAATTGGCATATAAGAAACTTCACATTTAAAAAATAACCTGGGAAACTACCACAATGATGATACTGATCACATCTGTTACCCCTAAAAGTTTTCTCTTGTCCCCGGGTAATTCCTCCTTCCTGCCCCTTTTTGTCCCCAGGCAGCCACTGATCTGCTCTTTGTTGCTATAAATTAGTTTACATGTTCTTGAGTTTTATGTAAATGTACTGATACAGTATGCATTCTTTTTTTGGTCTGGCTTATTTCAATCAGCATGCTTATTTTGAGATTCATCTGTGCTTATTCCTTATTATTGCTGGATAATATTCCATTGCATGAATAATCTGCAATCTATCCATTCAGCTGTTGATGGACATTTGAGTTGTTTCCAGTTTCTGGTTCTTTCACATAAAGCTGCTGTGTACATTCCTGAACAAGTCTTTGCGTGGACATATGCTTTCACTTCTCTGGAGTAAATACCTAGGAGTGGAATTGCTGGGTATTTTAACTTTTTAGGAATCTGTCAAGCTGTTTCTCAAAGTGTTTGCATTGTGTTAAATTCCTACCAGCACTGGATGAAAGTTACAGAGTCGTCCTTGATATGGTCAGTCTTTTTAGTTTTAGGCTACTAGTGGGTATCTGGTTGTATCTCATTGTGGTTTTAACTTGTGTCTCCCTAATAACTAATAATGTTGAGCATGTTTTTACGTGCTTTTTTGCCATCTGTATGTTTTTTCAAGTGTCTGTTCATATTGTTTACTCCTCTTTAAATTTGGTCATTTGACATTACTAAATTGTGAGAGTTGTTTATCTGAGTGTCAGCAAGGCATGGTGGTGCAGCTAATAGAAAGGCTAAGGTGGGAGGATTGCTGGAGCCTAGAAGTTGGAGACCAGCCTGGGCAACCCAGGGAGACCCTGTTTCAAAAAAAGGGTCTTTTGGCAGGCAAGGTGGCTCATGCCTATAATCCTAGCACTTTGGGAGGCTGAGTTGGGAGGATTGCTTGAGGCTAGGAGCTTGAGACCAGCCTGGGCAATATAGTGAGACCCCATCTCTACAAAATATAGAAAAATTAGCCAGGTACAGCGGCATGCGCCTGTAGTCCCAGCTACTCAGGAGACTGAGGCAGGAGGATCGCTTGAGCCCAGGAATTTGAGGTTGCAGTGAGCTATGATGATGCCACTGCACTCCAGCCCAGGTGACAGAGTGAGACCCTGTCTCAGAAAAAAAAAAAAGGTGTCTTTTGAAGAGCAGACTTACTAATTTTGATGTTTAATTTATTACTTTTATAGCTTTTTTTGTGTCATATTTAAAAATTTTTTGCCAAACTTAACGCTAAGATTTCTGCAGCTTTGCTTTTAGAAGTTTTATGGTTTCAGTTCTTAGGACTTTGATCCATTTTGAGGTGGTAATTGAATACAAATTTGTAAGAGTAGGGTAAGTTCTTTTTTTATTTTAACATGTGGCTGTCCACTTGTTTCGGTACCATTTATTGAAAACATTATCCTTTCCTGATTGAATTGCCTTGGTATCTTGATATCTTTAATGAAAATCAATGGACTATATATGTGTAGGTCTATTTCTGGACTGCCTATTTGGTTCCATTTATCTTTTTGTTTTTCTTTACACCAGTACTATGGTGTTAATCAATGTAGTTTTATAATAAGTATTGAAATCAGGGGGTGTAAGACCTCCAGCTTTGTTCTTTTTAAGTTATTTTGGGCTGAGCCTCGTGGCTCATGCCTGTAATCCCAGAACTTTGGGAGGCCAAGGTGGAAGGATGGCATGAGGCCAGTAGTTTGAGACCAGCCTGGACAACATAAGGAGCCCTTGTTTCTACAAAAAATAAAACATGAGCTGCGTGTGGTGGCACACACCTGTAGTCCTAATCCATTGGGAGGCTGAGCCAGGAGGATTGCTTGAACCTGGGAGTTGGAGGTTGTAGTGAGCTGTGGTTCTGTCTCCATTGTGGGTGACAGAGCAAGACCCTGTATTTAAACAAAAGTTATTTTGGCTATTCTATGTCCTTTCCATCACCATAAAAATTTTAGAATCAGCTTGTCAATTTCTACGTAAAAGTCATGTTGGGATTTTTATTGTAATGCATTTAATCTGTAGATAATTTGGGGAAAAACTGACAGTCCAAAACACTGCATTTCAGTATCCCAGTCCATAAACATGAATACTTCTATATTTAGGCTCTCTCCCAGCAATGTTTTGTGGTTTTCAGTTTACAGGCCTTGTATATCATCATTTGTCAGATTTATCACTAAGTATTTCATATTATTGATGCTATGTGAATGTTACTGATAAATTTCAATTTCTGGCTAATTTATAGAAATGTAATTTTTTAAAATATATTTTGTATGCTGTAGCTTTGCTAAACTTACCTATTAGTTTTAGTAGGTTTTTCCGTAGATCGCATAGAATTTTCTCCATAGATTATTTTATCTATGGAGAATTGTGAATTAAGACAGTTTACTTCTTTCCAGTTTGGATGCCTTTTATTTCTTTCAGTTGCCTATTCTGGCTAAAACCTTCATTACAGTGTTGAATGGAAATTCTGAGAGCGAACATCCTTGTATTAATCCTGATTTTAGAGGTATACAGAATTCAGTCTTCTGCCATTAAGTATGATGTTAGCTGTAACTAAACCTTTAAATAGGTTTAGGGAGTTCCTTTCTGTTTTAGTTTGCTGAGAGTTTGTTATTAACGAATAGAAGTTGGACTTTTTATTTATTTTGGAGACAGGGTCTTGCTCTGTCACTCAGGTTGGAGTGCAGTGGCTTAATTGCAGCTCACTGCAACCTCGAATGCCTGGGCTCAAGTTATCCTCCCACCTCAACCTCCTGACTAGCTAGGACTGTAGGTATGCACCACCACACCCAGCTAAATTCTAAAAAAGAATTTTTTAGTGGAGACTTCTACTAAAGAGACTTCTACACCTGGCCAGAAGTTGGATTTTGTCAAATGGCTTTTAAGGGAGTCATAGTTTTCCATGTAATGCTGGATTACATTAGTTGATTTTTGGAATTTTAAGCCAATTTGGCCTTCCTGGAATGCATCCTACTTTGTCATGATGTATTCTCATGGTGGTGATAATCCATGTTGAATTATTTAATTAAAAATATTTGGGCTGGGCGCGGTGGCTCATGC
>NW_012149630.1:233371-235526 GCF_000956105.1 Propithecus coquereli
GGACTTTGGTACCTGTGCTCCCATCACATGCCCCCCAGCCCTTAAACTTTACTTGCAGTCAGTTGCAAACTGCTTCTTCCAGTTGCAGGGCACCCTGCACTGGCTGCGCTGAGTCTGGGTCCTGGAGGTGCCCTCGGGGAACCCCATGCCCCAGTCCTTGCTGCTGGGGGTGCAGGGCTCCCAGGTCCACTCCACGCACTCCCTGGGCTGCCCTTCTTCACCTCCTTTCTTTTTGGCCACCACGGGAGGTGAGCAGTTGAGCACCAGTAGGGAGAGGAGGCAGAAGCCTCTGATGCTGTGCTTCATGTCGCTGGGTGCTTGTGCTGCTTTGCTCTCTCCCACGCTGGCACGTTCCCTGTTTCAAAAGATATTTTCAATGGGTATAAAATTTCTAGGTTCAGTTCTTTTCTTTCTTTTTTATTTATTTATTTATTTGGAAGAAGATGAGGTCTTGCTGTGTTGCCCAGGCTAGAGTGCAGTGCCCTACAGCCTAGAACTCCTAGGCTCAAGCTATCCTCCTGCCTTGTCCTCCCCAGTAGTTGGGACTACACAGGCACGTGCCACCACATCCAGCTCAGTTTTATTTTATTTTAGCCTTCTGGATTATATAATTTCTGATGAGCAATCTGCTGTCATTCTTATCTTTGTTTTTTCTACAAAATGTGTCTTTTGTGTTCTCTGACTACCGTAAAAATTTCTCCTTATTACTGGTTTTTTAGCGGTTTGATTGTGATGGGCCTTGGTGTAGTTTTCTTCATGTTTCTTGTGCTTAAGTTTTGTTGAGCAATATTTTGCATTTTTACTTAAAGCTTATATCCTTTATTGGGAAATAAAAATACAGAATTTTATAAAATGAGAGTGTTAAATCCTCATTCATAGTAGAAAATATGCTGTAGTTTCTCTGGTCAAGAAGAGCTAGAATCCTTTAAATTGCCTTGGTATCTTTCTCCTTAGAAAAGTTTCTTTGAAACAGGCCTTAGAGATAATTTTATCCAGCCATTATACGCAAGAAAACTAGAATCCAGTGAGATTAAGTTACTGGCCCAAAGTTATAGAACAGGTTAATAGTAGTAGAGCTTAGACTTCTGATCCAGCCTTGGCCCCTTCCTATCAAATTGTACCACCTCTCTGACAAACCTGGTAGCAGGAAGATGACTAGGGGTATGTGACTGCTGCCGTGCTCTTAGGTTTTAGGGTTCCTTTACTTCTGAGCTAGAGAGTATGCCTTGTTCCTCTTCCTTTCCCCCCATCTTTCAGAATTGTGGCAGACATGTGTGTCTTTCAAAAGAACACTCTTCTCAATTTCGAGCTCTCTCATTTCTCCACACAAACACTTCTATGAAAAATTCCCCATTACCATCCATAAACAATGATAACTATTTCAGACTTCCAGTTATGTTATCTTAGGAAGTCTATGATTTGGTTAGGCTTGCTATTCTTAGACAGCAGTTAGCTTGAGAGGTAAACTTTTTATTTGGCTTCAGGGTGTGAACTTGCTTTCTCTTGACATATGTTTCTGTTCTTCTGCCCACCTAAGTTCCCCCAAGTGAGAAGTACATGTGAGTGTAGGTTGGTGATTTTTTTTTTTTAAGTTAATCATCTATCACGTCCATGGCACTTCCTTTCCCTTTTTTAGATTTCCTTTGTTTTTAGAAACCTTTCATATTGGTTATTCTTCTTGATGACTCTCTTTGTAGATAATTATGGAGCACCTGGAGCATTTTGGCAGAGGTGGAATGCTTGCTTTATGGTTCTTTATCCTTTTTGAAGCTTATCTGATTGGTTGTACATTCCCATGCATTAGAAACATTGTCTCATAATATGGAACATCCAGACACCTTATTTTGCAGAGTTCAGGTTTGATGAAGCTGGTTTTATGAGGCTCTCAGAAGGCCAGTACATAATGAGAGTAGTTTTCTAAGAAAACTAAAATGTTATGATATTTTATAGAAAATATTTAGAAATCTGAGGATTTTTTTTTAAGTCAGGTTTATTGAGATATATATTAAGATTTAACCCTTTTTTGATATACAGGTCTGAATTTTGATGTATTTAAGTCTAGTAACAACAATAAAGAAGAAGATTATTTTCATCATCTCAAAAAGTACCATTTTGTATTCTCACCAGCAGTATATGAATTCTAATTTCTGTGCAT
>NW_012149630.1:235576-237672 GCF_000956105.1 Propithecus coquereli
TAAAATGTGTAAGGATATTTAGGTTATTTATTTTTCAGTGAGCTTTGGCAATTTATACCTTTCAAGGAATTTAGGAATTTGTCCTTTTTATTGAAATAAAGTTGTTCATAATATTTTCTTTTTAATACCTGTAGAATCTATAGAGATGTCACCTCGTTTTTCATTTTTAATATGTGTCTTCTCCATCTTTCTTGATGAGTCTGGCTTATCAAGAGCTAAATGATCTCAACAAACTTGTGATTTCATTGCCTTTCTTTTTGTTTCTGTTTTGTATTTCATTGATTTCTGAGCTGATCTTTATTATTTCCTTTCCTTTGTTTATTTTGACTTTCATTTGCTCTTCTTAGTTTCTTAAAGTGTAAACTGTGCTCAATTTGAGACCCTTCTCTTTTTCAAGTATAGGTGTTCAGTGTTATAAATTTTCCTCTCAAATTCTACTTTAGTTGTAACCCACAAATTCTTTTATTTTTGTTTTCATTTCATTCGGTTCAAAATACTTTCAAATTTCCCTTTTTATTTTTTTGTCTGATGTGTTATTTAAATTTATGTTATGTAGTTTTCAAATATGTCAGGATTTTCTAGATACCCTCTTGTTTGTGCTTTCTCAGTTATACTTAGCTTTGTTGTTAGGTGCCTAAACATTTAGAATTGTTATGTCTTCCTGACAAATTGACCCTTTTATCATTATGAAGTAACCCTCTTTATCCCTGGTAATACTATTTGCTGTGACACGTGCTTTGTCCAGTGTTAATATAGCCACTCCAGCTTTCTTTTGACTAGTGTTAGCATAGCATACTTTTACTATACTTGTATCTTTATTTTTGAAATGGGTTTCTTGTAGGCAGTGTATAGTTGGATTTTGTTTTTCTAATAATATATCTTAGTCTCTGCCTTTTAATTGTAATGTTTAGACCATTTACATGTAATGTGATTATTTTTAAATCTAGTCTTGCTGATTTTCTGTTTTTCCTGCCCATTCTTTGTTCCCCATTTTCTTCTGCCTTTTTTGACTTATTTTTTAAAAAATCTGCTTTATGTCCCTATTAATTTATTAGCTATAACTGTAGTTATTTTAGTTGTTGCTTTAGCATACATCTTTAACTTATCACCGTCTGCCTTCAAGAGATATCATACTTCTTCACATACAGTATATGTACGGTACAACCCTTCACATACAGTACAACCCTCCTTTCTTCCTTCTGGCTTTGTGCTGTTTTTGTCATATATTTATTTATGCATATGTTGTAATCCCATACGATATGTTGTTATAGTTTTAAGTAGTCAGTTATCTTTTAAATAGATTTTAAAAATGAAGTTTTCTCTCATATTTACCATATCCAGTGTTCTTTATTCTTTTGTATAGATCCACATTTCCATATGATGATGCTTTGTTTCTGCCTGAGGGACTTCCTTCAGTATTTCTTATAGTGCAGGTCTGCTGGTGATTAATTTTTTTTGATGTCTCAAGTTTTTATTTTGCCCTTTTTTTGGTAAGAGCTTTATTAAAATATAATTCATATGTATGGTTCATCCACTTAAAGTGCACAATTCAGTGGTGCTTAGTATATTCACAGAGTTATTAACCATTGCCATATTTTATTAACTCCATAAGAAATCTTGTATCTTTTAGCCATCACCCTCTGGTCTCCCCTAACCCCCAGCCCTGCAGAGCCTCCGGAATACTTCATGTCTGTAAAGATTTGCCTAATCTGGGCATAAGTAGAATTGTAACAATATGTGGTCTTTTGTGACTGGCTTTTTTCACTAGCATAATGTTTCTGAGGATCATTTATTTGTGTTGTAGCATATGTATCATACTTTATTCCTATATATGACTGAATAATAGTCCATTGTATAGATAGTTGTACTGCATTTTATCTGTTCATCAGTTAATGGACATTTGCATTGTTCTACCTTTTGAGTATTATATGCTGCTATGAACATTTGTGTACACTTTTTTGTCCGGATGTATGTTTTCTTTTCTCTTGAGTATTGTACCTAGGAGTAGAATTGCTGGGTCAAATAATAATTGTTTAACTTTTTTTTTTTGAGACAGAGTCTTGCTTTGTTGCCCAGGCTAGAGTGAGTGCTGTGGC
>NW_012149630.1:240787-255556 GCF_000956105.1 Propithecus coquereli
ATTTTCACCCGGTCTGTGGCTTTTCATTTTCTTAATGGTGTCTTTGGAAGAGCAGAAATGTTTAATTTTTATGAAATCCAATACATCAATTTTTTTCTTTATGGTTTAGGCTTTTTATGTTTTATCCAACACATCTTTGCTTAAACCAGGGTAATAAAGATTATCTCTTAGGTTTTCTTTGAAGTTTTATAATAAGAATGAGGTTTTATATTTCGATCTCTAATCCATTTTGAGTTAATTCTTGTATATGGAGAAAAGTATGGATTGAGGTTCTTAATTTTTGTATATGGATGCCCCAATTTTTTCTGAACCATTTGTGGAAAAGACTATTTCATCAGTTAACACTGGCATCTTTTTCAAAAATTTGATGACTGCATGTCATTGAATGAATGATGACTATATATGAGCGAGTGTATTTCTAAACTCTGTTTTGTTCCATTTTCTGATCTTTTGGCAAAACCACACTGTACTGAAAATTGCAAATAATCAAGGTAAATCATGACATCAGGTGGCATCAGCCCTTCAACTTGGCAACTTTTTTTTCCAAAATTTTTTGGACTATTCTGGATCTTCTCTTTTTTCATGTAAATTTTAGAGTCAATTTGTCAATTTCTGTGAAACTTTTTGACAGGATTACATTG
This sequence comes from Propithecus coquereli, assembly GCF_000956105.1. Classification (NCBI taxonomy): domain Eukaryota; kingdom Metazoa; phylum Chordata; class Mammalia; order Primates; family Indriidae; genus Propithecus; species Propithecus coquereli. The sequence goes on from NW_012149630.1 coordinate 241,429, forward strand.
AGTCTCTAGATCAGCACAGTACAGTAGTGCTGTCTGTAATGATGGAATTGTTCTGTTTTTATGTTGTCAAGGGTATGGTGGTCACTAGCCATATATGACTGTTTATTTTTTAGAGACAGGGTGTTGCTCTGTCACCCAGGCTAGAGTGCGGTGGTGCAATCATAGTTTGCTGCAACCTTGAGCTCTGGGTTCAAGCGATCCTCCTACTTCAGCCTCCTGAGTAGCTAGGACTACAGACATGTGCCACCACGCTTGGCTGGTTTTTTGTAGAGACAAGATCTCGCTATGTTACCCAGGCTGATCTTGAACTCCTGGCCTCAAGTGATCCTCCTACCTAAGCCTCCCAAAGCACTGGGATTACAGGCGTGAGCCACTGTGCCTGGCCTATGTAATACTGTTTAAAATGTGGCTAGTGAGATTGAGGAAATGAATTTTAAAGCTTTTTCATTTTAATTTACTTAAATGCAAATATAGTCACATGTCGTTAGTGGCTGTGGTGTTGGACAGTGCAAATATATAGATCATTTTGACTTAATGATAATGAGTCTTCCAACCTGTAAATGTGGTGTAGCTTGCCATTGAGTCTTTGTTTCTTTCATCAGTGTTTTGTACATTGCAGCACACATATCTTGTAGTACGTATTTTGTTAGATTTATCCCTGAGTATTTCATGTTTTTTGGATGATATTGTGAGTTGTATTTTTTTCTTCTTTAACTTCCAATTGTTCATTGCTAGTATATAGAAATTTTATATCTTGACTTTGTATCCTGTGATCTTGCTAAACTTCACCTATTTTATTCTAGTAATTTCTTATATGTTCTTTAGGATTTTCTGCAAAGACAATTGTGTAAATTGATAGTAAAAACAATCTGTCTCTTCTTTTCCATTCTGTATGCTTTTTATGTATTGTTTTTTGCTTTTATTGCATAGGTTAGGACTATCAGTACAATATTGACTAAAAGTTTTAGTTGGAGCTGGGTTTTAAGAAGTTATTACTATGAATCAATGTTGAATTTTATTAGTACTTTTTTACTACATCTATTGAGGTGATCATACAGTTTTTCTTTAATCTGTCGACATGGTGAATTATACTGATTTTTTTCAAATATTGTACGAGCTTTACATTCATGGTATAAACCCCACTTGGTCATCATATATTATCCTTTTAATATACTGCAAGGTTCAATTTAGTGATAATTTGGATCTACCTTCTTGAGAGAGATTGATCTGTAGTTACCTTGTATTATCTTTGCTTAGTTTTAGTACTTTGATAATGCTGACCTTATAACATTGAGGCGAGAAGTTTTCCTTCCCCAGCCCCAGACATGGTGTAGCCATCTGGCTGAGTGTGGTGTTCCATGCCTGTAATCCCACCTACTCTGGAGGCTGAGGCAGGCAACACCCTGTATTTTTTTTTAAAAAAAGGTGGGGGGAAGGAAGGCCATCTTGGGGTAGATTGTTTTATTGTTTTAATTATTTAGTTGTGAATCACAAATCAGTTTATTTACTCGATAAAGGTCTGTGTTATGTATTTCTTCTTAAGTGAGCTTTGGTAGTTGGGAAGAACTCCTTGAGAGACACATTTCATCTACACTATCAACCTTAATGTGTATAGAATTGTTCATAATTCCACCCTTATCCTTTTAATGTCTGTAAGACTTGTAGTGATGTCTCTTCTTTCATTCCTGATACAGAGGATTTATATCTCTTTTTTTTATTTAATATGCTACCCCTTTTAAAACTTAAGAGCAGGGGGGAAACCCCCCAATGCTTCAAATCAATAGAAAAGCATAAAAAAGTAATATAATATACCCATATGCTCACTACCTGATATTAATAAATATTAACATTTTCCCATTTGTTTTAGAGAGTTTTAATTAAAAATTTTTGGACAGCGAGCATTTAGCAGTTTTAAATTAACATCTCTTCTGACTCCCCCTCAATGCCTTTCCCAACCTCTGTTACTGAAGTAGGTGTACACCATTCCTATGCATATTTTCCTACTTTTAGTTCCTGTTTGTGTGAGTTCATTATCAGTATATACCTTTTTTTCTTTGTTTGGAAAATCTACTTAAATGGTGTGCTGTGTATATCCTTTTTGCATCTTGTTTTTTTCACTCAGCATTGTTTTAGGTACAGCCATGTTGACATTATATCTGGCTTGCACATTTTAACTGTTGTGTAGTATTTCATTGAGTAAAATACACCCTGTTCATTCTTCAGCTGAATAATAGATTGCTTTTGGTTTTTTCTGTTGCAGACATCATTGTCGTGAGCATCTTCATAGATGTCTCTTGATGACAAGTAGACAAGTTTCTTTAGGTACTTTGGAGCAGAATTGCTATATGACAGGATGTGGGCTTACTTCTTTAGTGTTTAGAATTGTCAAATTGTTCTTCAAAGTGTTTTTGCCAACAGCACAATTCCTATTTTTCTACATGATACCAACATTTGGGGTTATCAGATTTAAATGGTGAGTGGTGGAATTTATAGAGTGGAAAATGGTATTTAATTGTTTTAATGTGCATTTCCCTTATCAAGAAGATTAAACATGGGGTTTTTTTTAAAAAAAATTACATAATGTACATATTTTCAGGGCACATATCATAATTTGATGCATTCATATTAAACGTGTTTTTGTATGTAAGCTGTTTGAAATCCTCCTGAATTTTTTAACTGTGTTTCCGTAATGTTGAGAGGTTTTAATCTTCTTTAATTATAACACACTTTCGTGAGGTATAATTTGGACTTTTGCATTCCTTTCTTTTGGTCCATTATAGTCTCCTCATGTTTTTTATTTTTTGGTTTTCTTTCTTCTTCTTCTTCTTCTTTTTGTTGTTGTTGTTCCATCACCCAGGCTTGGAGGGCAGTGGCATGATCATGGCTCACTGCAGCCTCAAGCTCCTTAAACTCCTGGGCTCAAGCAGTCCTCCTCCCTCTGCCTCCCAAGTAGCTACGACTACAGGCGGGTACCACCACACCCTGCTGATGTTATTTTTTGTAGAGATGTGTTGGCTATGTTTCCCAGACTGGTCCGAAACTCCTGGCCTCAGGCTGTCCTCCAGTCTCGGCCTCCCAGACTGGTGGGATTACAGGTGTGAGCTTAGTTATCTGTTTAGTTCAGGGGGCAGAAGCTGTGTGTACTCATCTTGTTACAACCATCAGGTAATGTTACTGTTTTTCCCAGTGGCTCCTTTATAGCTACTTGTTTTGTAGAAATGGAAAGGAGGGCTTCCTCATTCCCGTCCCCATCCCCAATCCTCCCTTCCCTTGCAGCTGTCCATTCCATTTGAAGACCAGCTGGGTGCCATCATTAGGTCACTGAATTCAAGGAACTGACCTTTGGAACTTATTTGTGGGGGTAATAGACCAAGAGGAAATCATCCTCTGAGCGGAGTAATGTACTATCAGAATAGCAGTTTATTGTGATACTTCTTTCTACTAATCAGAATGCTCAGATTATCATATCAGATCCTCTTTGTTAGATGTCAAGGTCCTAAGAAGCCAGGTTAGTGGTTTGAACCTTCTTGGTAAATCTGGATTTCAGAATGAAAGATGTGTATATTGTGTGTTTTATACTTTTGAAGGCATGGCTCCATCTATACCACACTCTAGAAAATACCTTCTGATTAATGAGATTGTTCTTGTCCTGTGAAAATTTTAAATCCACTTCCAGAGATTGTTTTATGCATCTTGTTATGAAAATTATAAGTGCTGAATTTCCTTCCTGCTTTTTTCCTCTGGTTTTTAGGAATCAGTAGTTTAATGATTGATTTTAATCACAGCATTTCTTAGGTCTGCTTCTCTTCAGCAAAAGGTTTCTGCCTCATAAGAAAGTATAATATATTGCAGGACTTAATTCAGCCTCAGAATATGTGAGGTATTGGTATTCTATAGAAGTAATAGTGCAAATACAGTACATTGATTTATCTTCTTAACCATATCGAGATAATTGTAGATGTTACATGCAGTTGTAAGATAAACTACAGAAAAATCTCATTTACCCTTTATCCTGTTTTTCCTACTGGTAACATCTTACGTGACTATAGTACAGTATCACATCCAGGAAATTGACATGATACAATCCACAGACTTTATTCAGATACCCCCCCATGTACTCTATGTGTGTGTGCATATTTAGTTATCGTATGTGTCGTTTTTTGTGACCAACATCCATCACAGTCAAGATACAGAATGGTCCCATCAGAAGAATCCTTCATGCTACTCTTTGGTAGCTAGTCACTGTGCAGTACATTGATTTTTTTTTTTTTTTTTAACGTGACTGATAAGACTGGAATATGTGTGTTATGTTAGAAATCTCTAGTCTTAGGAAATTGCTACTCTCTTGAATGTCTTTTAATCCTACATATAATTTATGCTTGAAAACCTATTGTCTATTGTAAAAGAATAAAATGTGAGAATATTTTGAAAATTAAAATAGCCTCTTAAAACTTTTAGAAGATTGGGTTAAAGTTTTCATTTAAACAACTTTGTTGCAGTATAATTTACATACCTTACAAATCACCCATAGAACACTTTAGTGACTTAGCGAACTTACATAGCTGTGCAACCATCACTACAGTCCAGTTTTAGAACACTTAACATTACCCCCAAAAGTTCCCTCATGCCCGTTTGCTGGTAATCCTCACTTTCCATTCATCTGCTTTTAGTCTCTATAAAAATTTTGTGTCAGTGCAGTCACACAGTATATAGTCTTTTGCGTTTGGCTTTGTTCACCTAGCATGATGTTTTTGAGTTTTGTCTGCCTTGTTGCATTATCAGTATTTCATTCCTTTTTGTTGCTGTGTAGTATTCTGTTGCATTAATAAACCACATTTTCTATATTGACTAGTTGATGGACATTAAGACTATTTCCAATTTGTTGCTGTTACGAATAATGCTGCTATAAACATTTAGGTAGAAGTATTTGGGCATTCGTTTTTCAAAAGAGAAACATTTTGTTTCACTGGAGTAGATATCTAGGAGTAGATTGCTGAGTTGTGTAGTGACTGGATGCTTACCTTTTTAAGAAACTGCCAAACTGGTTTTCTAAAGTCGTTGTACCATTTTATGTTACCACCAGCATATGAGGGTTCCAGTTTCTCCACGTCTTCACCAACACTTGATTTGGTCTTTTTTGAGATGGTGTGTTGTGAATCCTCATCTGGTTTTAATTTGCATCTCTTAAATGACTAATGATGTTTAGCATCTTGTGCATTTGTAGATCTTCTTTAGTCAAGTGTCTATTCAAGTATTTTACTCTTTTAAAAAATTAGGTTGTCTTTTTATTGAGTTGTAAGAAGTTCTTTATATTCTGGATATATGTCCTTTAACAGATATATGTGCCTTTTCATTTTCTTACTGATATCTTTTGAAGAGCAAACATTTTTAATTTTGATGGAGTCTGTTCATAAATCATCAAGTCTGAGGTATTGTGTTATAGCAGCCAGAATGGACAGAGTCCAACTTATACTTTATATTTTTTAAGAAGGCAGTTTTTTATCAGTGAAAGAATAATGTATGAGCCTTTTTAAGGTAGTTTCTAAAACCATGTTGGAAATATTGCCTTGCCTTGACTCTTGGTTTTTAGTTTTCTTACACAACAATGAAAAAAACAATTTATAGTATCTTTATTTCTGTTCCAAGAACCTTCTGAATGTACAATAGTCTTCCTTTACCCATGGGTGATATGGTCCAAGACCTGTCATGGATGCCGGAAACCATGGATAGTACCAAACCCTATATACACAATGTTTTTTCCTATCCATATGTGCCTGTGATAAAGTTTAATTTATAAATTAGGCACAGTAAGAGATTAACAACACTAACTAATAATAAAACATAACGGTATGCCAGCACCACTACTCTTGGGGCTGTTCTTAGGTAGAATAAGGGTTACTTGAGCACGAGCACTGTAGTACTGCAACCGTAGATCTGATAACTGAGATGTCGTTGAAGTGACTAATGAGCAGATAGAGTATATACAGTGTGGTGATATGGTGGACAAAGGGGTGATTCATGTTCTTACTGGGACGGAGAGGGACAGTGCAAGAATTCGTCATGCTCAGAATGGTGTGAAATTTAAAACTTGTGAGTTGTTTACTTCTGGAAATTTCGATTTAATATTGACCAAAGGTAACTGAAACTATGGAAAGCAAAACTGGGGATAAAGGGGGCTACTGTATTATAAATCTTGTGTGAAAAGTTATCAGGCCTAGGCAGCCTGCTCAGGACATTTTCTTGAAGAGCAGGTAATTAAGCTTGATTGAGATGCACAATATCTATGTATTACAACTAACTCAAATGCCATCTCATATTAGAAGTGCAAGCTAGTGAGGAACCAGTGTCTCTGAAGTCTCTTGTTTATCCTCATTCTGTATAGAACTCATAGAAGAAATTTTTTAAAACTCCTTAATTTCTTCTTTTGCTTGCTTTCTTTTTTTCCTTTTCTTTCTGTCTTTTAAGACAGAGTCTTGCTCTGTTGCCCTGGGTAGAGTGTAGTGGCATCATCGTAGTGAGGGTCTCGCTCTTGCTCAGGCTGGTTTAAAACTGGTGAGCTCAGACAGTCCTCCCGCCTGGGCCTCCCAGAGTGCTAGAGCCCAGCCTCCTTTTGCAACTTTTGACAGACTTCATTGTTGAAATTTGAGCTTTTTAAAAATTGCTATCTGGAAATCAAGTACAGCAGTATAATTCTGGCTTGAGAGCTGATAAATTTTGTCATTTTTTTTCTCTCTTTCTACTTACATCTCAGTTTGGTCTTCTTTTGCCATCAGCTCACTAGTAGTAAATTATCCAAGTGCAAGATAGATCTCGAATACATACTATTAAAAAAAAGGAGAAAATATGTTGAAGGAGTATAAAATATACACTTAATTATATCATTAGAGCTGAATTTCATGCCTACTTTCATCTTCATATGCAGAAGGTAGCACAATGATAACACTTGAAAATGAACCTCTCAGGTGGATTTCAAGCTGGGTACAAGTTAAAGAGGTTATTTGAGTACTTTTTCTGTACCCTGAGCACTTCTGTGCATCAACTCTCTTTTATGAATCTCCCCTTTGCAGAACTGTCCTGGCTTTTGGTCAGTGTGTAAACATAATATGGACCACATGTCACATAAGTGACTCTGATGATGAAAAGCAGAAGCTACCAGGGGCCTGAGATCACTTCTTAGCTGGGACATGATAGTGTATTATGGACTAAGGAGTTACCTTAGTTCATGCTGCTATAACAAAATACCTGAGACTGGGTAATTTATAAAAGACAGAAATTTATTCCTCACAGCTTGAGAGTATGGGAAGTCCAAGATCAAGGTGCCCACAGATTGTGTCTGATGAAGACTGCACTCTCCCTCCAGCCTTGTTATGTCCCTACATGGCGGAAGGTGGAAGGGCAAAAGCACCTTGCTAGTTCCCTCCAGCCTTTTAGGACACTGATCCCATCCACGGGGCAGCATTTGAATGGCCTAATCACCTTTTAAAAGCCCCACCTCTTAATACTGTTGCAGTGGGCCTTAAGTTTCAGCAAGAATTTTGGAAGCAGTGCATTCAGAGAAAAAAAATGACAAAATTTATTAGCTCTCAAGCCAGAATTATACTGCTGTACTTGATTTCCAGATGGCAATTTTTAAAAAGCTCAAATTTCAACAATAAAGTCTGTCAAAAGTTGCAAAGGGAGGCTGGGCTCTAGCACTCTGGGAGGCCCAGGCGGGAGGACTGCCTGAGCTCACCAGTTTTAAACCAGCATATGGTCCTTACCTGTGGTCCATACATGTTTACATGCTGACAAAAGCCAGGACAGTTCTGCAGAAGCTACACATTTTTCTTGGTAAGAAGTAAAGTGACTTACCTAAACATGGTGGTAAGATGGGGGAAAAGTTAATAGAAATTTTCATTAGTGCTTCACTGAGAAGCTCCTTAAATGAGAGAATCTAGTGTGAGGAAGAAAGTATGTGTGGCATTTGGAGTGTTAGTGGAACAACGTGTTAAAAATAAACCCTTGTAGGAGATCATTCTCATCAGAGAATTAGCTGTGCCTTTTTGGAAGGTATCTCTTTTGTTTTGCATTTTCCGCAGTCATGTGGAGATTCATCTTATAGATGGAGAACTGCTTTTTGCAGACATTTAACTTACACAATTTTTTCCCAGCATAGTTTATGCACAGAAGTGTTAATATGGAAGGTGTTAATAAGTGTGTCATAATCTTTTAAACATCTATTATCTTGAAGTTTGCTTGTAACTGATTTTGCATAAGTGTTTTCGGGTCTTCTGTGGTGATGGGTCTTGCTGAGTTAACCATAGCTTTTGGTTAGGCTACAGGCTACAGTTAGCAAAGCTTCATGTAGCTGTATACGTCACCTGATCTTGTCCTCTTACCAACCATAGTGTAATAAACTGAATGGATCAATCTCCAACCCCATGCTGATTTGTATGCTTTGCCTCAGTTACAAACCAGGAAGTATGTTTTGCAGACTTGTGAAGAAATGTGGGTAGCAGGTGACTGAACTTACCTCCTTTAGTTTTTTTCCCCCAAGCATGATAAGTTTTGCTTTTGTTAGCTACATTTTTACTGTATGGTTTAATTAGGTTTTCTTTCAGTGTTTAGCACTAATGATGCATTGTGTTTTTCTTTCTTTCTTTTCTTCTTCTTTTTTTTTTTTTTTAAAGACACAGTCTCACTCCGTCGCCCAGGCTGGAGTGCAGTGGCATGATCATAGCTAATGCAGCCACACAATCCTGGGCTCGAGAGTAGCTGAGACTACAGGCACACACTACCACACCTCGCTGACTTTTTTTTTTTTCTTTTCTGTAGAAATGGAGTCTCGCCATGTTGCTCAGGCTGGTCTCAAATTCCTGGCCTCCAGTGATCCTCCTGCTTTGGCCTCCCAAAGTGCTGGGATCACAGGCGTGAGCCACTGTGCCCTGCCTGTTTTCTGTTTTTAAACGATTTCTCTGATATACTTGTTTGTCAGCATCTTTGGGAGTGGAAAGGGAGGAGGGTGCGCATTTGGGAAGGGAATGTTGTTGTGACCAGGAAACTTAACGCTGCTACCATACCTCTAGGCTGCTCTACTTCATGTAAGCGTGATGTGCATAAAAAGATAAATCTAACAAATAATGGAATCCTATTTGGTACGGCATAGAAAAACAATTATATTATCTGTTGTCTCTAATTCTCGCCATTAGTGTAGCTGCATAAGGATTGATTGGAAACCTTCTGAATCTTTTTGACTTACAAGATTGAACTAGCCTCACTTTTGCCTCCCTGAATATCTGGGTCTTTAACGCTTCTAAGGTGCATCCATAGTCCTCATCACTTACGAAATCGTTTCTTGGGATATGGGAGATCCTTTTTTTACATTCATTTCCAGGGATGAACGTTGAGATGGCTTCTCATCACAGATTTATGAATTGGCTGTATCATCCTTAATCTTTGCTATTTTTTGGTCTAGAATTTGTCATCTGGGTTAAAGGTGATTGCTTGTTCTCTTTATATGTAAAAGGTCCTTAGGTTTGTGTCCCAAGGTTTAGAATATACTTTAAATTTCTAAATAGTTCATGGCAAAAGATAAGTAAAAACTGCTATCAAAACCTGCAGCAGGCTGGTGTGGTGGCTTATGCCTGTAATCCTAGCACTTTGGGAGGCCGATTTTGGGGGATGGGAGGAATGCTTGAGGCTAGGAGTTCAAGACCAGCTTGAGCAAGAGACCACTCTGTCTCTACAAAAAAACAGAAAAAAAGCTGGGTTGTGGTGTTAGGTGCCTGTAGCCCCAGCTACTTGGGAGGCTGAGGCAGGAGGATCGCTTGAGCCCAGGAGTTTGAGGTTGCAGTGAGCTATGATTGCTCCATTGCACTCTAGCCTGGATGACAGAGCAACATTCTGTCTCACAAAAGAAAAAGAAAAAAAGAAGAAGAAAAGAAAAAATACCCTGTAGAATAGTCAAGATAAAATAACTTTGTTTGTTTCAGCCAAGGAAATTCAAGCTTTGCCTATTCCCTGTGGTAAAGCAAAGGTGTAAGTGAAACATAAGGTGTTATTAAAATTGAATTTGTAAAATATCTTCTTATAGAAGATAGAAGTTTTATTTTTAACTTTAATTTCTAATAAATTACTGTGAAATTGGATATCTATAAATTAGATGTTCTTGGTACAGAGAATATTGCTCCTGATAGTAACTGGAATTCCTCGTTGACTAAAATAGCAATGTCAATAATACAGCAAACAATTTGAAAGTACAGTATTTTCATACTTTAAAAAGTTGACACTGAAATATAACCAGATAAACTGTTGTTACTATACTGTGTGTTCAAGTGAATATAAATGCTGACTTTAGGAAGAATTGTAAAGAAATGCCTTTCCTTACCCATGATTGCTAATGCTAATTACTACTCAAGGAAGACATCCATTTTCTTTATTTTTTGAAGTTGGGTATTGTAGATTGAAAAGAGGACAGGCAGTTTCCAAAAGGCAGTGCCTAGGAAACTTTGGGCTCCATGTGGCCTCTGCCCTTTTCTCTGAGCACCATGTGTGACCTGGGGCAAGTCACCTAAACTTTTTCTGGCTTTTGTTTTCTGATCTATAAAATGAAAGGCTCAAATTTACTAGCACTCAGCGGTGCTTCCCAGCTCTAAATCCTCTAATTTGTGCATTGTGGTCTAAACAAAAGCTTTGCTTTAAATAAGTACCTCATCTGACAGGCTTAGCAATTAAGTTATTTGCAAATATTTTACAGATTGTGGAAAACAGCATACCTTATTGCTTTTCCCCCCTCATACTTCTGAGAGAATAATGTGACAACTGTGAAAGTTTCTTACTATTTACTAGCTTTCAGATAAGAGCACAATCTCAGGTTGAGTTTTATGTGTTCAGGTAGTAAGATAACTGCAAAGACAGAGTGCTTACACCTGACAGCCTTTCTTAACGAATTCTGAGAGAATTAAGCCCTGCTACTCTAAAACTTCCATTGTAGAAAGACAATTACTTTTTCGCCTCCACATTCAGAATGGTACCAGTTACATAGATCCTTGGGAGAATTGAGCAGGCAGTCATCACTCAGATCATTTTTTGGGTATTCTAGGGTTCTGATTGAGAAAGGCTGTGGACCTAGAAGAGTACACTGTGATATAATCATTTTTCATGCAAATTTACAAATGCAAAACCAAACTGGCTGCAGAGATGTTCTTTGTACTTGAGACATTACCACCTGGCATATCCTTTTAGTTTTCCAGTAACCCAAATACTTGGTTAATACCTACAGTCCTTTCTGGTGATAATGTGCTTAGAGTTCCCTGCGCTTATTTATTTCTCACCTTATACTGATATTCCCCTCTGTTAGAGATGTTCCCTTTGTCCACCTAGTTCACTGAACTTGAAGACTCCCTGGTCATTTCTTTTATGAACCCCTTTGTCATCTGCCAGCACAAAGTTGGTATTCCTTGTTTTGTGCCGCAGTACCTGGGCTTGTAACCATTGTCTTTCACGTTAAAAAACAATATTTTATAGAATTGTCTCAACACTCCTATCCCTGTCCATCCCTGGAGGGCAGGGACTGTTAGGTTTGTCAACATCTAAGGTGTCTTAGTTGAATGTTGAATGGTTTATATACTTTTGCTGTGTAATGTAGGCATTTACAGGAAAGTTTGGCTGTAGTGACAGTGGCAGTATATGTGAGCACCAACAGCAGAACACCTTGACCTGCATGGAGCTAGAAATACAATCATAGCTGCCTTAACAAACACCACACTCAAGCAAACTGAACCCATAACCACAGCTGGTCCAGAGCATAAAGACGTTAAAGCATGTTCTGAGTGATGTACAGCTATAAATACTTGAGATACAGGTATGTAATTAATTGCAGAGAGTGAGCCAGCATGGTATTTAAAAATAAATAAATAGACCTTTAAAGGAGATACGTACCCAGAAGACCTAGATGAGATTGCCTGCATTGTCACTAGCTAATGTCTTAAAAAGTCACTGTCATCTCTGGACCTCTTATATCATTTTCTCATTTGTGAGGTTGTTTTGAGAAAATTTCTGGAAAATGTATAAGCAAGTGTGTTGGAAGCGAGAAAGCAACAAAATAGAAGTGTAGTGTAGTGAAACCTAACAAATTTTAACTTTGAATTGTTGAGAGGTTCCTAGCTGACACTTGCCTTGTCAGAGAGGCTAATGCATAAAGCTTGGCATATAGTGGATATTCAGTAAATATTTGCTGAGTCAAGGAAAGAAGTGAGACTTCAAGATATAGTTAACAAGAATGAGACTATCGTTTGAATTCGGGTCCAGATAGAGCAGTCTAGGCAAAGGGTGCCTCTGGAGAATGTCTAGAAACACCAGCACTACGTGGGAACGGATTGTAAAGATAAGACCTTAGATCTGGCCCATAGTCTATTTGAGGAGGGGAACGGGGTAATCTGTGACAGTGGAAGAATGAACTTTGACACTATTTGTGAAAAACTAAGTTCAGGTGAGCCGTACGTTGATCTAAAGCAGGAGGTGGGGTAGTAACCATTTATTAAGTGATCATTATAGCCAGGCCCAGTACAAGGCATTTTATGCATTTTACAGCCACCATGAAGACACCTCTTGTTACTCCCATTTAAAAGATGAGAATAAAAATAACCCGTCCAGAAAATAGTTTGAAAGTAGAATGATACAGTACACTGGATCTCTCAGACTTTGCCTTTACAAATTTGGTGGGGAAGAAGGGTGAAGCTGGTTTTGCCGCCTTCGGAAACGAGTTACTTGTTTTTGTTCTAATTATATACTGAAGGAGTAAGTCAGACATTTAAGTTTGTTCTCTTACATTGAGTATTGGTTGTACTGTGAGGAAGGAACACACTTTGATGATGCATATTAGCTATTTTAAAAACATCATCTGATGAATGGTGGTAATGTGAAAACTCAGAATTTTGGGAGAAAAATAACAATTACATACTTCTGAAAGTAGAACTAAGAACTCTATCCAGTAATTTAACATCCCACGTCAGTGAGTTACTTAACCATATTAACCACCCAATGAAGAAATGAAAATAAAATTTTCGTCATTCAAGCATTTGACTATACACATCATATCTGTTGTTTTATGCTTGAAAGCCACCTTTCTTGAACAGATAACATTTTTTAAAAACCTCATGCCTTTTTACCTTCTGTAGGACAGATACAGCAAGTCACTTCATTTGAGTTTTCAGTTCCTACGTGCAATCCTTCTTTCTACTTGCATTTATTTCTGAAATGCCTTACAGCGTCTTGTCAGCTTCCGTCCCTCTCAGAGATTTGAATCAAGTAGGTCCTTATGATATCAAGAAGTTTTAGGCCCTTCATGGGAAGTCGTGATTTATTGCAACATACTGCTGTAATTCCTTTGCCTCTCCATTCACCATGAGTCCAGGGAAGGTACTATTAAATATTTAGTGTACATCTTGGTCCGTTTTGTGTTGCAATAACAGAATACCTGTAACAATACCTGGGATAAGGTAATATTCAAAGAAAAGAAGTTTATTTGGCTCGTGATTCTGGAGGTTGGGATCAGGCAGATCAGGCAGCCCATCTGGTGAGGGGCTTGTGCTCCTTCAGTGCGTGGCAGAATACGGAGAGAAGGAAGTGGGTGTATGTATGCGAGGAGAAGGAACAACTTGCTCTCCTTGCAGTAGCAGCAACTAATCCAGTCCCGAGAGAGCAAAAACTCACTCCCAAAAAGATGGCATTAATATATTCAGGAGGTATCTGCCCCCATGACCCAAACACCTCCCACTAGACCCCAACCCCCAACACTGCCACATCGGGAATCAATTTCAGTATGAGTTTTGGCAGAGACACAAACCATAGCAGTGTGCATCCAGTATTTTGGTTTTTTACTTTGTATGCTCTGAATATTCTGTATTGTTTGTTTATAGGTTTAAATCGTAATCTCCAAAAGGGGAATTGTACTGTCTTTTAACTTTTTTTGTCATTGAACTTACTCCAGTGTAAAATAGGCTCATTACTTTAAAAAAAGTTTAGTAAGAAGTGGTAGTTTAGTGTTTTAAGCTGTATCAATTGAATGAAACACTAAAAGTAAGGGAAATGATTTTTTGAGGTATTAAGTTGCTCAGTTTATAGAAATAACTTAAGAATACCACATGAA
>NW_012149630.1:258141-260913 GCF_000956105.1 Propithecus coquereli
TTCCTCTTGTGGGGCTCAGTCTCTGCAACTCAGCCACCTTGGTCTTTTTTTAGAGTTAACTAACAATGTATGATTTTCCTTCCTATCACAGGGCCATTTTCCATGTTTCCCCTGCCTGAGACACCGCCCATTCTTGACACTTCCTCCCCCTCAGCCCTGGCTGACTCCCTCACCAGAGACATGGCCACAGGACATGGCCACGGTCTTTGAACACTTCGGAACACTTCCCTCACTTGCAGTTTTCTGTTTATGTGTGTGATTATTTGCTTGTTTGGCTCTCACTTTAAGAGCAGGGATCTGCCTATTTTTATACACTGTTGTATTTCTAGTATCTCCACAGTGCTTGAGATAAAGCTTATATTGAATGAATGAGTGAATGAATGAAAGTGCAAGGCAACTGGACAGAAATTCCATTAGCTGTATATATCTATAGAACAACAAATAGGAGAGCTAATAGGCTATAATAATGCAAAGCCTTCTGGGACTGAAGAAATTGTCATAAACAGGAGCAGTCAGGGAAGGCTGTGAATTGGACGTAGAAGTAGGGAGGAATGGTAGTGGTGGTCAGATTTGGCCGTGAAAGGTAGTGGGGAAAAGGTAAGTAGCCAGACCTGTTTGTTTGTGGTATAGGGATCTTGCTGGGGAAAGGCAGGCATTAGATTGGTATCAAATTGTGTGAGTTAAGTTTTAGTTGAAAGACATTGAAGGTCTTAGAAAAGGTATCAAAGATCAAAGCAGTGTTTTAAAAGATGAATTTGGCATTGAGGTAGTTGCTAAAGTGGAAGGATAAGAAGGAACTGGAAATATTAGATGTGAGAAAAGAGTAGGATAAGGGGTTTTATCTGAGCTTCCTGGAGTGTAGTTTTGAGGAATCTGGAGCCCTGTGGGGCCCTGCAATGTTTCATGGGAAGGGAAGGGAGAGAGAGCATTTATGCTGGGTATTTGTCACCTGTGGGTTTTGAGGAATGACTGCAGGATGACTGTTAAGGAGGCAGAGTGAGAAACATTGTCAAGGAGAAATAAATAGCCAGTATTTATAAAGAGTGGTTAAGTTTTAGAGGAATTGTTATCTAATGATAGCCAATGCTTATTGTAGCAAAATTTACTGATATAATAAGGTAGTTAGGATTTCTCTAGGTTGATTTTTAAGAGTTGGGAATAATCCAAACCTTTTAAAGTTCTAAATTGGCAGGCAAACCACTTGTTCATTAATTGTTTGCTTATTAATAGCACATGAGCCTTAAGACAAATTACTAATACTTTAGGAATGTATTTTCACGTATATATCAACATTACTTCTAAGATATTTAATATGAATTTTATAAGGAAGGCAGTGCTATGGAATTTAAAAAGCAAGACCACTGTACCCAGGAGAGAGAAGGCACTGAATAGCAGTAAAACTTTGGCAGATCACTTAGTATTTGCACTGCGTTTTTGTCACCTGTAAAATACAGTAGTCCCTGCTTATTGGAGGTTTTGCTTTCTGCCGTCAGTTAACTGTGGCAACTTCTGTCTAAAAATGGATGAGTACAGTACAAGAGAGACCATATTCATGTAATTTTTATTATAGTATATGTTATAATTGTTCTATTTTATTATTACTGTTAATTTCTTACTGTGCCTGATTTATAAATTGAACTTTGTCATAAGTATGTGTGTATAGGAAAAAGCATAGTATATGTAGAGATCAGTACTATCCAAAGCTTCACACATCAACCGGCCACTGGGGGTCTTGAAACATAAAAGGTGGTACTACTGTAGAGGAAATTGAACTAAATATATTTTAAGTGGGAAGAGCCAACAGATTGCCTACTATTCTTTTTTGTCTGGACTTACTCACAGTTTAAAAGAAAATAAATCCTAATACAAGGAAAAAATGATAATCATGATTGGTGCTTTTTTTTTTTTTTTCATTAATTGCTCCTGTTTTTAATTGTCCCAGGAATAAGATGCATGGAGATTTATCAGTGGTGTTGGCTAATGACTAGCTTTGCAGGAAGCCTAAGCCTACTTAGTGGTTAAGCTCACCGGAAAGCACTGCCAAAGCTGGGATGTCCATGGCAGTATCTTGAAGACTTTTCTGCAGTGCTGGTGGGCACCTACTCTGAAAATTTTCCATGTGAAGGTTACCTTAAATGGCCTATAGTATCGAGAGCTTTGGGGAGTCAGTTTAGTACTTGTACAGGTGCTGAGGTGAGCTCTCCAAATAACAAAGAATGAAGCTTTGCCTACAGCTGCCTCTGCTGTTCACCATGCAATGAGGTGGGATGGCCTAACCTGATTTAAGTGCCTTGATTTTTGTCATATGTCAGCACCTACCTCTATATCTGGTTTCTAGTATCTAGGCCCTCAGAAAAATGTCTCCTCATACTGCTTTCTATTCAACTTATCCCCGAAAGTTTATATTTAAGGAAGATCAGACACTACGTAGTCCATTTGCCCCAACTCTCTCTTCCCTAGAGGATCAAGCAGAGCTAACCAGTGGCTGTTAAACCCAGTAGGTGTCAAAGATACACCTACTTTTCTTACTCTCGGGAACCCCTCTTTCCCTCCCTTAATTCATCCCTCTCTTACTGTCGTCTTTTTCATCAGAGCTACCTGGAAACTCAGAATTTGGAGTTCACCCAACCATAGCAAAAATGTTATATATTTGTTCCTTTTCCTAGTCACCACTTTCTGCTTTTGTTTTGCAAAGTCCCAAATAAGCTCAATTAAATATTTATTTCATTCCCGCTCTTTACTTTGAAACATTTAGATGTTTTTTATCCCTCT
>NW_012149630.1:260963-264885 GCF_000956105.1 Propithecus coquereli
GTGTTTGAACTTAGAAGTGTTAGAGGCTGAGGCATTTGCTAAGCACACATTGTTTCTCTTTTCATTCCTTCATTCATTCATGACTCCATATGACACCTGTTTCAGGCTGACAGATCCACATGTGTTACATAGTTTAGGCACAATGCCAAGCGTTCAGCCTTTAGTTAACAGGAGGTAAAATCATTAAGAAGCCGAATAATCCATTCTCACATCAGTCTCTATATACTCTGATCAGTAGAGATTATACAAGTGTGACTGCAGAGAGACTGTGGGCATTAAGTGGGATGGGTAATGAAAGGCACTTCTGGCATTGGGGTGAGACTCTTTAAGTGGAAAGTGACTTCGAATAATAGTGTCAGGATGATGTGATTTACAGTTGGCGCAGGTTCGTCTTAGAATGGAAAGTTCTTAGAACTAATTGAAATTTTCTCATTGTGGCACTTGTAATGGTTCTTAGAATGGCTTTAATTTTAAAATAGAGAACGTTACATTGCATCTTTTACTTTTGAGATAAATTTTGGTAATCATGTCTTGATTTCTTTTATATGTAAAACTGCCTACTTAATGTTAAAATTTCCTTGTGCTTTAATTTAAACATTTGTTATCAAGGATGCGCAGCAACCTGATAGTGAACAGATGCACAGATAAGCCCAAATAGCCAGTGAAATCTAAAATTTTTCATAAGGTGTGTTTAGTTTTAAGTTATTCTAAATGTTATCCATGTATATAGCCAATATTAGGGGTAGTGTGCTATTATTACAGATAACATTGCCTAATAATTTTCTTGCATAACAAAGCATAAACTTCAGCCAACGTGTGTCTACTTATAGTCAGGCAATTTTAATAGCTTAAGAATTGGCCTGTATTTGACTTGCATTTGAGTTCTTATAATTTGCCAGGAATTTCAGGAACAGTTTTGAATGTACTCCCGTCTTCAGTTTCCTGGGACTCGGTGTCTGTCCTTGTGTGTCAGATTCTCCAAAGCGTTTTAACTGGGACACAGCAAGCAAACATGAATCCAGTGGTTTCCCTTTCCCTATTTTTCCTTTTTTGATGGGGGTGGGGAGAAGCTTCTCTATTGGACAGCGGTCACCTGTCTTCTCATTTTATCTGCAACTTTATGGATTTTTACTCCCCTGCTCTGAAACTAGATTTTCAACTTGAGTATTCAAGTCTGAATTGCTTAATTTGAAGGTAGCTTTGTTATTCCAACCCAACACTGCACCCCCCACTTCATTTTTGATACAAGCTTGCTTGTTTGAAAGGTGCTAAAAGAATGAGTTTGGTTTCTGCGATTTTGCTATTCAGATGTGTTTGGGGACCCCAGGAGTTGGGTTAAATCTATGAGGCATCAGGTAGGGGGATGTCTAGTGTTTTATGGAAGGGTTGTGAGAAAACTGAAGGCTACTTCTGAGAAGTTTGTTAGGAGAGTTATTCCTAAGACAAGTGGTTCTCTCAATTCCACGTTAGAGTCTTCTGGGGAGCCGTTTAAAACCCCTTTGCCAAGGGGAGCCCCATTACCCACCTATTAAGTCACTGTCTGTGTTGGTAGGGCCAGAGCATCATTGTTCATTATAGGTTTTCCAGCTGATCTAATGTGCAGTCAGATTTTCAAACCACAGACCCAAGGGGTAAGCATGGTTGAAAATCACAGACGTGATCTGGTGGGTTTGCCTACCAGGCTGCTTATTTCTTCAGCAGCTTGTGCATGTTTTGCTTAATCTTTCAATATATTACTATCGAAGCATGTAACTTATTCAACAAGTTAATATTAAGTTTCTGGCTAGATAGTACGATAGTGGACAATATAGGGGGTTCATAGTAGCTGAATACTTGATTCCTAGTAACAGTGCCAGACTGGCTCCCTGTCTGCAGTTCTTGCTTCCTCTTGTGGGGCTCAGTCTCTGCAACTCAGCCACCTTGGTCTTTTTTTAGAGTTAACTAACAATGTATGATTTTCCTTCCTATCACAGGGCCATTTTCCATGTTTCCCCTGCCTGAGACACCGCCCATTCTTGACACTTCCTCCCCCTCAGCCCTGGCTGACTCCCTCACCAGAGACATGGCCACAGGACATGGCCACGGTCTTTGAACACTTCGGAACACTTCCCTCACTTGCAGTTTTCTGTTTATGTGTGTGATTATTTGCTTGTTTGGCTCTCACTTTAAGAGCAGGGATCTGCCTATTTTTATACACTGTTGTATTTCTAGTATCTCCACAGTGCTTGAGATAAAGCTTATATTGAATGAATGAGTGAATGAATGAAAGTGCAAGGCAACTGGACAGAAATTCCATTAGCTGTATATATCTATAGAACAACAAATAGGAGAGCTAATAGGCTATAATAATGCAAAGCCTTCTGGGACTGAAGAAATTGTCATAAACAGGAGCAGTCAGGGAAGGCTGTGAATTGGACGTAGAAGTAGGGAGGAATGGTAGTGGTGGTCAGATTTGGCCGTGAAAGGTAGTGGGGAAAAGGTAAGTAGCCAGACCTGTTTGTTTGTGGTATAGGGATCTTGCTGGGGAAAGGCAGGCATTAGATTGGTATCAAATTGTGTGAGTTAAGTTTTAGTTGAAAGACATTGAAGGTCTTAGAAAAGGTATCAAAGATCAAAGCAGTGTTTTAAAAGATGAATTTGGCATTGAGGTAGTTGCTAAAGTGGAAGGATAAGAAGGAACTGGAAATATTAGATGTGAGAAAAGAGTAGGATAAGGGGTTTTATCTGAGCTTCCTGGAGTGTAGTTTTGAGGAATCTGGAGCCCTGTGGGGCCCTGCAATGTTTCATGGGAAGGGAAGGGAGAGAGAGCATTTATGCTGGGTATTTGTCACCTGTGGGTTTTGAGGAATGACTGCAGGATGACTGTTAAGGAGGCAGAGTGAGAAACATTGTCAAGGAGAAATAAATAGCCAGTATTTATAAAGAGTGGTTAAGTTTTAGAGGAATTGTTATCTAATGATAGCCAATGCTTATTGTAGCAAAATTTACTGATATAATAAGGTAGTTAGGATTTCTCTAGGTTGATTTTTAAGAGTTGGGAATAATCCAAACCTTTTAAAGTTCTAAATTGGCAGGCAAACCACTTGTTCATTAATTGTTTGCTTATTAATAGCACATGAGCCTTAAGACAAATTACTAATACTTTAGGAATGTATTTTCACGTATATATCAACATTACTTCTAAGATATTTAATATGAATTTTATAAGGAAGGCAGTGCTATGGAATTTAAAAAGCAAGACCACTGTACCCAGGAGAGAGAAGGCACTGAATAGCAGTAAAACTTTGGCAGATCACTTAGTATTTGCACTGCGTTTTTGTCACCTGTAAAATACAGTAGTCCCTGCTTATTGGAGGTTTTGCTTTCTGCCGTCAGTTAACTGTGGCAACTTCTGTCTAAAAATGGATGAGTACAGTACAAGAGAGACCATATTCATGTAATTTTTATTATAGTATATGTTATAATTGTTCTATTTTATTATTACTGTTAATTTCTTACTGTGCCTGATTTATAAATTGAACTTTGTCATAAGTATGTGTGTATAGGAAAAAGCATAGTATATGTAGAGATCAGTACTATCCAAAGCTTCACACATCAACCGGCCACTGGGGGTCTTGAAACATAAAAGGTGGTACTACTGTAGAGGAAATTGAACTAAATATATTTTAAGTGGGAAGAGCCAACAGATTGCCTACTATTCTTTTTTGTCTGGACTTACTCACAGTTTAAAAGAAAATAAATCCTAATACAAGGAAAAAATGATAATCATGATTGGTGCTTTTTTTTTTTTTTTCATTAATTGCTCCTGTTTTTAATTGTCCCAGGAATAAGATGCATGGAGATTTATCAGTGGTGTTGGCTAATGACTAGCTTTGCAGGAAGCCTAAGCCTACTTAGTGGTTAAGCTCACCGGAAAGCACTG
>NW_012149630.1:267030-269242 GCF_000956105.1 Propithecus coquereli
CAGTATCTCAGCCCTGCCACTCAAACTCCCTATTTTCTTGATGATAGATTTATTTGCTGAAATTACCACCCCTGCCTTTGCCTATTCAGGCTGCTGTAATGAAGTACCATAGACTGGGTAGCTTATAAACAACAGGAATTTATTTCTCACAGCTCTGGAGACTGGGAAGTTCAATATCAAGGCACTGGCAGATTGACTCCGTGTCTGGTTCCTTCTGGCACCTTCTCGCTGTCCTTACATGTTAGAAGGGGTGAGGGGCTTGTCTCTCAGGCCTCTTCTGTAAGGGCACTAATCCCATTCATGAGGGCTCTGACTTAATTACCTTAATTACTTAATCACCTTCTAAAGCTACTCCATTTTAGTCTACCTCCATCACCTCAAGGATCCGCTTGAGGTATCTCCAAATTCTCTTAATTTTCACATTTTCAAATTGCGCCCAGTGGATTCGGCTATGAAGCAGACTGATTAATGTACAAGGACTTATTCCCTCCTGTTGGAACATATTCCAGAGCATCTCTGTTGTGAGAAGACTTTGAAGTGTGGATTTTTAATTCAGGACTTACTGGTTAAGATGTCACATGAGGAAAGAAACACAACAGTTCTTGATCATGTAGTACCAAATGTTGATAATCTTCGTTTTCAAGAATTATTTTATAGAGACTTGGGTTTTAAAAGAAAATGTGAAAACATAGTTCTTGATCACAAAGTACTTCAGATTTAATTAGGGAAATTAAATATACAAGCAAAAACTTAATTTAAGACTATATAAACAAGTTTATCTCTGTGTTAAATTTTCCGTAATAAAAATCATTCATAGGGCCAGGGGCAGAGAGGGAGAGTTTTTGAATGTGGATATTAAATTGTTTCATAATTGTGGCAATGTGCAGGTGAAGGTATTTGTAAGGAAGAGGAAGGATGGCATTTGCGTGTGGCCATTTTCAGTCATTTTAATTAAGCTAAGATTTTTGAATACTGTTCAAGGCATAATCCAACTTAAATGCTATGTTTTGTAGTTCTCATATTTGATAAATTAAGGGAAAAATCAGAGAGCTTGAACATAACATCCTGAGAATCAGCAGGTCCCAGATGGAATCTTAACCAGTCATCCCTGTTGTTCTTGTTTGTTTTTATAAACTGGTGTCCGCTGGACCAGACATTCATAACCTGGGATCCACAAATCCCTTGAAATTGCATGCAGACTTGTATGTGCACTTTTTTCTGAGTAGGTTAATAGTTTTTATCATACGGTTGGCCCTTTGTATCCATGGGTTCCAATCCTTGGATTCAACCAACCATAGACTGAAAATATTCAAGGAGGGAAAAACAAAAATAACAGCACAACAATAAAAAGTAATAAAAACAGAAAACAGTACAGTGTATAAACTATTTACATAGCATTTACATTGTATTAGGTATCATAAGTAATCTAGAGATGATTTAAAGTATATAGGAGGATTTACATAGGTTAAATAGAATATGCCATTTTGTATAAGGGATTTGAGCATCCATGGATTTTGGTGTGGGGGGGTGTCCTGGAACCAATTCTTGGATACTGAGGGACACCTGTATTCCCAAAAGCTTCCAAGAGAGACCCCACCAACCCACCCAAGTTAAGAACTACTAAAAATTTGATTTGAAATCCAGATAGTGTTCATCTCTGTTCTCTCAGCACTGAGCATGCTGAATAAATATGTACCAGGGACAGAAGTCTGGTGTTTTCTCTGGGAAAATTACTTACTGTAGATATCCCATAATTCCCTTCACTAGCCTGTGTTCTTGCTTCCTGTTTCTACTGGGGCCCAGAACAGCACGTAAAATGCAAAGCATTTTAAGAAGTAGATTTTTCCTGGATCATTTTTTTAAAAATTTATTTTCTAAGTAATAATAACCATTTTTTAAAGCCGTTGATAGACTTGGTAGTGCAGCCACCTCCCTGAAGCTTTAGGTCAAATATTAATAAATGTTAACTATTTTGAACTCTTTGTTGGGGGGGAGAATTCCAGTCTGACTTAAAGTGAATATTAGAATATTATAAAATTAATTCCATTTATGTTTAAGCACCGTATCTTTTTATTGCAGTGGTAACTACTCTAAGCATATGTTAAATGATCCATAGTTGTAAATCAAATCATACCCTGTTTTGCCTGTTGTGGTATGTCAGGTTTCCACATTTCACCTTTCTGAAATTGTGACGCTTATTACAATTGTTGAC
>NW_012149630.1:269987-305250 GCF_000956105.1 Propithecus coquereli
AGATTTAATATAGAACTTACCAATTTTTAATGTTTACCATCTATTGTGAAACTGTGACATAGGTTTCTTAAATTTCTTTTTTTTTTTTTAAACTTATTTTTTTAGAGACAGGGTTTCATTCTGTCACTCAGGCTAGAGTGCAGTGACTGCCATCACAGCTCACTGCAACCTTGAACTCCTGAGCTCAAGTGATCCTCCCTCCCGCCTCAGCCACCCGAATAGCTAGGACTACAGATGCACGACAACATGCGTGGCTATTTTTTTTATTTTTTGTAGAGACCAAGTCTCACTGTTGTAGCCCAGGCTGGTCTTGCACTCCTAACCTCAAGTGATCCTCCTGCCGCATCCTCCCAAAGTGCTGGGATTATGGGCAGTGAGCCACCGTGCCCAGTTGGTTTCTCAAATTTCTTCAGAGAACATTTACTTGCACCTTGTCAAATACTACTTAGGAACTGCTAGATATCTGTAAAATCATGTTATGACTACAAATCTAAGCTAAATCTTCAAAAGTTTGCAAAACCTGTTTATTCCTTACAATCCACTTGAAACCTCCTCCTCCTTAAAGATACTTTTCATCACTCCAAAGGGATGCATTTTCCCCTTTACATGAAATTCTCATACACATCATATTTTTTTGATGTTCATCTTACCGCACCTCATATTATGGCCCCTGACTTACCTTCAGTTTTCTTGCAATGTCTAGTACAGAGCCACTTCTGCATTTAGTAGACCCTTCAGTATATATGAACTATGAGCTCCCCGTTTTCCCTGGTGAGGAATAGAAGTGAGAGACAAGCTTTTCTAAGTAAGAGATTTCCTCTCTTGACAGTGCCGCCATTCACAGGCAGAATTAGGATCAAGAGATGGGCTCTTCAGGAGCTGGTTGCACAAGAAAGAGTTTGGTTATCAGCCCCACGTGTAGTTACCACAGCTTGTAGATCTCAGAGTGTGGATTGCTCCTCAAAAACTTCAGAGGGGAGAATCTCCATACACTGTACCTTTCCCCACAACCAAGCCCTTGCTCTCCTTAGCACTTGTATTTTAAACATGTTCATATTTTTCTTAACTCAAAACCTTATCAGCAAGGGGTTTATCATATTCTTACATAGTTGAGAAGGTTGAATAAAGTAAATTCTGGTGTTATTCAAACAAGTCGGTTAAACTGAGAATTAATGAATATTTTTTTTCTTTATGAAGGTTTGAGTTTTGTGCTTTTGGAAAAATTAGGAATTGAATTTGCTGATTCTTTTAGGAGAAGATAGGTCCTTTGTTGGGTAGGCAACACCTCCTTTGTGACTAAGATTTCAGTGGGTAGGCATGATATGTTCTCACCTCAGTCCCTTACCGATCAAAAATATGTTTCTTAGCTGTCATTTGAAGGGAACACGGTTTTGGCCCCAGTTGGCTGTATTTGTTCCCATGAGATAATGCTTCATATTTATAGATGAATATGACTATTGATGTGTTTGCATCTTTTCGAAGTTTTTCTTACTACAGATTTTAAGTTTGGGATGTGGATACATACTGAAATAACACAGTTTGTTAAGAATGGTTAAGTATAGGAGGAAGTTTTAAATGTACTTCTTATAACTGATGGATTTATGAAGTACTACCTTATTTAAGAGGTTAAGTCTCTATAAAAGACACTTGGAGAAGATGCTGAATTAGTGGTCAGAAATGGAACTCAGAGTTGTGTTCTGCTTTTGAAACAATTGTGTTCTCAGTGTTATTCCCCATGCATACATTCCAGTCCCAGAATGAGGGCTAGCCTAGAAGACTTACAATAACAGCAGGAACCACGGACAGCTGCTAGTGTAACAGAGGTGGCACAACTATAGGATACTATATCACTGCTGTGTACCATGAAACAGCGGCAGGGCCTGTGCAGGGTAGGGAAGCTCTGAGTGCTTCTACAGGGAATCTCACTGTAACAGCAGGCTTGAGTAATCAGAAAAATGGCAAATTATTTTTCATGTACTGTTTAATAATACAGAGAATATGGAATACAATTTTTAAAAACTAGAATCACGGGTGCTCAATAAATGTGTTTAAGGCTTTTTTTTTCTCTACTGGAATATTTCTTATGTGATATCAACCCTCTGAGGTATATATTTGTCTGAAACTTGTGAAAATAGTCTTCTGGTTTTACTGAAACCAAAGTTTTTAAAACTTGGATCTGCTTTGTTAATATGTATACACAAGTGTGTGTGAGAATCAAAATAGCATTTCTACACTTTTTCTCCCAGGTATTTATTTTACCGATTCCAGCCTTTTTTCCCTAACCAGGTCGAGAGGAACGTATTACAGGTGTTTTCTCATTTTTAACAGTTGAGAAAACTGAGGCCAAAGTCTGTTATAAGTTGTGATAAGTCATCTGCAAATTGATAAAAGAGCTACAACTAAAATTCCATTCTTTTAATGTCTATTATTCTTTTGACTAGAACAGTTACATTCCGATTAAGAAATACAGCAAGCAGATTATCTCCCTAAATATTGCTATCCCGTGAAATCTTATTGTCTGATCTCAAATCTATTATTCCAGTTCGCTGAACCCCTTCGGATTTTGATTGTCTCATCCAAAGTGCTGGATATCGATATCCTCCAGCGCCCTTTCCAGTCTTGTCGCCTGTCTACTGTTTCTGCATCCAAGTCCCTGATTTACAAGCCTTTATGTAGAGCATACACACATACTCAGCTGGGTCAGTTGGTTAATTTTTAAGAGTTGGTTGATAGTAGGTTCTTGTGAATCTGTTAACTCAGAGTCAAAAATGCTTTATTCTGTTATTCTGTGCCTACGTTAGACAAATAGCTGAGCTGTCATTTTACTTTCATTCTTTTCTTTCTGAGTCCTTATACCTCAATTAAGACACTAAGACATTCGCTGGGCATACAACTCAGCAGGCTTCTGGTTTGTTTATTTTTAACTTTTTAAATGGATATAATTGAAACACTAGAGTAGAAATAAATAACAATCTCCATGCTCATCTCCCAACTTCAACAGATAACCATATTGGCAAACTCCTTGATCTTCATAAATATTGTACAGCCTTATGATTTCTGTTAATCCATCAACTGCACTTGTATAAAAGTGCATTCTAGACAAAAAAAAAAATAGCTCAACATAATTAGTCATCAGGGAATTGCAAATTAAAACCATATTGAGATACTACTATATACCCACTTTAATGGCTAAAATTAAAAAGACTGACAGTACCAAGTGTTGCTTAGGGTGTGGAGCAATTGGAACGCTCTTACTTTGCTGGAGGGGATGTAAGATGGTATAATAACTTTAAAAAAAGAGTTTGGTGGTTTCATACAAAGTTGAATATACACTTGCCATAGGCATTTTAGCCAAGAGAGACGAAAACATATGTCCACACAAAGACTTGAACGTGAATGTTCATCTCAGATTTGTGATAGCTAAAAACTGGAAAAAGCCAAAATAACCATCAGTGGGAGACTGGATAAACAAAACACACAACAACATGGATGATTCCCAGAAATATTATGCATAGTGAAAGTAGCCACACACAAAAAGAAGAGTATATACTGTGTAAGTCCATTTATTTGAAACTCAAAGACAGATCTAATCCATACTGACAAAAACAGATCAGTGGCCTCCTGGAGCTGGGAAGGGGCATAAAGGATTGAGGGTGGCAATTACACTGCTGTATACATTTGTCAGAACTTCAACGCACACTTAAAACTATGTGCAGTTTACTCTGTGTAGATTGTACCTCATTAAAACTTATCCTAGGGGGGAGAAAACTGACCAGGTCATCAAACTACAACACCTCACATTCTTCTTTGCCCAGTTTTCTGTTTTTATTTTTGTCATTTTGTTTAGATGGCAGGTGATCACGCACCTTTGAACAGGCAGGGAGTAGTGTTGGGGGTACCAGTCTTTAGTTCAATTTGATCCGTGGGGAGGGCTGGATAAAAGCAGAAGGAGTGGATTCTTTGTTTCCTCCACTATGGGCTATTTGGTCGTCTTTGGAACATGAGCTTAGCCTTGGCTCTTGTACCCTTATTCCTGGGCAAAATATCTCCAGTTTCTTTCAGAGTCTGAAATCTTTTCCCCTCTCTCTGCCCAGAATTCCAGAAAAATGTGTTTTATGTTTTAGAGAACACTTTGTCTAACTAATGAATCTATCATTAGTTCTGGCATTTCTACTTTTGGACACAAATTGTTTGATGATGACCCATGTCTTTAGAACACAGCAATTTTTATTAGTAAAGGTGTTAGTGATATAAATTAGTTTAAAACTCTTGAGAAAATGTATTCATAATGATATCCAGAACCCCACACCCAACTTTTAGTAATGCTTATGCTGTTGGGAATATAAGGCTAATTGGGATAGGGTATAATAATGATTTGTCAGTTTGCATGACTGACCTGTTAGAATATTGTATTCCTTCTCTAGATTGTCCGTAATGATTTTCTTTGAGTACGTGCTTAGAAATATAGAATAATCCAGTGAACATTTGGTCCTAAAAAACTTTGAGACTTAAGGGCTCAAGAAGGATGACGGCTTGCCAAAAGAAAACAAGAGTCAACCTGACCCTGATCACCAAACCTGGAACAGTTTGAGCAAAAAAATAATGACAGTATTGGATTTTTAACCCATAGGATAAAATAAATGTCCATGAATTCATATTGATATAAATAATTGAATAAATAAATATATGGAAGAGAGGAGATAGCTTTTAAAGAAGAACTCCAATTAATAAATGTAGAAGAAAAGAAAGAACTAGAAAATCACCATTAGGACCCCCATCCTCCCCCCCCCCCCCCCAAAAAAAAACCCAGTGGTAATTTGTGTAGAATCCATGTTTGAGTGCTAAAATTAGTGCCTGAAAGTTTGAGGGGAAATAGCACATTTGTATAGTCTAAAAGTATCTCTGCCACGTTATTTATTTGAAAGATATTAATATTAACTTTAAGGTGGAGAAATAAGACATAGCAATAGCAACATCGTGAACCCCTTGATACAATGCACTGAGCAGGACACAGCATCATGCTGTGATACTGTCCAAATGCATGGCCTCATTCTGATCATGAGAAAATATCAGACCCAAATTGAGGGACATTTCTACAGAGTAACTGACCAGTAGTCCTCAAAAGTATCAAAGTCAGGAAACACAGAGAAATTGTCAGAGAAAGGAGGAGCCTAAAAAATGAGAAATAACAACAGAATGTGATGTGAGGCCCAGATAGGATCCTGAAACAGAAAAAGGACATTAGTGAGAAAACTGGGGAGATTGAATAAGGTCTGTGTTTTAGTTAACAGTATTGGACAGGCCGGGCGCGGTGGCTCACGTCTGTAATCCTAGCACTCTGGGAGGCCGAGGTGGGCGGATTGTTTGAGCTCAGGAGTTCGAGACCAGCCTGAGCAAGTGTGAGACCCTGTCTCTACTAAAAAAAATAGAAAGAAATTATCTGGACAACTAAAAATATATAGAAAAAATTAGCCGGGCATGGTGGCACATGCCTGTAGTCCCAGCTACTCGGGAGGCTGAGGCAGATGGATCGCTTGAGCCCAGGAGTTTGAGGTTGCTGTGAGCTAGGATGACGCCACGGCACTCACTGTAGCCAGGACAACAGAGCGAGACTCTGTCTCAAAAAAAAAAAAAAAAGGTATTGGACAGGTGTTAATGTTCTGGTTTTGATCATTGTACTGTGTTTATATAAGATGTTAACATTAGGGGAAACCGAGTGAGGGGTATATGGGGAATCTGTACTATTCTTGCAACTTGTCTGTGTCTAAAATTAGTTAAAAAGTAGAACATTTAAAATTTCTACTTCTAAAAAAGCATTTGAAAAATCTTTTATCTTTGCAAATTAGTGAATCAGATTTTCAGCAAATCGTTGCAGAAAGTGCACTTGGAGCAATTTAGTTTGGCGGATTGGGACTTAGACTCAACTTCCTAAGAATTTTGTCCTAGTTCCCCTTAGATATTTAAAAATAACAGGCACTGTAGAACAGGTTGTAAAAGTCTGCTTTTTTCATACGAGTACTGTGTGAGTGTAGGTGGGATACATTTAAGTAGTTGGGATAGTTGAGGTAGTAGGAAAGGTCAAGGGTTAAGGGGTATATATGTAATCTAGTGAAGGAATTAGAAAAGAAACACTTTGATTGGAAGGACGTTCCCTGATTGCCAGATTCAAAGGCCTGTCCTCAATATTTATTTGCTGCAGCTTTTAGTATTATTGACCATTATTTCCTGGAAACTTTCTCTGTTTTTAAAATGGTATCCCATTTTCCTTTGTTTTCCTCCCTTTCACTGGCTTTCTTTTCATCTCCCTCCCTTCTTCTTAAGGTCAGGTTCATTGGGTGGGCAGTGTGGTTTAGTGGAAAGAGGATAAACTTCGGCTATACTGTCCTTGGCGCTAGCCTTGTATTTCCTCTTGGACCTTTGGCCTTTGGTTCCTTTAATAACTTGAGTTGTAAGGATTGTGAGAGATGATATATGTAGAATGCTCAACACAGCACTTCATAGGAAACATTCATTACCTGATTTTTTTTTTTTTTTTTTTTTTTTCTGTCTCTGGGGTAGGTATTCATATTCACTGAGAACCTACTGTGTCCCAGGCTTTTTGCTAGGGAATGGCAATATAAAAAATGACTTAGAGCACACAAGCCTAAAGAGCTCTGTTCTAAGGCCTAGAGAGACTGCTAAGTACAGTATTATATATAATACAGTGTTATGCTACATACTGATAACAGCATCTGCTGTCTGCGTCACATTATACAGAGGACATTCTTGCAGCCAGCATTAACTGAGCTACTAGCAGGAAACAATTATTTTGAAGCAAGTGTGGGGAGTATAGCATAACATTGAAAAGGTCAGTACTGCCTTGGAGATGTTCATAATCTAGTAGGGAGAGACAGACAAATAGGGTGATAAATTATAATGTAGAACCTTAAGTGGTAGAAGTATGTCAGGATGGTTTGGGAACCCCGAAAACCTGGCCACAAACTTACTTTCCAAGAGAGTTGGGAAGAGAAGTAGCTTTTGAACTGGGTCTTAAAAGTAGATACGGGCTTTGCAGATGAAGTATGGAGGAAGGGCATTTCAGAAGCTAGGGAATAGCAGGTAAGCAAATACAGCAAGTGGTAAAGGAAAAGATAAGTCCAGTGTGGCTTGAGCTAGTTGCATGAACAAGCCTGGGGTAGTGAGCGTGAAGGGAAAGCGGGAAGGCCAGCTGGGGAGAAATGTCGGGGCAAATTGTGAAGAGTCCTGTATGTCAAGCTAGGGAGTTGAGATTTCGTTCTGTTAGCAACAGGCTGTGGCAGAGGTTTTAAGCAAATAGGCAATTATCTTTTCTTTTTTAGAACCTTTGGTGCTCTAGCATCAGGCATGATAGCTAGAGGGAAGATGAAAAAAGATCAGATAGGGCCTTCTGGAGGAAGATATATAGGTCCTGAACTAGGATGTAGGAAGACAGTGCAGATGAGAAGTGGGGATAGGATAGATTTGAGAATCCTCTCTGAGGTCCTCTTGGCATGCAAAGAATGAGAAAGAGGAGGGAGAGAATTTGCATACGAGAGTATACCCCCAGCGATGTGTTCTGAATATAATAGTGGTAAATGTTTGCTAAAAACATTAGATAACATCTATTCTGATACATTCGGTTAGCATCATTTCACCACACTTAATTGCTAGGAAAGTTCTTGGAGAATTTTGCTTAGACAAGAAAAGCACTCATAGGTGGAGGCTGTGCAGACTTAACTTTTTATATACAAACATTAGTGTTTGTTAATGTAATGTCTCGAACACAACTCCCTTTGGTCCCTCAAAAGGAAAAGGATAAATTCTAGGAAGAATTGGCTAGTAAGATTTTTATGGCCCAGCAGCTCACACGTGTAATCCTAAGCACTTTGGGAGGCTGAGGTTGGGGATTGCTTGAGGCCAGGAGTTTGAGACCCTGTCTCTGCAAAAAAATTTTAAAAATCAGCCACTTGTGGTGGTGCACACTTGTAGGCCAGCTACTAAGGAGGCTGAGGCAGGAGGATTGCTTGAACCCAGGAATTTGAGGTTGCTATGAGCTGTGACAAAGCCACTATACTCTAGCCCCGGTGACAGAGCAAGAGCCTGTCTCCAAAAAAAAAAAAACAAAAAGATTTTTGCAACAAATGTTTTCTTTCTTTAGCTAGAGTAGATTTTGATACTTGCATGATTAATTTCTCAGGTACTAAGATACTGTGTGTGCTTGGGCATGTTAGGCTATAATACACGACTATTGACAATGTGTCTCAAAATCTCATCTATTCAAATTTCTATTATTATGTAAATAATTCTAATTATTTTCTGGTTATTTCTTCTGAGAAAATTTTCATCCATCTATAAAAATATACCCAGCATTTAATTCAAAGATTGCTGTTTAAATTGGCGTATAAATTCCCATCTTCTACTTGTGCCACACTGTCCCCTCCCATCCCCAGCAGAACAAAACTGTATGTATTGAGTTTGTGGAATTCTCAAACTCAGTGCTGATGTCTCTATCTAGTGTATACTGGTAATTTTAGAGTCTTCACCTTCATTCCCATCTCATTTTTCAACCATTTCAAAGATGTAAATAAAGATACCTTAAAATTTTCCTTCCCTTACTCAAAAGCCATTTCCTTCCCTTATTGGAAATAAAGACCATGATTTGATGGTGTTATTAATAATTGTCAAAGTAGTCTGGGTGTGGTGGCTCAGTCCTATAATCCCAGTGCTTTGGAAGGCCAAGGCTGGAGGATTGCTTGAGGCCAGGAGACCAGCCTGGGCAACATAGTGAGACACCGTCTCTACAAAAAGAGAAAGAGAATTAGCCCGGTGTGGTGGCATGCCTGTATTCCTAGCTACTCAGGAGGTTGCCATGGGAGGATCGCTGGAGTCCAGTAGTTCACATTATAGCCTGGGCTACAGAACAAGACTCTGTCTCTTTAAATAACAACAACAAAACCAAGTCAGAGTTGCATTAATAATTGTAGAGAGATGATCAAACAGCCTTCCTTCGAGGGGTCTGTGTGGCAATAGAAGAGTCATCACACAATTTAATACAAGTATGACACAGTATCAGTATATTCACCTTAGAATTCTTCCTATGTCCTACCCTCTTATAACCCCCACCAATTAGAAAGATTAACACATTGCAGATGTTTGGGGCAGGTATCTTTTGATAAAACTTTGATGGGAGTAGTTCTGTGCTGCCTTCCTGTATTTGCAAAGATTTCTATCCGTTATGCTATATTCCTATAGTATAAGAGTAGACAGTAGACCAGTGATTCTCACCTGGGAGTGATTCCCCCACCCCAGAACATTTGGCAAAGTCTGGAGACATTTTTGGCTGTCATAACTTGAGGGGGTGTGGCCTGCTGGCATCTAATGGGCTGGTGAACATCCTACAATGCATGGCACAGCCCCCACAACAAAGAATTATGAGGTCCTGAATATCAGTAGTGCTGAAGTTGCGAAACACTGCAACAGACAGTGAGGTCGAGGTCTTTCTGATGTGATAAGAAAGTTTTAATTACCAGTGATGTAGGAATCCTGTTATAACAGGATCATTTGATCACGAATTAGCTTGTCAGAACTTTTATTTTCTATTACTTAAGTTTTGTTTTAAAGAGTAGATTTAAGGGAAACCTTAGATTACCTTAGTTTAATCTAACCCCTAATTTAACACATGAGGAAACCTACACCTGAGGGAGGGCAACGGGTTAAGTATTGTTAGACTGAATTATCTAATAGCTTTTTTCTGTAAAGAATTACTAATTATTTTGTGTTTTGCAAGTACCCACTTTTGTGACATGTACTATAATTTCAAAATGGTTAAATACATTTTAAAAATGGGATCTTTGACAGCCGTATAGTAATTTACAGAGCAGATTAGGCTGCTTCAGTATAGTGTTTCTTGGAGAATGACTTGATTTATCAAGCTTATTTGCATCTGAAAATATGGTTCACTTAGAGACTTGTAGTTTCTGGGATTTATCTTAATCACTGACATGATTTGTGATGGTACTTTATATATCTTTTGAGGGGGGAGGGAGAAGTCATGTCTAAGTCACTAAACCAACAGTATGTAGTTTGTACCATGTTTGTAAAAATGCGATGTTTATTTCTGACTTTTAAAAACAGGTTAAATGAGTTACTAAGAGCATAAACTGCAACTTACCTGCACCTCAAAAACAAATACTTTAATTTTTAGTTGTCTTTATTTGATATTGATTACAAATGTCTAAGCTAAAGGAACCTTGGAGATCACTTACTTTTATCTGTGAGGAAATAGAAATTTGGAGTGATTATAGAACTGATCCAAAGTCATAGAGTTAGGGTTCTAAGGTAATACAGAAAGCAAAGAGGCGAGACTTTAGGCATCTCATCTGTTAAAGACCTATGTCTTATGTCTCAGCTTGTGGGACAGGGAGGACCCCATATAAGACAAATGACCCTCACCAGAGTTCTGGGCCATTGGAATCTATTGTGTTATATTAATATCTAATTGGCCCCTTGGAAAATGAGCATATATCCACACACCCAGAATGCACAGCACCCTGCCTCTACATATAGTAGACACCAGGAGAAGTTTGCTTAATAAATCAAAATGCTAAAGATGAAACTGAGATGCAGACAAGTTGATACAAAGGAGTAGGAGAGAAAATGGGATAAGCCAAAATGCCAAAGGTGAACCTGAGACGGAGAGAAGACACAATGTTACGCAGCCTGGATTCGAGAAGCAGGGGATGCTGGTCCAGAGAGTAGAGGTGGATGCATATGAGGTCTGTCAGGAAAGTATCCAGCCATAGTTAATATAACGAGAACACTTTGGGAGACATCGATGTAACCTGGCAGCTAAGGCGAGTGGACTGGGATGCACATGCGTGAACAGTGACAACGTCACTGTACTAGTCATTGGGGCACTAGACGCTGTTGAGTGAGCATGTGTACTGTGTGCCCGTTGCATTCAAAATGACTGAGCAAGTAGAGCAACGGATATGCGTCAAATTTTGCGTTAAGCTTGAATACTCCTCCACGGGAACTATTTGGATAATTCAGAAGGCTTTCAGGGATGATGAAATGAGTGCAGCGCAAAAAAAAAGGACAAATGCTTCAAAGATGGTTGAGACTCTATTGAAAATGAGCCAGGTTCCGGAAGACCTGCAACAAGCAGAACACCTGAGAATGTTGAGTGCCTATGGATTAGGTTAAGAGACGCTGGGAGAACCGTGTGAGGTCTCAAGGTGCCTACTTTGAAGGGAACTGAGGCTTACTGTCCTATGTACAATATTTCTTGTATCTTCTTCAATTAACGTCTTTATTTTTCATGGCCAGATACTTTCCAGACAGACCTGTATACAGGCTTTCCTCCTTCAGATGAGGCAGGTGCGGAGGTTTGTCTACACCGTGCCGGTGTGGTTGCAGTACCAGCCTCTGCAGCTGCTGTGGTACTTACACTGCCTCAAGTGTTATGGTGATCCTAAAACACTACACAGACCAAATCCTTAGCAAGTTAAAGACCCTTTCGATCTTAACGCCTAAGTCTTTTACTGTAAAATAAAATTTATGTTGAAAATATGGAATGGAGGTATCAAAAAAAATTTAGCCATCTTCAAACAACAGTCCATTTTCACAACAATTTAGGAAGTGTTTTTCTTTGCATGGCACACTTAACTAACACATTCTTTGCCAGTGGGCTTGCTTTTTGGAGAACGGGCTATGGGAGAGCTTAGAGCATATTTATTACGGGACATTTGCTTAAAAATATTTGAATGACCACTGTAAAATTCTGTTGTTACAGACACCACAGGGCAGAGGAAATGGCAGGAAGCCAGATTTATATTCTATAGTTGAAATACTTTAGTAAGCCCACTTTTGGAAAGTTGTAGTGTTTAATAAGTTTAAGATTTTTCTTTATTTTCAAGAAAACAAAAGTGAAAAGGCAAGTGATGTTTTAAAATTATCATGGAAATAGTTTTGACCTAATAGACCCTCCTGAAAAGATCTGGGGGACCCCCAGCAGTCTCTGGACCAACACTCTAAGAACCATGGGACTGAGATGTCTGTCCATTGCTGCCAGATTGGTTTTATAAAATCGGCCTTTTGTTTCCAACAATCTAAACCACTTGTAGTTCTTTTTATTTATTGGATATATATGCTCCTGAGCTGTAGAAAAGTTGTAGTACTTTCACTTATTGGTGCTCAAGTAGTTGTTAAGTGTATTTTCAGAGCATAAGAGACAATTGAATATTCAAAAGGAAAATTTAATGTAGAGTAGAATATTTCACAATCTGCTGTTTATTAAGGTAAGGATGCTTGTTAGCTGCGTGGGAGCCATTTCCTAACCAAGCCGTATCGGGTGACAGTTTTTGTAATTCCATGTGCATATAATGTACAATTGAGGTATGGTGGCCACCCCTAAAGGCATCCTCTTTTAAAAAGGATATGTGCAAAACCAAAATTCTCTCTTAAATATGCAGAAAAATTGACAGCTATGTTGATGAGGCTCTTTAGTGCTGCTGTTGCTGTTAGACAGCATAATTAACTTTAGGATGCTCACATATGCGAAGGATTTATGTCTCTAGAACCATTTCCCAGGGCAGGTTTACCAGCTTCTTTCACTTGTAAATCTTCCCACTTGCCTCCCAGTATCTGAAGAAGGGTGGCAGGCACATCTACAGCTGGAAAAGTAGTGCTTTGGAATGCATGTATTATTTCTACAGGGAATTATTTTGTTGAATGTCTACATGTGCTACGAGAAGAGCTGAGTGAGCGGTACCTCATTTCATCCTGACTTCAGCCCTGTTAAGTTAGATGTGGCTCCATTCCCATTTCAGGTAATTTACCTAAGCTCAGTGGGTCTGGATAAAATCCAAAGGCCATTTTAACTCCAAAGTCCATACTTTTCCTTTACACTATACTGTTTCCCCATTACCCGTGAAGCTGACAAGGAAAGATATGTGAGAGAAAGGGGATGACTTGGGTTTTGAAAATTTGATAGTTGGAATCAGATTTGGGGGAAATTTTTTAGGTTTCTAATACAGAAGAGAGTGAGTCTCCTGAGTCAAGGATGTATGTGGAAAAGAATAACCAAAATGGAACTAAGACCCTTTAGGGTCACTCAGTGGTTCCTTCTAGATGGGCCAAAGGATTTGGGAAAGTGAAGACACGTTTACATGAGAGAGGAAAGTATTATTTAGGAGACAAAAGAACTGTTAAAAGAGATCTGTTTGGGAAGCAGAGGGGAATTAATAATACCCTACAATGTATGATCCTAGTAAAATCAAGTGACAGTTGAGTTTTTAATTATCTGTGTTACAATGATGGTTGGCTTCAATGAAGTCACGGGGTCATATAGGTTCCTTGGTATTTAAAAAATATAATGGAACAGGAGTGGGTGGGTTAATTGAACAGAAAACAAGTTGTACTAGTTATCAAAGCCAGGGGCCACTAGTGTTTAGTGAATAGTGCTGTGGGGCTAGAAAAACTTTGCTTTAACACTTAAATTGCTGTAAAGGTAAATGTATGTATGCATTGCCCAATTTAAAAATAGATTGTATTCCACAAATGAATTTGCAATTTGGTTGTTTATACCTTAGAATACAGTATCTTTTACAGACTAGTCCAAAGAGAGATCAAATTTATTTAGCCTCAGTGTGAATTTAACGTAATTTTGCAAAGAAAAATAATTGTGTGCAGTTTATAAAGCTGTTTGACACATTTGGCCTACCCAGGTCCCTGAGGTTAGATTTAGTACCATTCCCATTTTGTTTTTAAAACATTTTAGTGGGGAAGAATAATGGCTGTGCAGAGTACTTTGGTAGGTTCCCAGCTGGGATGTATGCATTTGGGGACATCAGTAATAATAAATACAATCGTTGTTGGTTGGGGTCAGATCCACTCTAGCTGACCCAGTGTACGTGTGTGTGTATATGGTGACCTTTTGAGTGGAGAGACAGGAAACCAGGTCATGAGGAGAAGGCTCCTTTAATTACAGTACTGTAATGAGGTCTATGTAAAGAATCCTGATAAGGAGTGCACTCAATGCTGGAAAGACCTGCTCAGAGTTGTTAAATTCTTGAAGTTGCTAATTCTTCAGCTTACAAATTACCAAGGCAAAGAAGGGTTCGGGGGAAACATACAAGCAATGCATGAAGAAGTAAAGGGCGATGTATTAATAAGCTGCTTTGGTGAGGACATTTTATCAGTTGTAAGGAACTATTAATATATTAATCGTAAATTATCTCATGTTTGAGATTGGTGAGTTGATCGATTCCAGAGCCTTCGAGATAACTTTATTTGAAAGGTGAAACACCAGGTGAAATTCCAGAAGTGGGCAAAACACACACATGATTGTTTATAAAAAGCTAGACACAGTCAAGGAAAGTTATAATTTGTTAGAAATTCTTCTGGCTCCTTGTTGCCTGAACCACAAGAAGGTGGCTTTGTCTTGTCGCTTGTTGCAATAGCTGAGATGTAGAGAAGTACTTGAGAAATGAGTAGTAAGATCTCAGGTTCCCCTGAATATACAACAGGAAAAGGAAAAGAAGTGTGTATGGGAGAAATGCCTCTTTAAAAAATACTATTTTGCCTGTGTTCCCTAAAAGCGGTATGAGTACACATCAAAGCAATCCAGAAAGATTTTTGTTTCCTGTTCTCATTTGTGTTCAAGTGTGTTTGAATACTCTGAAATTTTTTCTTTGTAAGAATTAAGAATGTCGCCAGATGAAGATTTGCTTCACTTTTTATGGAATGGGCCCTTTTCTAAAATATTAGCTGCTTAAATGCAAATAAATAGAACTGTTTTCCTGATGTTTATTATTGAAGTTTCATAGCACATTTTCATTTGTAAACTATTGAAATAGCAACAATAAACCTATAAAATAGTATGTTTCAAGAAGACAGCTATATTTCAAGAAGACCATTTTTTTTTATAAGAAATATACAGTCTTAAAATACAAAAAAATTGGTGCCAAACTTGTGTGGGAAATTGGGCTCTCTGTTGACTATATTGTGTCTAAGGTCAAGTAGTTTTTTGTTTTGGGAGGGTTTTGTGGTTGCAGTGATCTATTGGTTTTAATTTGAGGCTTAGATACCAAAAACTGTAGGCCATGTGCTTTGATCTGATGTTTTCCACTGTTATTATGAAGGCTGTTAACTGCTTATTTAAGGTTTGTTACTTGGGAAACTTGGATAATCCCAGAGACTCAGACTGTCAGCTCTGTGTCGAAGATTTGACTCTCCACAACACGATGGAAGTTCTGCTCATTAAATCAGAGCCATTTACAGTGTGTTGTATGACACTTAGAAGACTTTATTAAGAAGTAGAAATTTGTGGGAAGTCACTATTTCTCACTGATCAGCAGTGTTAAATATCATGATGCAGGTTTATTCCTTACAGAAAGTGTTTAGGCAGTGGAAAACAAGGCAAACATTCCTGCCAGCTCCCCCCGTCCTTTTCTTTTCCCTTAAGGACAACCAGGTAGTGACCTCCTTGCCAGAGTGAGGCATGGTGAAGCTGAGGGCAGTAGGATTCTTGGCCAAATGTCTAGCTTAAACTGTAACTCGGGTTGACCTGGTTTTCATCCCTAGTGCCCCGTTCCCAAGTCACATCACGTCCCCACCGCCCCAAACACACACATGGCTGGGCCCTTCAAAGACAAGGGGCCTGGTTTGAGGATACCTTCATAAGAGGAGTCTGTGGAGAGTCCAGATGGAACTGAACCTTGGATGAATTTCTTAATCTTTCTGCACCTCAGTCTTCTTAATTTGTAAAATGGAGATGACAGTTCCTCCTCGAGGAGATGTGCTAAATCCAGGTTTCATAATGTCTCTGTCCTGTGATGGCTGTGAAATGGTTCTAATTCTCCTGCTTCAAGTGCAATTTATAATACCTAATCTGGAGACCCTGGCATGACCTCCTGGTTGCAGAGGTTGGGAGCGTACTTAGCTCTGTCAAGGAAGATCAGCCGTTCCCAGTCTTCTACATGCAGTCAGGAGCGTATTAGCCAAGCCATACCTTACCTTAGCACCACAGATCTCAAAGAGGAGTTTTTATGTTTCCCTGGCAGCCTTCTGTCCCTTAATCTTTGAAGCCCCTATCCCACGTAGCCTGCTGAAAGTCAGCAGCAGCCTCTTGATCACCAGAGCTTGGGCCCTCTTCTCAGTTTGCATACTACTTTGTATTTCTCTGCAATGTTAGATGATTTTATTGAGTACGCCATTGCTTAATGCCATGGTGACAAAGATAATTAAGATGTGGTCTTTGCCGTCAGGAGTACACAGTTGATTGTTATCCTGGAGTGAGGCAGACCCCTTAAGCTGGGAGTTTTCTGGGACCAACCACTACCTTTGTCTGTCTGTCTGTCTCTCTCTCTGTCTCTGTCTCTCTCTCTCCTTAATTGGTGTCCAGGCATCATCTTATTAGGTCAGATTTCTCTGGAGTAGAATATGCATATTGGCTTAATTGAAATTCTCCCTCAAGGTGTAGTTTTTCATAAAGTTTAGTTTATTCACATTATTAACTCTGGCTGAGTTACTTCATTTTAACACCTGAATATTGGTTAATATGTGGCGGTTTATTTTAACTCTCATTTAAACTGCTTGATGATCCCTGTAGACAGTGATCTGTTGATGTCCCTAGTGAGTGCATGTGAAATGTTTCCTAGCGATCATTGTCTTCTTTGTAAGTATTAACACAGCCATACTTCCTCCTCAAAGGAGCAGAATATGTTAGAATGGCTGCTGCTGCCATTGTTAGGACCATTGAAAGGGGAAAGTTACCTTTCACATTACAGTCCTGTGTGTTTGATGGGGGGTGCTTGGAGTAAGCACATTCTGCTTTCCCTAGGGATATTTTCACATCTGTGTTTGAATCCCTTGCTCACTGACAAGTGAGGCCACTTGTGATCCAGGCTGCGGGGTACTTTCAAAGTTTCGTGGGGTGCCATTCCATGACCAAAGCCTGTGTTGCCAGAGGCCAATAGGAAACTTGCTCTGAGCTTGCACCTTTGTAGGTGTATTTTCTTGCAAAGCCACAGTACCACCAAGCCAGTACTGAAACACTTAGAACAAACCCAGTGCCTCATAACACTCAGGTTAACCTTGCTGCCATTGTGGAGTCAGCATCTGTCTCTTCCTTGCCTGCATCCCTTGTCAGCTACATCACATCCCTGGGCAAGAGGTCCTCCCATAACCATGCTTAACTTGTGGAGTGAGCATGTCATGCACATAGTGACTCTATTTGTTTGTTTTCTGGTAAAGAATAGCAAAATTATGTAAGAAGGTAGCTTTGTTTTGTTTTATTTTTCTTCAATTTGTTTTTGTGTTTTCCAGTCCTCCACAGCTGACTCTCCTGTTGATGAGTCAGACCTAGTCTGTGCAGTTACTTTTCTCTGGTCAGCTCCTCCATCCTGGGGCATGCAGAGGGAACTATAGGATCTGAAGGTGACCTTCCGTTCTGGCAGCCAGTTGCTTTACCTCCTTAATGACCCACTTGTATACTTGTTTCCCATCTTAAAGTTGGAGAGCTTATTATATTGTAAGTGTCTATCCAGATGGGAATGTCTTTGAAAATTAATATTATACAGACATAATGCTTAGGCATTCCTTTCTCCCTTTCTCATTTGGGTCGTGAATGTTTATGCATGTGAAAAGTGTTTGGCACCACTTGGAATTTGTGAACAATAGTGCTAAGATCCAGTGTCAGTTGGAGACTGGTGGGGACATAATGGTTGATGGCACAATGAATGTATCACTTGACTAAGATTTTTTTTTTTTATGGTGACTTTCAGTCTTCACTCCCTTGGGAGCTAACAATGAACCACAGTTACCTTTTATTTCTTTATGCGTGTTGTCTGTGCCAGTCACAGCTGTAGGGGAGCAGAACACGTTGGAATAATTAGATCGAGGAGTGAATGTCACACTTCTAATATCATTCTCTTTTCAAGGGATTATCAGTGTCCATTTAATAAAATGAGATTAACCCTCTGCAGCAGACGTATTTGAAAGCTGTCAGTCAGTATAATCTTGACAGCTCTAAAAAGTAGTGTTCTCAGCACTCTCAGAAACACTGTCATGTTTTATTGGCTAAAACACTATTTTACTGCACAGGGATGTATGTGTTTGTGTTAGCACATGAGAATCTCCCATTTCCTTTGTAAAAGGAAAATTTTTATGGACTCATCCATGCTAAGTCAAATTGTAATGTAGAAATAACATACGTGTACCATAAATTTAGTTTTGAGTTGCCAGATATCAATAATAAAATACCTAAGAAGTTGTGAAGCCAAATAAAGAATTTTAAAAAACATTTATAGAGCAAATAATGATACATCTTTTCTTGAATGTTTTAGAAAACCTCGGATCAATTCTCAGCTGGTGGCACAGCAGGTGGCACAACAGTATGCCACTCCACCACCTCCTAAAAAGGAAAAGAAGGAGAAAGTTGAAAAGCAAGACAAAGAGAAACCTGAGAAAGATAAGGAAATTAGTCCTAGTGTTACCAAGAAAAATACCAACAAGAAAACAAAGTAAGTTTCTGGTTAAGTACATGATATTATTTTGCAGGTGAATCCAAGATATCTTTTAAATGCCTCCTCTTTTGTGTCTCCCTCTTTTAGACCAAAGTCTGACATTCTGAAAGATCCTCCTAGCGAAGCAAACAGTATACAGTCTGCAAATGCTACAACAAAGACCAGCGAAACGAATCACACCTCAAGGTACTCAATAACTAGCAGGGAGTTGCTAAGATTTACTTAATCAGATCAAGAACGTGGGGTGGGTTTGTAGGATAAGACGGTGAGATGAAGAGCTAGGTGTGGGTCTGGTGACGTTTTTGTTATGTTAATCGACTTAAATACTGTGGCCAAAGCAGGAGAAAGCTAGCGATTTTGCGGTGGTCTCAGGCTTTGCTAGCCGATAATTGTTTCTATTATTGCTAAAATTGGTCAGCACACTTGTAGCTTTGGCACGTGTGGTAGACAGTTTAGATTCATGAAATCTTTGTGTGTGTTGGATGACATTCTGCCAGAAACTGTTTTTAATCCA
Organism: Propithecus coquereli; assembly: GCF_000956105.1. NCBI lineage: Eukaryota > Metazoa > Chordata > Mammalia > Primates > Indriidae > Propithecus > Propithecus coquereli. Next base: position 289,026 of record NW_012149630.1, read on the forward strand.
TAAGTTATTTAATTGGCTGTTCCCGTTTGGTGTTCTTTTCAGGCCCCGACTGAAAAACGTGGACAGGAGCACCGCACAGCAGTTGGCAGTAACTGTAGGCAACGTCACCGTCATTATCACAGACTTTAAGGAAAAGACTCGCTCCTCCTCGACATCTTCATCCACAGTGACCTCCAGTGCAGGGTCAGAACAGCAGAACCAGAGCAGCTCGGGGTCAGAGAGCACAGACAAGGGCTCCTCCCGTTCCTCCACGCCAAAGGGCGACATGTCAGCAGTAAATGATGAATCTTTCTGAAATTGCACATGGAATTGTGAAAACTATGAATCAGGGTATGAAATTCAAATCTTCCACCTGCCCATGCTGCTTGCACCCCTGGAGAATCTTCTGTGGACATCGACCTCTTAGTGATGCTGCCAGGATAATTTCTGCTTGCCATGGGCATCTGGCCACCAAGGAATTTCGCACCCTGACGATTACTCTTGACACTTTTATGTATTCCATTGTTTTATATGATTTTCCTAACAATCATTTATAATTGGATGTGCTCCTGAATCTACTTTTTATAAAAAAAAAAAAAATCTGCTGTGCACAATTTTCCATGTACATTACAACTGGTTTTTTGTTTTTGTTTTGTTGGGGGAAGGGTTGGGAGGGGGAGGGAACTTTTATTTATTGTGTTCACAAACTCCATCCTTTCAGCATATCCTTTTAAGTTTAGTTCTTTCTTCCAGTTATACTATGTACTATCAGTTTTGATATAACTATATATATATAAATATAAAATTATATATAAAGGGTTATTTGAAACCAATCCATGGCAACGCTGGTGCTTGATACACTGTGAAGTGGAAACAACATTGAACAGTTACAGATCTGGGACAGTCCCTTCTATGAAAGTGCTGAAATTAAATTAAAATTAGTCTTACGTGAAGTATGTTCCAACCTTCATGGGAACTTGACTCTCATCTGTCTAAGGAGTACTGGACGATATGAAAATATATATTTTTTAAACAATGTGGTCTCAAATTTAAAGACTGCTCCAGATAGCCTGCATTCGCAGTGGAATAACTGACAAATCACAAGGGGTTTAGTTGGGGAGGGCTTTGATCATTCAAAAGTAACTAAACTAGCTCCAGAATGCCAAGTATTAGTGTAAGTTGCGGTTACGTGTTGACATTGCTGTTTTCTCACATAAGCACTCATGAAAATATGGTATTCTGTAACTCGAATTCCATCCATTTTCCAGACCGCTCCTCGTGTCTGAGGTAAATCTAGAAATTGTCTCTTAGTTTTAGGACTGAAACAGTCTAAACTGTATTTTTGGTCCATATAGGAAGGAATCCCTTGTTTCAACCTTCCATATGACATCGCAGTGGTGGTGTTTGTGATGGAAATTTGTTTGCCTCATGTCCCCTGGTTGATGAACCCTTACCCTGCCAATTCAGTTGTGAGAATTGCTTTTCTTTCTCAAAACCTACCATGATGCATTTTACTGAACGAAAGTTATCAGCCACACATCCAGTCCGGACATGGAGCTTTTCAGTGTTTGGAGACATTTCTCAATGCCCTGCTGCGGGGAGGAACTTGAGTAGTGAATGGCTTGAGCGCCAGCGGCCAGAGTCGCAGGGAAAGCTCACACTTACTGCCAGCAGCGTGTGATCTGTTTCTTCCCTGACACAAAGATAGCTCGAGTAAACTGTTCTATTCTTCTCACTCTTTTTTTACTGTCTGACAAAAAAAATCAAAGACCACTAAAATGATCCCACCCCTCCTCATTTAAAAAAAAAATTAGTCTTGTTTTGCTTTGCTTTTGTTTGGATTTGGGGTCTGTCTTCTGTTTGACTTTTACATTCATACACACAGAGTTGTAGTACTTCGAAGTCATTTCAAGCATGAGAATTTTGACTTAGGGACTCAACGGAGGGCAGCCCATTTGTAATGAAGCACCCACATTTTGGTGTTAAAAACCTGGTTTGCTTAATAATAGAAGTAATTTCTGTCTGTGGAGGCAACAAGTAAAAAAAATTAACAGCTTGAATTGAGTAGCCAACAGGAAAGGTTCCTTTCACATTTACATTAAAACTATTCTGTAGTCACTAGTGTTCCATAATTTAAATTCTGTTCGTAAAGGTATATAGATTATAAAGCAGTGCCATTTGTTGCTGTGGTCCTCTTCTCAAATGCATGGACAATGTTCCCCTCTTTTTAAAAAACTTGTATCTGGGATGCAAACTATGCTTATCTTTTTAAATACATTTGTAAAGTATTTATTAATGAACCAAAGGAAATCAGATGCTTTCTATAAGCATCAGAATATATAATACATAGTAATTTGACTATGAATTTTAAATCCACATTTTAATATTAGTGGGATATTGCAAAGACATTCCTTCTAAAAGTTTTAGTATTCCTTTTATTAAGGGTCTCAGGGAGGGTAAATTAGTCAGCCATATTTATTTTCCAGAGGTATAAGGAATTGCTAAGTTTTTAAATTAACTTTTTAAGAAAAAATTTAAATACCACCAAACTCAAGGGTTGCACTGCTTTTTAAACCAGTAAGTGTTGTTATGCACTTTGTTCAGAAACACTGTGTACTTTTTCGAAAACTAGTTTCATGTAAAGTGATTGGACCCCCTAGATTAGTGGAAAAAGCTGATTAACCAGCTACTCATAGGCTGCTAATTCATTCATTGCCAATGTCTTGGTTTTTCAGTTTTGCCTCCGTGATAAATTAAAAGAATGGGGAGGGGAGAAGGAAAGGAAGAATTAACTTCAGAACGTGTGGCATGAAATTGCCATCCTGGTAGAAACTGCAGCTAACAGTGGGAGTTGTGGCAATCAGATGTTCCGGGGCCAGCCCGTTAGCTGCTGTTGTGTATTCTGTTGGGATAGTAAAGTGGTAGATACTTTAGACTTTTAATTTCTGAAATTGATGACATCCCTCAGGCATGTATTCTGGAAATGGAATTCCTGTAACTTCCTGCATTTGCAGTTTGCCCTACAATTAGTAGGCAGCGCATAAAAACACTAGTGTAGATTACGAAGATATATATTAAAAGAGGACCAGAAATACTTGGTATTCAGTGGCACAGAAAGCAGGTTAAAAAAAAACAAAAAAAAAGCACAGTGTTATGCTTGCAAGTTTCCATTTGTTTTAATACCACAGAATCTTTCACGGTTGCGCGAATGCGCACACGGAGCTTACCTGACTTGCTCTGCTTGAGTCATTCAGTTAAAAAAAAAAAGTAGAGACATCTTGACACCCACAAAATATTTTAATCAAAACCTTTCAGTTTCAATCTGGATATTTAAAAACATTGGCAGAAGCTTCTGTGAGTTTAGTTCCACTAAGATGTTTCACCTGCCTTATCAAGACCATTCTCAGTCTACTTTTTTAAGCTACCGTATCTTAAATTATTGAAAATTTATTGCTGAATATATAATAACCTTTGCTTGTATGTAACCGAAAATGGTTTAAGAGCCAACATTTAGAGTATGACAATGGAGCTGAACAGTTTTTAATGCGCAAGCAGTTCTGTTCTTGTGTATGACTTGTAACCTTAATTTACTGTGTAAAGATGGTTACATTATTTCCTTAGCTTTGTTTGTTGGAGACAAATAGAGAATGCTTGTTAAGTATGTCAAAACATAATCTTATCTTGTGAATTTTTGTTAATGTATTATACGAGCTATATTTTTCATTTGCCCAGAAAGACAGCTTGTATAAATAACGCTTTTGAAAGTTTCTGCTCTGTAACGTCTTTAGAGCTGACAGTCTGTTAGGTTTTTTTTTTTTTTTTTTTTTTTTCCTTCATGCTAAAGTGTCAGTTGGTGGTTTTGTGAACTGGTCAGAAATTCACAGGTCTTAAATGTTTTGGGGAAATTTATATTGGACACTGCTCTTTGTCTAGCAAATAAAAGATGTTAATATATTCCTGTTACTGGCATGTGCACGACTATGTTATTAGAAGCCACTTTATCATTTTCCTGCTTTAAATAGAAATGTCTATTTATGAATTCTGCTTGTAGTTTTTTCACAAATAAAATAGTAAAATTTACATTGGAAATCTTTATTTTTGTGTGTATAGATTTTAGCCTTTAGAATAATAGTTACATTTTATACCTTGATTTTTAACTTGTGGAAAATTTCCAATGTGAATAGGAAGTTCGTTTCATTTTTTAGAACTTGAGTTGTTATCAGAAGCTGAAGTTGCTTTGGGTGTCTTAGTACATGCCTCAGTGATGCAGAAGACGACATAATTGACAAAACAGTCACCAAAATTTGGAAGAAAATGAACTAATGTCTTCTAAGTGCATCCTCTGAAATAGGTTGCAAAGATTTAAAGAAAGCAAGTGGAGATGATGCTAAAAATGGCTAATTCAGGACTGAAAACCCTCAAAAGACAACCCCTGTTTCTGGCCAGCTGCAGTTAGGTCCACAATGGCTCAGAGACCTAAACAAAGTGCAGCGTGAGACCTAAGAACCACACGAGAGGAGCTCATTTAATGCTTCATGCCAGGGGGACTGCTGAGCCACACCACTGACCTGAAGAATTATGAAACCACTTAACACTTTGTCCTGGGTCTGCACTTGGGCTAGCGCTGAAGGGAAGAGAGTGTAGAGAGTGCAGCACCCTGATTTCAAAATGGATTTGTCCTGGTAAAAGAAAACTTAGCAAATTCCACTCTCCTTTGTCCTCATTTTCCAATGCAGCATCATGACCCAAGAGTGGCTCCTCAGAAGTCTTAGAAAGGGTCTGGAGGGGTTGAAGGGCAGGTACTGGGTGGGGTCTGTGATGCTTCCCACAGGCCATTTTGGATACAGAGAGGCAATCTGCTTACATCTGCCCCTTTCCATTTTCTTTTGTACCTGAGGAGTTCTTTGTGAGGGTCCCCACTGCTGGCAGCACTGCTACCCCTTTGGGGAGGATGGGAGCCGCCTCCCACGCTAGGTGTAGCCCTGCCGCAAATGTTTGGCCTTTGCAGTGGAAGGGTAAGGATGTTTTTTAGGAAGAGTGTAGCTACTTTCCAGTTGTGTGGACAGGAAGGGAGGAGAAAGGCTTCTTTCTCGTACTCAGCCAAATTCTAGTGTGGCACCAAGTGTCTAGACCCCCCTTTGAGGAATCCCATGGTTAGAGTGTGACAGCATCATGGTAAGAGGCTCTTGAATTGCTCTTGATCAACAGTAGAATGACATCCTAAGCCAGAAAGTGCCCAGCCTCGTGCTGTCTGCTTTCATAGTCACGTTGCATGGAAATGGAAACCAGCCAGCTCCTGCTTGAGACAGGGAAGAGGACGTGAGGGATGTCAGGAAGGCCCTGGGTCTGTCTCACCCCTGACAGCTCAGCAGTTATGAAGAGCCACTCCTTAAAACCATAACAAAACAAAGATTAGAACCATCCTTATGTTAAGATCAAAACTCTTGAGCAAGGTTCTGTCTGCTAACTATTGAAAGAAGCCACAGCCCATCTGATTGTCCTTACGGCTTTTGTCAGGAAGGCACTATGCAGATGGACAGCTGGATACCGCAGGAAAGGCTCTGACTTTTCTAGAAAGGATCATAGGATATGTCTAGAAACATAGGGAGTGAGAATAGGTATGCAGATGATATGTTCTGCCTGGTAATTCCTCTCTCCAGGCATTAACCACAAGACGGGGCTCTCACTAAGGCATCCAGTCCCTAAGCGTTTATATAGTCCCAAGTCCGCAGCAGTGCCGCGCTGAGCTGAAGCGAGCAGGGAGGGATGTGGAATTGGCTCACTCCCGCAGGTTCCCTTGACCTAGACCCGGCAAGTGACACTGACCCCAGATGTTCCCCTCTCCACCTCCAGCCTGTGCCAGACATCACTAATCAGTCAACAGCGCTCTTTTCAGCTGAATCCAGACTCAGAATCCTCAAGACAGCTATCCCAGCCCATGTTCTCCTGAGATAAAATCCGTTTGCCATTGCTTCCCTGGACAAAGCCCACCCAGAACATCTGGGGAGCCCTACAAGACAGTTTAGTCAACTCTTCAGTTGTGGAGCCATAGGAGTCCAAGGAGAAGGCTGGCTGAGAGGCTTGGAGGAGTCAGGAAGGAAGAAACTACCCAACACCTAACTCTTCCAAGAGCTCGGCTTCCTGTTTAAACCTGGGCCAGACTGGAGGATTCCTAGGGAGGCCAGCGTTGAGCACTGTAGCCTTAAATGCAGCCCTGAACTCCAGACCCAAAGGCCTGCCAGCTGCTGTCTTGCCATGTGGGCCAGACCAGGACCTGCCCAGGCCGTTACACCGGTTCTGTCAACCTCGGACTCTCAAATAACAAGGCAGAGCACCAAGCGGATGTGACTCCTGGAAACCACAGGATACGCCTTTGCAGTCAGAACTGGGCGAGACTCCCGCATCTGAATGACTGGGTGACCTTGGGCCAGTCAGCCTGCCTCGTTTCTCAAACAGGCACTAGGAGCATATGCGCTCTTGCCCTGTCCTCTGCTCCTAGGGGTCACGGGAGGCTGGTTGTGTTTTACCATGTTTTTAATAATGGGGATCAAAATTTATTTTCTGAACTTTCATTCTAATGCTTCACTGATAACGCCATGGATGAGAAGGGTTTGTTTTGGTGGTTTTATGGTGTTTTAAAATGTTTATTCATTAATCTTCCTGGCCCAGAGGAAAGAGCAGTTGGTTAAAGGCCTCATGTAAATAAATAAGTCCAGTGGTATTTTTGACAGCTGCTTGATGTTTCTGTGTCTACAAACAGTGTTACAGTGTATATGGCTTTTCATCATTAAAAGTGTGATTTTTTAAATGATGTTTACTGTCCTGTTATTATTAAAAAGGAGAAAGTTTAGAGTCAGTGGGAGGATTAGAGATGCACAGAGTACCTGCGAGATCACAGTAGAAGCTTAGTGTGTATTAGTCGCTGGGTTACATTTAACATATGTATATGTACACGCATACTCCTTAATGGAGAATGGGATTTTTTTTCATTGATGCATGAAAGCCACAGGTTCCTTGCACAGAGAAGTCTGAGCTACAAACCACTAGATCAGCCGCAAACACACTCAGGGAGAGTGAATTCTAGATGAGAATCGTTTTTCAGCCTGAATAATTCAGCCATCACAAGCCGTCCCAGAACAAGCAGAGCTGGGTGTCTGGGGGCGAAACAGATTTATAAATTGTGCTCATTGCCTCTTTGCATTTAAAGAATTTGTACCCATTTGGAGAAGAGTGAGTTATCTCACTGGCTGGAGCTACAGCAATCTGGAATGTGTGTGAATTTGAGGCGTTCCCAAGAGGCAAGACCCTCTAATAAATTCCACTGTGAAGTTCCAAGCGACTCCTGCTTGCGAGATCACCCTGACGATGCAGACGAAGGCAGCAAACAAACAGGGTAATGAGAGGGAGAATCGTGAGCAGCTTCCATTCGTCTCGCAGCAATCAGCAGCCACCGGTGCCGTTAACGCTGTTAATCGTGTCTCGTGGTGTCGCGCGTGTGGGGCTGGCAGGAGACGGGGACCACTTTGGTGGCCTGCTGAGCGGAGGCGGGACCACCAACACCCCTGCCGGGCTGGTCCCTCTCCTGGAGAGGCCGATCAATCTCGCGTGGGAATTTAGACCCCGATGAGACTGCGTGACCTCTAAATGGAGACGCGTGTGAGTGGAGTGTGGGGGGAATCACAGTCCACAACCTTTTCTTATGTCCTCAGCCCTGTGACAGTTATTCATTTTGGTCTGATTCCCAAAACCAGTTCTATGCATTGTGGTTTGGTATCCTCGCAGCAAAATTTATCAGAGTAGAAACAATGGCATATTTTATTGGCACTGTTTTAATATCTTGTGTATATTAATCCTCTCAGTGACTCTACTGAATACAGCAGGGCTGGGCAAACTATAGCCCGTGGGCCAAATCCATCCCCATCTCAGTTTTTATATAGCCCATGAGCTAAGAGTGGTTTTTACATTTTTTAATGATCAAAAAATGTTTAAAGAATAATTTTAATTATTAATAGTTTTGGTTTTTTTTTTTTTTTTGGACAGAGTCTCACTCCCTTGCCCGGGCTAGAGTGAGTGCCGTGGTGTCATCCTAGCTCACAGCAACCTCAGACTCCTGGGCTCAAGCGATCCTCCTGCCTCAGCCTCCCGAGTAGCTGGGACTACAGGCATGCGCCACCATGCCCGGCTAATTTTTTCTATATATTTTTAGTTGTCCAATTAATTTCTTTCTATTTTTAGTAGAGACGGGATCTCACTCTTGCTCAGACTGGTCTCGAATTCCTGAGCTCAAACAATCCGCCCGCCTCGGCCTCCCAGAGTGCTAGGATTATAGGCGTGAGCCACAGCGCCCGGCCATTAATAGTTTTTTAAAGAATAATTGTGACCCGAAAGTTACATGAAATTCAGATCTCGGTGTCTATGAATACAGTTTTATTGAACAGCAAATGAATCCCCAATTCGTGTACTTATTGTCTATGGCTGGCTGTTTCCCCACTGCGATGGCAGAGTGGAGTCATTGTGACAAGAGACTGCGCGGCCCCCAGAGCCTAAAAGATTTACACGCTCGCTGCCCCTTTATAGAAAAAGTTGTGAAATGGAGGAATCAATGACTCCCTGTTTTACAAATCAGAAAACCCAGGTACAGAGGGGTTAAAGGATGTGCCCAAGGTCACCCAGCTAGTAAGTGGAAGAGTGAGGATTTGAATCAAGGTTGTCTAATCCGGAGTCCCGGCTTTTAGTCTTCAAGAGACTGAACAGGCAGCTTGCCCCACAGTGTGTTCTTTGGAACACCAGGTAGGCCAGATGCCTGGCTGTGGCCAACTATGTCTGGTAAATACTGTTTAGTGTAGACACCCTCTTGGAGTTTCACAGTGACATGAGCATATTAAAAGTTCTGCGAAGTCCTGCAGGAAAGAGGTCCCTTTAACTTTTTTACTGCAGTGTTTTAAAAACTTACTCGACCTACCTTCTGCCAACTAATATAACTTGGGAGAAAGCTTTAGTGAACAGAGCAAGGGGCTTGCAGTTGAGGCATCCTGGGTACAAATTGCATCTGTGTGCCCTTGAGCACATCACTGAGCCTCTCTGAACCTCAGTTTCCTCCTCTGTAGAACGGTAAGGTGGTTGTAAGGATTGAGTAAGCTGAGGAGTTCCTGGCTGCTGGTGAATGCCCAGCAAATGTTAGTTCCCTGTGCTGCCTGGTAACTCAGGGGTCCTGCAGCTTGCCGTTTCCCACCATAGGGCCACTTGGGGAACCACTGTCACTTTGCAAAGTGACAGCTCATTCCACGTTCAGGCGCCTAATTGTTACAGAGAGGACCATTCCCAGCCATCAAACACAGTCCCAACTGGCATCCTAACTGCAGACTGGAAAACGGTCCGGGAGCATGGCGGTGGCTCGGCGCTGTGGCGGGAGCGCTGCTCCCCGCCTTGTGGGTTTCTGGGCCGTCATTTTCTGGGAGAGATCTAACAGCATGCTCTGGCTGTCAGCAGCGCTCTTGAACCCACTCTCGTCTTAGTCACACTCCTGCTTAAGTGAGTCGTCCTTGACTCCCTGGACACCAGAAGCCTTTCTTCCTGACAGCAGGTGAGACGCTGGCAGCCTCTTGATGTGACCATGCACTTCGGTGCCTGAGAAAATCCCTGGCCACCTTGCGACCCAGACATCTGAAGATTTTACTTAATAGACTTTGCTGCTGGAAGGCGCGTCGGGGCTTAGGGAGCCCAGCCGCGGGACTCGCTCTGCGTGAGCCGGGTAATTCCCTCACCAGCGCCCGCCTTCGCTTCCCTGCAAAAGGCTGGCACTGCCCGGGGGGCGGCAGGGGAGGGACGCGCCACCTGGCACAGAGCAGGGGCTCAGTGGACAGTATCATTAGCCCAAATTAGGGATTGCGGTGAAATGCAAATTCAACACGTATTCTAAGAAGAAAATGCAAGACTTCAGAAATTTCCCTTTCTCAGTATACTCTTCTGCCTCCACGGGTGCTTCAGTGGAAAAGTCTGAGAAAGTCTGTGATTTTCTTGCCCCCACCACGTGGTGTCTAGTTTGGGGAGGAGAGTGGGGGGAAGTATATATGTGACAAGGCGTCACTTCCCAGGCCCTCATTTGCCAGTCTCTGGCAGTTGCAGATTGAGCCAGCGGCTGTCTCTCATACTCCTGGAGGGCTCTAAAAAGCGAAAGAATCAACCATGTGAAAGTTGGCCTGTACCCGCCCTCTCTTCTTAGCTTCTCCCTCTCTCCCCCTCCCCCTCCCAGCTCCCAGCCCACCCCCACCCTCCACGAAGCCAACCCCACCTCAGGAAGACCAGCATTGGCTCTGCTGCTGTTTGGTTCAAAGGACATAGTTCTGAGACAGCAGCCTAGCCGACTCCTCCCTGTCTGCCTTACAGTTCCCTGGGAGAAGAGGTGTCCCCATTCCGGGGCCATCCGTCCTGCTGGAGTTTGCATCCCAAGAGGCAGCAGATCCTTTGAGAGGAGCCCGGCTGGTGGTCCTCCTTACAGCGTTGCTTTGAAATAGCTTAAAATTTCATTCCCTGAGTTTTGGATGCCTTCATTTGGTTGCTTTTTCTCTTCAGTTGTCATCTGTCAGCATATTTACTGTCACTTCTGTCCACCTTTAAATCTTTGCCAGCAAGGAATCCACCCTGCAAAGGACAGTTCAACCCGGCCTCCCACCGAGCATCCTAGACCGTGCGCAGACAGACCGTCCTTTCATCCTGACATCCCTTGCCCAGTGTCAAAGTGCCCAGCCAGACCGAAACCCAGCTTTGTCTGATGAGAAGGGCTGTATCTGAATATAAGAACAATGACACCTCCCAGGGGTATGGTAGAGCCTTTGAATTGCTCCCAATCTCCATTCCCCCTTCCTTTTTCGTAATGGAGTCCTAGTGGTTAGCAGGGCAGATAGCCTTCTGGGACAAAGATGACATTTCCCAACCTCCCTTGCAGCGAAGTCTGGCCAGGTGACTGTATTCTAGCCAATGGGAAGCAAGCTGAAGTGTCGTGTGTCACTTCTGGGAAATGAATGATGTGGGTGGGAGTGGGGGGACAAGCATCCTTTAGCTTCCTGGCCTGGAACGTGAATGTGATGCCTGGAACCCTGTCAGTGATCTTGGACCACGAGAGGACCTTGAGGATGGAAGCCACGTATTCAGGTCAGAGCTGCAAGACAGAAGCCTGGTCCCAGATGAACCCATGGAGCTGCGTCCCAGGACTGCCCTGTCTAGCCCCTGACCTCTCATAGGTGACATAAATAAACGTCTCTTTTATTTAAGCCACTATTATTTGGGTATTTTTTCCCTGTTATATGCAGATAAGTTTAATATCAAGTGATTTAAAAATTTTCTAGTAAAACTGATGCACTCCCTCCACCCCGCCCTGAAATGGGCCATATTTCTGCTGAAGCCTCTTGGCCCTGGGTTTGAGTAGCTTGGAGATGTGGACAATACAAGGGTTTAAGGTCAGTAGCTTTGGGGACCAGATTCACCTATCACTTAAAACTGGGTGACCTTGAGGATTTCTCCTATATAACCAGGTCATAATAATGGCTTTTTCACAGGGCTGCCGTGTTTACTTCCACATGTATTTCTTGACCACTTACTTTATGCTAATGATTGCATTGGCCCAGAGCGGACTGTCAGACAGTCCCTATCTTCTGGTGGAAACTGTCTTACGTGCTATGCCGGGTTCCAGCTAGCAGACTTAGTCTCTGCTGTTGGGCGTTTTTGAAGATGAAACTGAAGTTAGATCTTAAATTAGGGATGATTCATGAATGGCTTCAGAGAGTCTGTGATAGGAACTGCTTGAAGTTTTTCACAAAAACACGTGTGCAGGTGGGCGTTTCAGAGCAAATGTGCATTTTTATCGGGGGCAGGGTTAATCATTCTTATTAGATTCTGGAATGGTTCCATGACCCGCCACCGCAGGCTAAAGAGGACCCAGATGATTTTGGTTGGCTCTCACTTCTCTTCCTCTAAATGGCTTCCTCCCTGAAAGAGAATCTATTACTATACCATGCAGAGAATGTGATGGCCACGTAAGTCAATGGGGGACTGTTGGGCCCCTTCAAACCGATGGTACTCTCACCTGAAGGAGGGGAGGAGGGGCAGCCTGTTTGGCAGGGCCGGTGGGGGTTGGGGGGGTGACATAGCCACTGCCAACATGGTGGCATCAGAACAGTTGAGGAGAGGCGTGGAATACACTTGGCCTCTCTTTCCCCAGGGCCTCCATTAGCCAAACCCAACCAGAAGGCAGAGGGTAAGGGAGCCTGGAGTTTCAATCCTCAGGGACAGCCTCCCGGAGGCTTCTGCTCAGCGAAGCACAGAAAATGGATGGTGTGGGCACAATGGAGACGCCCACACGCCTGGCCTGTCGTCTCATTGCTTCTCCACCGATTCATTGGCTTCAGGTGTCCCAGCAGGTTCAGCTTCCTGGAGGCATCTCTGCCAGAGCCTGCTGACCTGCTCCCTTCCAGGCGGGGGCCCAGCGACCACGGGGGTGCTCCCTGCCCGTCAGCCCAGGCACCCTTCCTTTTCCTCTGTGTTATCTCCTACTTCCCTGTCTGTCTCTTTCCTGGCTCACGCACCCACTTTCGGTGCAGCTTGGCCTCCAGTAGCTTCCCAAGAACTTTCAAGACTACAGATGGCTTTATCCTTCCTTCACACCCAACTGGTAGCCTGACGCGCACAGTCCCCTGGGCGGGGAGGAATCTTCCTTCCTCATAGCTGGTGACACTGATGAGAAACTTGAAGCTCTCTGGTTCCTGACCCTGTGCAAGGAGATTTTGTTGTCTCTGGAAACCTGAAGAATCGTGTCTGTGCCTTCAGCATACTGATAGTTCAGGACTGTGCTCTTCGGTGTGGGTCTGTTTTCACTGCTGCCAAATGGCCAATGGGCCCTTTCAATCCAAAAATGCAAGTCCTTGAGCGTTGGCAAATTTCCTTGAAATATTTCACTGATGACTTCCTCCTCTTCATTTTTTATAAGTTTTCTTTCTGGAACTCCATTTGTTCAGCTATTGCACCTCCTCTAATTTTCTTGCAATTTCTCTTTTATGTTCTAATTCTTTTTGCTTTTGTTCTTCTTGGAAGGAGATATCCTCATGTTATAGGTTAAATTGTGTCCCTCCTCAAAAGATGTTGGAGTCCTAACCCCCAGTACCTATGAATGTGACCTTATTTGGAGACAGGGTCTTTGCAGATGATCAAGTTAAGATGAGGTCATTGGGGCAGATTCCTAATCCAACATGGCTGTGTCCTCATAAAAAGGGGAAATTTGAATACAAAGGCTTGCACAGGGAGAACACTGCATGAAGACAGAGATCTGGGTAATACCTATAAGCAAAGGAACGCCAAAGATTGCCAGCAACTCACCAGAAATTGAAACATTTCTGTTGTGGTACCTTGTATTACCTTGTGTTAACCTCGTGTTTAATTAAGTTTAGCCTAAAGCTGCCTCGCTTCATGTTTTGGTTTGTTTTTTTAGAAAAGGGGTCTTGCTCTGTCACCCAGGCTAGAGTGTACTGGCATCATCATAGCTCACTGTAGCCTTGAATTCCTGGGCTCAAGTGATCCTCCTGTCTCAGCCTCCCAAGTAGCGGGGACTACAGGCACGTGCCACCACGCCTGGCCCTCCCTACGTATTTTAAGTTCATCTTGAAGGTTTCTCCATAGATAGTGAACTGTCACCTAACTGGATGTGTAAACATACTGTAACCTACTCTCTTACCAATCACAGAGCTTCAGCCAATCACAGGCAGCCAGCTGTTCAAACCATGTCCAAATACGGCAAACCTTGAACTGGAACCAATCTGGCGGTTTCTATGCATCACTTCCGTTTTCTGTTTGTCACTTTCCTTTTTCTGCCTATAAATATAATCTGACTATGTGGCAGCCCCCAGAGCCACTCTGAACATATTCTGGTTTGGGGGCTGCCCGATTCTCACATTGTTCTTTGCTCAGTTAAACTCTGTTAAATTTAATTTGTCTAAAGTTTTCTTTTAACGCCTTTTATTTTTTTTTTTTTTTTGAGACAGAGTCTCACTCCGTCGCCCAGGCTAGAGTGTAGTGGCATCATCACAGGGTACAGCAACCTCAAACTCCTGGGTTCAAGCGACCTTCCTGCCTCAGCCTCCCAAGGAGCTGGGACTATAGGCGTGTGACACCACGCCTGGCTAATTTTTCTATTTTTAGTAGAGACAGGGTCTCCCTCTTGCTCAGGCTGGTCTCGAACTCCTGAGTTCAAGCAATCCTCCCGCCTCCACCTCCCAGAATGCTGGGATTACAGGCGTGAGCCACCGTGTCAGGCCCTTTTAACACTTGTTACGGCAGCCCTAGCAAACTAATATAGCCCTTCTTTGCCTTCCAGTTCTTACTATTAAGTTATTCATTTCTTCTATCATGTTTCTAATTTCCAAGAACTGTTCTTTTGCCCTCTGCATATGTCCTTTTTGTCACATTCTTATGTCATGCCTGTGATATAGTCTTTCATTTCTCTGAGAAAACTGGTGACGTACATATTCAAAGCTTTCTTTTCCAGGCTGGTCTCTGCTGTCAAGTTCCTTGTTTTATGTCTGTTCCGTTAAAGGCTTTTCTCAGGTGTCTCTAAACCTCCTATTTAACAGGAGGATGAAAAAGCTGAAGGCGCCAAGCCAAGAATAACGCACGCACGTTAAATGTGGGGAGATAACGGTGGTGTCGGGTTTCGAGGTCTGAAATGTGGCTTCTGTGTTCTTGGTTCTTGGTGCGCTCACGGTCAAAGAATGACCAGACACACCACAAAGTGAGGCAAGCATGAGGCGAAATTTACTGAGGGGGTGCAAGATGGGATTATAGAGTAGAGCAAGATATAGGTTGGCAGAGCAGATACAGACGCCACAGATGATGCCTGGCCGCCTTATCGTAGCAGAAGGAGAGACCTTGGTTATGGTCTGGGCCTTGCTTTATGGTGTCCGGATGGGGACCTTCCCGTGGTTCAAATGTCACCATGGAACCACTTTGATTGCACAGTTGGGCGATACGTGACCTGAGTCTTACTGTGCATGGAGATCTTCCATGAGCTTCTCTGAAGGCCCACGTGGGGGATCGGGGTGAATCACAGAGGCACCCACTTTCATCCCTAGGACACCTGGAATCCCTCGCTAACCACCTAACAGTGGGCTCTTTTTTGGGGAACACTGAGTGTAAATAATGTCTTCAGGTCTTCTCCCCTGGGTTAGTCAGACCCTTCTAGTCTCCTGCCTGGAGAGCAGCCTGGGGTTTCAGTCTTCCTTATGCAAAGTCACACAGCCTCCTCTGGGCAGGCCCGTGTGTCACCATCTCTAGAGCAGGGCCGGGGGCGGGGGCTGTGCTCTGCAGCAGGAGAGCAGGTCCAGGAAACCACGCATTTCTTTGACAGCTTTCAACCACTCCTTCCTGAGTCCGCTCCATGCCTCACCTCTACTTCCAGAATTACTGAGCAACCAATTTCTGACCTTTAGGAAGATTTGGTTGGTTTTTGGTTTTTACAACTTGGCTTGGGATTTGCCTTTCTCAAAACCGTGGCTACCTACCCATCTATTTTCCAGCTTAAAATATTTTCTTGTTGTTGTCTCTTCTCCATTCTCCAGACCTAAGGGTTTTTTTTTACTTAAAAAAAAAAAAATCCTTTACTTTAGTGGTGTTCCAAGAGGGAACAAAATGATATGTGTTCAATGATCCATCTTTATCTGAGAGTCCTTAGGTCTCTCTTAAAGACTAACATTCACTTTTATGATAAAAGCATTCAACAAACTAGGAATATAAGGGAATTTCCTCAATGTGATAAAGGACACCTATGGAAAACCCACAGCTGATGTCATACTGAGGGATGAAAGACTAAATGCTTTCCCCTGAGATCAGGAGTGAGGCAAGACGTCTGCTCTTGCCACTTCTACTCAGCATTTACTGGGGCTTCTAGCCAGAAATTAGGCAAGAAAAAGAAATTGAAGGCATGGAGATTGGAAAGGAAGTAGTAAAATTACCTCTATTTGCATATGATATGATCTTGTATCTAGAATATCCTAAGGATGCTGCTAAAAACCTATTATAGCTAATGAACAACTTCAGCAAAGTTGCAGGATAAGAGATTAATATATGAAAATCAATTCTATTTCCATACACTTGCAGTGAACAATGAAATGAAAATGAAATTAACAATTCTATTTTACAATAGCATCAAAAAGAATAAAATGCCTGGGAATGAGTTTAACAAAAGAAGTGTAAAACCTATGCC
>NW_012149630.1:306365-321668 GCF_000956105.1 Propithecus coquereli
CCAATAAGCACATGAAAAGATACTCAACATCATTACCCATTAGGGAAATGCAAATCAAAACCAGAAAGAGATACACCTCACGTCCATTAGGAGGGCTATAATAAAAAAAAGACAATATAACAAGTGTTGATGAGGCTGTGGAGAAATTGAAACCATCATGCATTGCTGGTGGGAATGTAAAATGGTGCAGCCACTTTGGGAAAGAGTCTGGAAGTTCCTCAAATGTTAAACATAGAATCACCATACAACCCAGCAATTCTTGGATATATAACCAAGAAATGAAAACACGAAAACTTGCACACAAATATTCATAGCAGGATTATTTCATAATAGCTTCAAAGTGAAAACAACCCAAATATTTGTTAACTGATGAGTGGATAAATCAAGTGTCACGTATCATACAATTTCCAGCGTTGGCAATAAGAAGAAACGAAGATACATGCTACAACACGATGACCCTTGAAAATATCCCAAGTGAAAGAATCCAAACACAAAGGTCACACATTGTGTGATCCTCTTGATAAGAAATGTCCAGAATAGGCAAGTCTATACAGACACAAAGTAGATTAGTGGTAGCTTAGAGCTGGGGAGAGATTTGGAGAGAAACAGAGTGACTGCTAACGGGTACAGAGTTTCTTTAGGGGGTGATGAAAGTGTTCTGAAATTGATTTTGGTGATGGCTGTACTACTCTGTGAATATATTAAAAATCCTTGAATTGTCCACTTTAAATGGTTGAATTCCGTGGTATGTGAATTATATGTAAATAAGTCTGGTTATTTCAAAAAGTCCAATTTTAACTGTCCTTGCTTCTGCGTTTCTACTGCAGCTCTTTATGTTAATTTCTGAAGGAGCTGGGCTATGCATTACAAATCAATATAATGACACTATGGATTTGGATGGAGGTAGTTGGGATCATGGACATTGGGTCAGGTAGACCTCAGTTGATTCTGGCACACCTGCCACTTTTTAGCTATATAGTCTTGGACAAATGGCCTAGCTTCTCTGGGCCTCAGTTTCATAGTCTGTAGAATGAGATTAATAATAGAACCACAGGAAGGGATTTTATGTTTATAGGCAGAGCCCTGCTAAATGGACAATAGGAAACACTAAGATAGTTTTTGCCTGTCTTCCACCTGGGAAGAATGCATTGGAGGGATGTTTTAAGGAGGACTCTTTCGGTTGCAAGAGACAGCGAAACGAAGCAGCTTAAGCTAACAAAGGGAATGAATTGGCTTATGTTACTGGGAAATCCAGGGGCAGCTTCAGGCATGGCTGGATCCAGAGGCTTAACTGATGTCATCCCTTCCTCTTTCTCTTGCTCACTCTACGGTAATGGTTAAGAGTGTCTCTGAAGCCAGACTGCTTGGGTTTGAATCTTACTTGTGATGTGACCTTGGGCAAGTTATGTAACCTCTCTATGCCTCAGTTTCTCCATCTATATAAAATGGGGATGGTGATAAGAATGCTGATCTCAGAAGAAGGTTGTGGATATTTAGGAAAGTAATGTGTATAATGTGCTTATAATAGTGCTTGGCACAGTAAATGCTAGAAAAATCTTTGCTATTATCATCATTATGGTTTATTTTATGATCCAGCTGCAGCCAGGAACACTCCATCAGGCAAGAAAGTTGCTTCTTAGAAACTTAGATCTATAACTCTATAGCACATGGATTAAAAAAAAAAGGAGGACTATCTTTATACACTAGCTATAAGTCCCAGGGAATTTGGGTCACGTGACTACCTTTGAATCGAACAGAGAGACACAGTCCTATGACTGGCCCAGCCTGGGGCATGGACCCCCCACGGCCTGGGTACCATAACAACAGCCTGGTGAGACCCACATGGAAGCACATGGAGTTGAAGAGGCTGAGGAAGAAGAAAGTAGCCAGGTAGACAGAAACCAGTGCTACCTCCACCTACTTCTACGATTTTGCTACAAGGAAGTTTCCAAGCACCGTTGGAGAGAACTGAATTCTGGGAAGGCTGCGATGGGGCCCTGGCAAGCAGGGCAGCTCCTTGGTACAGGATATGGTGGGGAAGGGGCTTACCTTGGTGCTGGAGTCTGCTCTGCACCCTGCCTTTCCGGTTTTCTCCAGAAACACAAGGTCTCACGGGCCTGCCTGGGGCCGAGGAACGCCACGTGGTATGCATTACCCACCGAGTAATAGAGCATTTACCTTTTCCAAAGCTGGGAGCAAACAGCCCTAATTGGTGTAGCCACTGGAATATTGTATGTCTCTCATGTGGTCCCAGAACTTGAGACCCTCTTACTTTTGCAACCAGGACAACATGTTGAAAAGATGGTGGTCTTTGGTCTAAATGGAAAAAGCAACAAAACCACAATTTTAGACGGTTTGGATGGTTTGAAGTGGTTTCTGGTTAATCCGAGTTCCATGAAGCCATCTGAGAGGTTTGCTACATCTGGGGTCTGCTAGAATGAGGAAACGATTTTGCTAAGCCGGCCTGTGTCTGCATTCCCAAATATGGAGTTCAAGGAATCATCTTGGAAAAAATGAAACAGAAGCTTCCAACAAAGGGTTCTTGAAGTCGGTTTGTAATTAACCTTTCTGTGTAACATGAGATTTCTCAACTAAATGGAGGGGAAAAAAATAGATTCAATTTTAATAATTAGCAGATCCTTGTATACAGCAGTTCCAATATGCTTTACAGAGGACTGATTGCCATATGCGGGGGGTATTAGTCGACAGCCAGGTATAAACTGATCCGACCTATTTTTTTTAATTCCAGGTTTCTCCTCTGCGTGACAAGCAGGCTGGGCCCTGTCTGGCTTTGTGCAGAGGCGGCCGTCCTCGAGCCTGAGGCATGAGCACCACGGTGGGCCCAGGCTGCAGTCCCTGCCCTCATTTAATCTGTGACCTCAAGGACTCATCTCCAAACCGTAATTGAATTTCCATTTGATCTGCCTGACCTCAGCTTCCCACAGAGCCAGTTCCCTGGTGGACGGAGTCCGCTCCGGGAACTCTCCGGGCTGTGGAAGTTGCCACCTGCACCCTCTCAGGCACAACGTGGCCTCCAGACGAGTTGTATTTGGCCCATCCCGAGTTGAAAAATGTTTCGAATGTGAATGCCTTTGGATGCTGTATTTGTTCGCTAGGGCCGCCCTAGCAACAAACCGCAGACGGGGCGGCTTCGGTGACTGAAATCGATTGTCTGACGGTTCTGCAGGCTGGAAGGCTGAGATCGAGGTGTCGGCAGGGTCGGTTCCTTCCGAGGACAGAGGGGGAAGATCTGTTCCACGCCTCTCTCCCGGCTTGTCGATGGCCATCTTCCCTCTCTGTCTTCACATGTCCGTGCATGTCTGTGTCCCACGCCCCTATTTCTAAGGACGCCAGTCACAGTGGGTCAGAGCCCACCCTAATGACCTCGCGTGGGCTTGATTACCTCTGTCAAGTCCCTATCTCCACATAAAGTCGCAGTCTGAGGTATTGGGGTTAGGGTTTCGGCATGTGGATTTTGGGGGGACACCATTCAGCCCATAGCAGACGCCACGCCCTTCATCCTGCCCCCGTCCCTTCCATCGTAGTGCCTCACGATGGGCACCTCTCGCTCCTGACGTTCCCTCCCGGCCCCTGTGTGCTTTTGGACTATGACTCCGCCCTTGCCTGGGAGTTCATTCATTCATTCATTTGTTCGTTTGTTCAGTCAATCATTCCTCCTAGTACCTGCTTCACAAGATTGTTGAGAAAATGAAACGAGATAATGTATCCCATTTTTAGCTTCATGTCTGGCGCATATAGGTATTCAACAGCATTTCTTCATTCACTAATTTACCAATATTTATCAAGCAAACACCCACGAAATGCCAGGAACGGGGCTAGGCAGTGACGAGCAAAGCCACATAAGGGCTCCGCCCTGGTGGGTATAGCGAGGTAGGGGAGACAGACTGGATCCAGTATCCACAGTGTGAGTGAGGAAACCGACTGTGACACGTGCTCTGCTGAACTGCAGGCAGGACGCTGACGAACATGGCTTTGCAGCAGAAAGAGGGAGGCGGCAAGGCTGAAGATGGATCCAGGGGGCAGGGGGAGTCCAGGCCACGTAGAGCCTGTGGCCGTGGGAATGTAGCTGAGCTTCCTCCGAAGGTAGTGCATGGTGCTAGTGAGAACTCTTAGCAGAGGATGATACTATGAGCGCTGCACCGAGGCGATCAGGTTGGAAGGGGGCAAGAAAGGATTCCAGAGACTTCACAGGAGGCTGCTGCAGGAGCCCCACAGAGAGAGAGGGGAGCTTGGCCTGGAGGGGAGAGGAAGAGATGGAGAAGGAAGGATGGCTTTGAGAGATGCAGAGTAGATTGGCAGGACCTGGAGATGGATGGGTGTGGGGCGGGATGGAGGTGCCAGGGATGGACGGGCTTACAGACAGGGCTGTGGGGTGTGGCTTCTCGCTGAGGGAAGCAAGAGGGTCTGGTTTGTAGGGGCATGTTGAATTCAAGGTAGAGGAGTCTGGACTTGATAAAGCATGAGGAGTTACTATTAATCATCCATTCGTTCATTCAGCGATTATTTATGGGGCACTTGGACACAGCAAGCGTGGTGTTAGACGTCAGGGATTCCGCAGGAAACCACACAAAGTGCCTTATGCAGTGGACATTCTAATGAGGCTATAGACAATAAATAAGTGAGCACAGGAAATAAGATCAGGTGAGGTGCTGGGGAGTGACTGGGGGTGAGGAGTGTGGGCTACTGAAGTTGCGATGGACAGGAAGGGCCTCTGCGAAGAGGTGACATTTGAGCTGGATACGGAAGAGCCTGGGGAAGAGCATCCTAGGCAGGGGGCACAGCATGTGCAAAGGCCCAGGGGCAGAGAGAAGGCTCAAAATGAGGCTGGAGTGAGAATCAGGCCAGGTCATGCAGGGACTTCCAGGCTAAAGTGAGGCATTCACATCTTCCCCCGGGGTTGTAGATGGTCACTCAAGAAGGCTTCAAGCAGGGAAGGGACAGGATCTGCCTTCTGTATTATAAAGATCAGCCCAACTTTGAGAAAAGACAAAGTGGAATTCCAGGGGCCTTGCCCATACCTCTTTTTGCTTAACTTGGTTTCAATGTGAACTTTTGTCTCTTGTACCCCAAGAGTCTTGATTAGCACATTTGGGAAGAAAAACCTTTCTTAGGGGCATGTGTCAAGGTCCAAGAATCACAGAACGTCAGAGCTGGACGGGCCCTCAGGGATGGGCTAGGTCGGGAGTGTTGTGACTGCTCCCTGTGGAGACCGAGGGGTGCCAAGACCCAGGCCTCTTTTATCTGGAACAGCTGCTCTTCCTTCGGGTTCGCACCTGGAGGTCTGCGTGTACGTTCACTAGTGCTTTCCTTGCCTAAAAATGTTTGGAAACCACTGAGCCAAGTTTGTGCCACTCTCATAGATGGGGAAACTGGGGCCCAGAAATATTAGGCCACACAGCTGGGAAGAGGTCAGACCCGGGTCTGCAGCAACTTAATCAGTGCCCTTTGCAGTGGGGAAGGCTGCCTGCCTCTGGGGCCGGGACTGGGGAGTGTGCTGTGAGGGCAGAGGGTCCCTGCTTGTCCTGGAGGTGGCCGGAGAGCTGGCTGAGGAGCTACGGCTTTGGGATCCCTCCCTCCCAGGACGTGGTGGAGCAGCGGAGGGGCAGATTCACAGGCTGGGACAGAACGTGCACGAAGACAAGATAGGCCCTGGAGCTGAGCTTTTTTCTGGGATTCCACACGAGACAGAGTTGGCTGTCACTGACCCAGCCTCCCCTGGGGCCCACAGTACCCAGGAGCATGCAGTGTGGCCCAAAGTAGGGAGATCAAGTCCCAGATCTGCCCCCGACTAGCTGTGGGGTGGGGGCGCATCACTTAAAGTCTCCGAGTCTCAGTTTCCGCAGCTGAGACAGAATGTAGACCAGTCCCCCAGCCAGGCGGCGAGAACTGAATCAAACACCGAGCGCATCGAGCACTGAGAATGGCCCTTGGCACCTGGTCAGTGCCCAGACAGCTCTGCTATTATAATGCAACAATGGTCGCTATTTTCTTCCCAAGTTCCACCCTGCACAGTGGGGGACGAAAGGCTGAGAAAAGCAGAGCCCGAAGAAGTCTGAACCGGGGGCTGGTTTGTCAATGGGCATTAAAGTCCCACCTCGCAGTAAGTTTCTGACGGAACCGGAGCGGGAGAGTTCAGTGTTTTCCCACTTAATGGAATTGTGACTGTTCTCATAGCCACGGTTCCTTTCTCGCGAGTTCAAGTTGTAGCACAGGCTGTCACTGTTCGCACTTCTTTGTTTTATTTTTACTTGTGTGACGAACAATCAAAATAAATAAACTGTCTGTGTGATTTCAAGTAACTAAAACAAAAACCAAAAACCAAGGGAAACAAAACAAAACCAATCACAACTTGCCTCGCCAATGGACCAGATTTTTCTCCTCCCAGACTGAGGCACCTGGGGCTTTCTTTGCTGTGAAGTATAGACGTGGTCATCGCATGACGCTCCCAACATTTATTGACCGATTTACTGAGCACCAGGCACTATCACGGTGTGTTTCAGGCAATCTCTCGATGCGTCCCCCGCAGAGCTAAGGATTAGTACTGTTCCCTTTTGCAAATGAAGAAGGCCAAGAGAGGGCAAATGACTTGCCCACAGTCTCGCAGCTGGTCAAGATTCTGGCTGTGGATGTAGAGAAGGACAAACTGCAGGGCTCCAGAAAAGATGTTGAAGTGCCTCTAGAGACTTCCTTTGGTGGGAGTTGTAGTAGGATGGCTGTGTCTTTTTGGGTTCCCAGGGCATCTTGAGACGACTGTAGACTGGCCACAGCTCGGTGCACTAACTTCCCAACATACTGTTCACTGCAAACAGTAGTGGTGTCCCTGGACGTCAGAACTCCTAAGCCTTCAAAGTGCAGTGTGATAATGCTGCCTGACAACCCCCCCGCCCTCCCCAACAAAACCTCAGGCGCTCACACCAACCATCACTTCTTTGCCTTGGTCTCTGTCTGTGGGTCAGCTGGGGTAGCTGTGCCTTAGGCTTTGAGTTACGACCAGGTATGTTCCCTGGGCTTCTTCATTCTGGATTCAGAGGTTACTCAGAGGATGTCTTATGGTGACCAAGCCAAGCCAAGCAAGCACATTTATAACCTCTGCTCACCTCACATTCTCTTACAAGGGAAGTCAAGTGCCCAAGCGTACCATCAATGCACAAGGGAGATGTACAAGCCACTTCCTCTACCACCCAATCCAACACACCAAGGCAGCTCGCCCAAGGCCACAGTGGGCAAAGGCTGTGTCTTCTTTCCATGAGGACGAGGTTGGAAATTTTCCAAAGGAACTTTACCAAAGACTAAAGGGAGAAACAGAGAGGCTGTAGTGGATGTTGGTGGAATCTACTTGATAAGCCTCCACTTAGCTGGCAAGTGGTTCTCAATCTCCCCTTGGTGAGTCACCTCTTTTCATTCCCAGTCCCTGTGATTAGGGGGTGAGAGGTTGCTGTCCTCACCTGCCAAGTTCAGG
This sequence comes from Propithecus coquereli, assembly GCF_000956105.1. Classification (NCBI taxonomy): domain Eukaryota; kingdom Metazoa; phylum Chordata; class Mammalia; order Primates; family Indriidae; genus Propithecus; species Propithecus coquereli. Next base: position 313,846 of record NW_012149630.1, read on the forward strand.
GGTAGGCGCTCCATCCATTCCTGACCAGTGGGAATACTGCAAATCCTTAACCAAATGATTATCTCTGGACTGGTCATTTGACCCAAGCTGGGCCAATGAAAATGATACCCAGGACTTGTACTAGAACTATTAGAACAGGAGTTCACATTTCTAGTGAGTTTGTGAAACTTATAGAGTATGAGCCTGGAGTCTCTGGTAGCCACCTTTGGCACCTCTAATACCACGAAGTGAAGCTGACACAGAGGCAATCAGGGCCCAAGGATGAGGTGGAATTGTGAGAACACTGTTTGAGCATCTGGACCCAGCCATGCCTAAAAGCCTTAAATTATAACACATTCCTTTTTGAGGCAGGGTGGACATAAGCCACTTTGAATTGGATATTTGTCCCCTGTAACCAAAAAACACCTTGCTAATTCAGAAAGAGAGGCAAAGGCAGTAGAGTAAGATGACTAAGATCAGACCTGGGTTCAAATCCCGACCCTGTCACTTAGAGCTGCGTGACCTTGAGGAGCTCAGTCTCGTCTGTGGAACGGGAATAGTAACGTGCACTTTGAGGGTGGTTTGAGGGTGAGCCATACATAACAGGCCATCTGGGTCTCGCAACTTGTCGATGCTCAGCGAATGGTTGATGCTTACTCTAACCGGAAGATTCAGAAGTGGGCTTCCTGTCCTCCCTGGGCGAGGGGCCAGCCTCACGGCGTGTTTGCCCACAGATCCCGCAAGTCACACGACCCCCTTCCTGTCACCCATGGGCGGCTGGGGTTGGCTCGGGCTCTGAGCCGTGGCAGGCTCTGCCTTCTCTCCCAGAACGTCCCCTCGCCTGCTCTCCAGGCCGCTTCTGGAGGGCTCAGCACCTTGGGAGGTGGCTGTGCTGGCCCTGTCCCAAGGGAGGACCCCTCCCTCTCAGAACCGCAGGCTCTTAGGGACAGGGGACTAGGGTGCCCCGGACACTCCTTTGGCTTTAGCGGAGGGAGGGCTTAGGCTCCCACACGGAGCAACAAGTAGCACCCCTGGAATTCAAACCCTGGTCTCTGCCTCCATGCCACTCCCCACCCTCAGCTCCTTCCCTGGGAGCACTGCCCCCCACAGGGATTGCGGACAATTTAGGGGACAGACCAAGGAATTTTTATCTTAACGGCTATGGATTTATGTTGGTGGTCATCCTCCAGCCCCTTTTGTGAGAGAATGTCAGCTTCTCGGGGACAGGGATTGCTGTCTGCTTCATCCCTACTGTGTTTCCAGAGCCTTGAATAGTGCCCAATACACAGGTGGTGCTTAATAAATGTTTCATTGACTGAATAAATGCATATGAGGATGGAGCAAATGAATGGCATGCGGTGCTAGCTCTCTCTCCTGTCAGTGAGATGGAGTTCTCTCTGTAAAGACACTGAAGGAAGAGAAAGTCAGGTCGGTTTGGAGGCAAATGCTAAGGGAAGAGCAGTCGGGTGGCGAGTGGCTGTAGAAACAGCAGCCAGGTGGAGCCTGGGTGCCTGTACTTGGGCAATATCTGGTGACCCAGCTCTGGCATCCCTCCAGCCCATAATCCCATGATTCCCTAAAGCACGCTCCTCGTGGGCGGAAGCAAGAGGTGAGTTTGCTCTTCCCTGGGGTATCAGTTTCCTGTGGCTATCATGACACATTAACCACAAACTGGGTGGCTTACAACAACAGAAATGTGTTCTCTCACAGTTCTGGAAGCCAGAAGTCTGACCAAGGTGTCAGCGGGGCCACGCTCCCTCCCAAGTCTCTACAGGAGAGTCCTTCCGCACTTCTGCCAACTTCTGACAGCTCCGGGCTTTCCATGGCTTGTGGCCACTTAACTCCAATCTCTGCCGCTGTCTTCACACGGTCTTCTCCTCTGTGTCTGAGTCTTCCCTTCCGTCTCTTAGCACACTCGCCGGTGGATTTAAGACCCACCCAGGTAATCCAAGGTGATCCCATCTTGAGATCCTTAATTTAATGACATCTGCGAAGACCCTTTTCTAAGTACAGTCAGGTCACATTTACAGGTTCCAGGGGTTAGGACTCAGACATAGCTTTTAGGTGGCCCCCATTCAACCCACTCTACCTGGGACCCCGTCCTTGTTTAGCGCCAATCCCTGCCCTCCAGGGAAGCCCAGCTGTGTCCTAAAGCCTCTTGGGGCACATCTGATGGGGCCCAGTGAGGAGCAGCAGAGCCCTCCCAGGGAGGGGGCTTGCTCCCAGGCAGCCGTGGTGGGGGCCTCTTATCTGAAGAAGGAGGAAAGAGGTCGAGCTGGGAGGATCTGGTCCTTGAGGAATTCGTTGAGGGCAGAGGCCTGGTTGTGCACCTCTCTGTTGTTGTCAAGTTCCTCTGCAGACTGTGATGAATATTGCTGGTGGGAAAGAAGAGGGGAGAGAAGGGTCCACATGAGGAAGACCACTCAGGAACCCCATGGCCCGGACGCCTGTGCTGCATGCACTTGACAAATCTTCACAGGTCACCTGCCGTGTGACAGAGCCGAAATACACAGCCCCAGCCCGTGTCCCCAGGGAGCCGACAGCCTAGGGCAGAAGAGAGACAAGAAGTGAACCTATAGATACAACACTTATAAACTATGACCACTGCCAGAGAGGAAACAGACTGGGTGTGGGGTGGAGGATGACGGGCAAGCCTCTCGGAGGAAGTGGTATTTGAGCTCAGACCTGCAGCTGGAGGAAAAGCATGCCAGGCAACAGGAACAGCGGGGACAAATGCCCTGAGGTTAGAAAGAGCCCGAGACATTGGAGAAACGGAAATTCCAGTGCTGCAAAGTACTCAGCGGGGTGAGAGAGGGAGAGGTCGGTAAGTGCTGAATCCTGCTGGCCCTGTGGGCTGTGGAAAGGAATTTTGGATTTTATTCAAAAGATTTTAAACCTGTTGTGCTATGCCTCGAGTTAGCTTTTTTAAGGGTCCCTCTGGGGGCCAGGCGAAGAAGAGATTATAGGGCAGGGGTTGGCAATCTTTCTCTGTACAGGTCCGGATGGGAAATGCTTTTGGCTGGGGGAGCCGCGCAGTCCATGTTGTGACTACTCAGCCCTGCCGTGGGGACTGGCAGCAGCCAGAGGCAGCATGTGAGCAAGCAGGCGTGGCCGCGTGCCAATAAAACTTTACGAAAACAGGCAGTGACCGGATTGGCCTGCGAGCCACGGTTTAATGAGCCCTGTTGTAAGGAAACAAAAGTGAGAAGAGTCTTGTGGCCCTGAGCAAGCGACTTAACCTCTCTGTGCCTCAGTTCTCTTCTCCGTAGAGCACGCGCACCTACCTGGCAGAAATGCTGTGAGATTTCTGAGCGTCGACAGAGAAAAAGTGCTGAGTGCAGAGCCGGGGCCCGAGGTAGGTACTCGACACTCAGTGGCCGTAACAACAACAGTGGCTGCTGTAATTTTTATCATCCCCAGCCGGCATGAGCACATTCGTAGCGCAAAGGCTTGGGGTCCGATCGTTAGCCAGGTGCTGGCTTTTGCAGCACGTCGGTGGCCGATTGGAATGTTTGTGCAGGGCATTGAATAAATAAATGCTGCAGTGACGTGAATTAGGGCTTCCTCCTTAGTTGAGCCAACATTCTTTCCACAAACCTTGCTCTAGGCTCTATTTCTTCACATTTTGTTCTTCTGTGTGGCATCTGCCACCTTCTGCTGTGGCCAGCCCAAGTGACCCTCCTGATGTCCTTTTCCCTTTTGGAGGGGAATATCTTTGCAGCTGCAGCAGCTGCCCGAGGCTGCCCTTCTCGGCTGCATGCGGGATTTAATTAACCCTTATTTAGGCCTGCTTGTTGCTTTTTTCCTTTCCCAATGAGGGGATGTGGGGGGCTGTTTCGTGACTTCTCTTTCTGGTAGCTTGGTAGGAAGGAAACTACAGGGAAGGGAAAGGGTCTGTTTTTCTTGAAAATCCTGGCTGGGGAAGGGCCACGTAGGTGCAGAAGAAGAGAGGGGTAGATGAGGAAAAGGTGGGTGTTTGGGGGAGTCTAAGAAACCACATCTGTGTATACCTTCTGGCCAATCCTGAGGGCCCGATCAGGCTGAGAGGCAGGGAGGCTAACGTGGGGCCTTTTCCACCCGCCATGTTGTCAGGGTCACTGTCATGGGCCCTGAGTGTTTCAGCAGGTGCTTCAGCAGGGCTTTCTCCTAAGGCATTGCTGGATGGGACCTGTCACAAAATCCAGAGGGACAGAGGCAAGAGGGATGGGCAGAGAAACAGGGAATGTGCCCAGGACTTCAGGGCAGAAAATGGGTGGGGGGCGGTTCCCAAAGTCCACTTTCTCCTATGCCTGCCCACCCAGAGCAATGACCTTGATGGTATAGTTTGAGAAGAAGGGGAGCCCTGTCCAGAATTCTCTGTTCCTCCAGTGAATGTCCCAGCGCTGGGTAAACGCTGGGAGTTTATGAGTCTAGGAGTCTAGGAACTGCTATAAAGTGGAGGTGGACAGACAGATAGATGGGTGGATGGATGGACAAACAAATGGATAGACAAATAGACAAATAGAAGACAGATAGATGAATGGATGGATGGATGAACGTATAGCTAGCTAGCTAGATATGTGATAGATGGATTGATGGATGAATATGTGGACAGAGAGACAATGGACTGATGGACGGATAGATAGGTACATAGATAAATAGATGGATGGATGAACAGATAGATATTCTAGATAGATAGGTATGCAGGTCTTCTCTATGCAATCAAAGGAGAGTCATTCATTCATTCATCAACAAAGATTTCGTGAGCACCGACTATGTGCCAGTCATTTGTCTAGCACTGATTAGACAATGCCAAGTGAAACGGGCAGGCCTCTTGCCCGCACAGCACCCTTAGTCTAGGGAAATTGAATGCCCTGGGCCAACAGAAACTATTTTTATTCCTCTTATGTTATGTCTTAGTGTGAATCACACAGCAGCCCACATCATCTGCCAGAAGGCAGAAATTGGGGCCTGAAGGCCTGGTACCCACATAGGCAGATTTTAAGAGGCTGACAGGCATCATTGAGTCAAACCAGTAAGATCTGGGAGTCAGGCCCACCTGGGTTCAAATCCCTAGTTTTGCCACTTACTAGTCAAGGTAACTTTACCTCTCTGCGCTTTCGTTGCCCCATTTGTTCATTATTTATTTTGAGTTCCTGCTAGGTACTAGATACTGTCCTAGGTGCTGAGGATACAGCAGTGAACAAGACAGACAAAATCCCAGTCTTTGTGCAGTTACAATCCAGCTGGGGGGAGGCAGGCGATAAGCAAATATATCCATCTCTCACATGCCAGTTGGTGAGGAGTGGAATGGAGGAAAGTAAAGCAGGGCCAGAGGAAAGAGGAGTGCAGATGGAGATGAGGGGTTTCATGTGAGCAGCTCCCCGAAGGAGGTGAAGAGATGAGCCGTGTAGGTATTTGGGGGAAAAGCATTCCAGGCGGAGGGAACAGCAAGTACCAAGGTCCTGAGGCAGGAGGGAATCTGCACATGAGATTACGTTAAGGATCTTGAGATGAGATGATTGTCTGGGGGGACCAGTGTAATCACAAAGCTTTTTATTAGAGGCAGGCAGGATATTAGGGGGACAGGAGGCAATGCGACAACAGAAGCAAGAGGTTAGAGCGATACAAGGAAGGGACCATGAGCCTGGGAACACAGGGGGTCCCTGGAAGTTGGAAATGACAAGGGAACAGTTTCTCCCTTGAAGCCTTGAGAAGGAACACAGACTTGCTGTCACCCTGAGTTTAGATTTCAGGCCTCCAGAACTGTAAGAGAATAAATGTGGGTTGTTATGAGGTGCTAAGTTCGTGGCAATGTGTTATAGCAGCAGTAGGAAACTAATACCGGAATGCATTTCTTCTTTCGTAAAACAGGACAGTGAAAATCCCTGCCTGAGGTCCCAGAGGATTAGGACATAGGACAGGAGGAGCCCAGCAGCCCTGCCCGGGGCAGGAGAGCCAGCCTTCACCCCCAGGATGCTAGCTCCTCCCTCTAGCCTCCTAGGTATCCCAGACGCTCCATGGTGTCCTGCCTCAGGCCTCTGCACGGGTCCTCCCCTCTGCCAAAGGCTCCCATCTGACTGCCCTTGGCTCAGCCCTGTAAGTCTCTGACCCCTTCTTTCCCGTCGTCACTACCCCACTAAGCGGAGGTCCTTCTTCTGGACTCACACCACACCTCAGCTCAGCCCTTGCACGCCCTGGGATTTAAATGCTTGTTTCCTTCTTTGCTTTCCTCTCTAAGAGCAGGACAAATAGCTCCTGTTTATTGAGCCCTTACCACGTGCCAGACAGGGCCACCACGCCTGACCAACTATGATACGAACAGCGCCCAAGGGAACTGTGCAAGGTGGCAGCAACCCTGCTAAACGCACATTAACTCTTCACAGTCACCCTCTGAGGTAGGGCCTGATGTCCCTTTCACAGATGAGGAAGGAATTGTGGGGCAGAACGGACACACCGGCAGCTTCCTGAGATATATTTTCTAAGCACTTATTGAGCATTTTGTCAAATCCTCACCACAACCCTGTGAGATTGGTGCTGTAACTCTCCCCATTTTACAGATGGGAAAATTGAGGCTCAGAGGGGCAAAGTCACTGGCTCCAGGTTGCAGATCTGGTAAACAGCTGAGCTGGGATTCCAACGCAGGTCTGCCTGGCTCCCGAGTCTGAGATCTTAAGCCACCACTGCGCTGTCCTCCAGACCACACACCTCTTAGGGCAGAGACTGGGCCTCTTCCCTGTCGTTTCTGCCTGGTACAGCAGAGTAAGTGCTCAATAAACACTTGCTGAATACAGCAACGAATGAGGAAGGAATGAGTCAGGGCGTGCCCTCGGGGATGCTTCATTACCTGCTTTGTTGTAATTCGCAGCTGTGAGTGGCTGTGAAGGTCAAATGAGCTCGCCTCCCCAGCAGCTCTTGGAGAACTGCACAGCAGTTGTTAGTGTGGGAGGGATTTTTCTGGGCCCACACCCCAGTGCTCAGCCTCCTGGGGAAATTTCTGGCTCTCCGGCTGCCCTGGCTCCCTTCAGCTCCAGAGAAAAGTCTGGCCTTTTCTTCTGCCCCCGGAGGCCCTGAGGCCCTAGGCCTTCCTGGAAGAGGCTCCTGTCCCCACCAAGGCCTGCTCATGACAACTGGGCCCTTGGCTCTTCCCAGGGGAACCCCAGAGAATCTCCTCCTGTTTCCGCCTCCCTGTCCCTGGGGACCAGGCCCCAGCGGCTGTGGTGTCAGGAGCAGCTGGTGCCCCCAGAGAGCCTACAGGCTCCTTTGGGGAAGCGGGTGACATTTCAGGGTGGCCGCGGAGGGCCCAGCTGGACTCATCGATGGCGTTGTCACCAGGGTGTGCGGCTGCCTCCGTCACCTTGGGGCTGAGCGTCACGGCTTCCCAAGAACACGCGCGTCTAAGATCTTGATTCATCCTAAGATGTCCCCTGCGAGACGAGTGCTAATAATCAGAAGAGTTCACATTTCCCAGTTGTTTCCTAGGTCCCAGGCCCGGAGCTGAAGGCTTTACCTGGAGTGTGCTTTTTTCTCCTTAGGACAAGCTCACGGCGTGAGCGCCATTGTTGGCACGGTTCCTGCCGGTGGGTGAGCAGCTTGGGGCACAAAAGGCAAAGCTCTCTGGGGGAGCGCGCACTTTCGGTAGGTGACAGAGGCGCGTGTGCACCCAGGCTGAGTGCTGCCACGCGGCTTCCTGCTAGAAGCAACCGCGTAGCTGACCAGGAAGCTGAGGCTCCAGAGGTGGAGTGACTTGCCCAAGGTCGTCGACCCTGCCCCCGAGAGCCTGCTGCAGAGCGCCTTTTGGGAGAGTGAGGGCTGGCGGTCACCGTCTGCCTGGGCTCTGGGGGGGCAGCTCTGGGGGGCCGCTC
>NW_012149630.1:322278-416752 GCF_000956105.1 Propithecus coquereli
GGCTGCACAGAGGCTGCTCTGTCCCCCAGGCTGGGCCGGTTCCCACTGGGGCACTCTGATGGCTCGGGGAGGGGCAGGGACAGGGTTTACAAGCTGACCTGGGGGCGGCTGGCCAGGAAAGTCAGTCAGTGTGGCTGTCTCGCAGTCAGACCCTGAGACGCGGCCAGGGCCGCCCAGCGGGGCACCGCCACGTGAGTCACAGGCTCGGGCAGCCCGTCGGCCGGTCAGGCAGTCGGCTGTCGTCTCACAGCCAGGCCTGGCCGTCCCCGTCAGGCCCGCCCAGTCACAGCCGCTCACGTCGGGCGTCACGGTGGCAGCTGGTCAACCAGACACCCAGCCCGGCCCAGTCAGCGAGTCAGCCGGCCGATGAATCATCGTCTCAGGGTCGGGCTGTGTCACACAGCCGGACACGGCCCCCCACACAGTGGGTCACAGCCACGGTCCGCAGGTCTCCTGCCGCCCGGTCAAACTCAATCCGTCAGCCGGTCAATCCGTCCGTCACGGCAGGGTCACTCGGCCATCTCCACAGCCGGCCGGCCGGCCAGGCGTCACCCGTCCCCGCGGCAGCTCAGCGGAATCAGTCAGCCACAAGCCAGCCCGAGGGTACTGTCTCACAGCCAGACTCGGCCGCCCTGCCACAGCCGTCCCGCCAGACACAGCCGCTCACGCGAGCCACCCCGCTGGCCCCCCACGGGCCAGTCCATCCCAGTCAGTCTCCCGCAGGCAAGGCAGCCAGTCAGTCTTCAGTGACGAAGGCAGGTGGTCGGTCCTGTCAGTCGGACGCAGTCGGTTTCTATGACAGTCACAGTCACAGGCAGCCACAGTGTGTGGCCTGGTCAGTCGCAGACACAAGGAAACACCAACAGGCCAGTCCGTCAATCTCGAAGATTCAGGCACGCGATCAAGACAGCCGGTCAAGACCCAGGGGTCACAGTCAGACATGCAGTCATGGGTCAGTCAGGAAGAGACAGCCGACCCCCCAGCCAGCTGCCCAGTCAGTCACGGTCGTCAAGCAGCCGGTCAAGACCATCGCCGAAGTCTGTGGGTTGGGAGGTCGCTCAGTCACCCCGGCGTCCAGTCAGTCTGCATCAGCCGGCCGGACACACGGACTCAGGCCGTCCGTCACAGTACGTTGCCCAGGTGTCCAGTCCGTGTGGACTACTCTGGCAACCAAGCAGTCAGCCACCCCCAAAGCCACTGTCACCACCCCGCCAGCCCGCCAATCATGCGGTCAACGCGTCGGTCTCCCAGTCAGCCCGTCACCTCACCAGTCAGCCCGGCCAGGCGTGGTCAGCCACAAGCTGCCGCAGTCTGCGGCCCGGGCAGTCCCAACCGCAGCCAGCCACGGCGAAACGCCAGTCGGTGGCCATCAGTCGGTCAGCCGTCTAGCCCGGTCCACACCGGCACGCAGGCTGACTTCATGTGACCGCATAAGTCATTAGCCAGTCACTGATGAAGCCTAAATCAAGCCTTGACCCCCTTCAGCAATGTCCAGAGTTAGTGGCCCCAAATCGGCCACCCGCTCCGGGCCCATCGGGAAGGACGTACCGCTGTGGGTGAGCTCGGTGGTGCCCACTCGCCAGCCGGCGGGGCCACGGGCCGACGGCTACGGACGGGGAGCAGGGGACCCTTGGGCCAGCTCTCTGCCCTGTGCCTGGATGCCTCGTGAGGGTTTCTCAGAGCAGGGGACACCAGAGCCCTTCCCAGCCAGAGATGCGAGGGAGGTAGGGGACAGTGAGATCAGAGGATCCCCCACAGTCTCTGGCCCCCTCTTTTTTCCTCCCTCCCTCCCCTTCCTCTTCCTCTTCCTCCTCCACTCCCTCCTCATCTCCCGCCTGCTCTGCCCAGGTAAATACCCAACCCTCCCCACACACTCAGCTCCTGCCTGGGTGTCCCGCAGTGCCACTGCCCTCCCGCACACACCGCATGCCACTCCCACGCGAACACGCCACGTGCATGCTCATACACACGCACACGTACACGCCACACACATCCTTGCTTCTTGGCTCGCCTCCTCGTGTCAGAACATCCTGTTCCAAGCAGCCCGGGAGAAAGCACTGACCCTCCCCTCGCCGCATCTCTGCCCCTTTGCTCCCGGGTTTCCCACCACCTGTCACTTGCCTGCATCAGTGTCCTGGACGAAGACTCTCTGCAGCGGCTCCTCCTCCTCCCAGCTCCCCTGGAGGAGAGGGACGAGCGGGAGAGGCTGGGGAGGGGAGGTGTCTTGCTCACTTGGCTTCTGCGCCCAGGGCCCGGGGCTCTCCCTGGAGCCGGGCAGGGCTCCCTGGGCGTCCTCGTTACTCAGGCAAGCTGGCTCGAGTCCAGCCCGAGCGTCAGCCAGGAGCTCTAAGCCTGAGGGCAGAACTGTTCATCTCAGAGAGACGGGGCTGTGTTCTGCTGGAATGGGGCTCACCCTTGGCAGAGGGGACTCTCTGCACCCCTTTCTAGCACCTGGGCTCCACCACTTACTGGCCTCGTGACCACACCGGGCACATCCGTTAGGGTTTGGGAGCCTCAGCTCCCTCCTCTTTAAGATGGAGATGGTGAGACATGCGCCTGCGTGGGTCTGGGGGAGGATGAAATGAAGAATGTGTGGCACACAGAAAGGGCTCAGGGGGGCATCTGGTAGCTCCTGTCACTGTCGAGTTGCAGCCAATTTGTTCCAACCAGGCAAATTGGTGTCCAGGCCAAAGGGGCCCCTGGAGGCTTCTTCCTCGGCCCTTCTCTCCCCTGGTCCCAGGACCACCTGCCTTGTCACAGCTTCCAGTCACCAAGGACTCTGAAGTGCCCAGCACCGTGCTGGGTGCTGCGTTGACGTTGTCACCCTTCACTCCCACAGCAGCCGCAGGAAGTCAGTGGCCTTGCCACCCCTATTTTACAAAAGGAGAAACTGAGGTTCTGGGAGCTGGAGTGATTTGTCCAAAGCAGCACAGCCAGATGGGCTGACTCCTCAGGTCCACAGGGTGCCGCGTGGTGCCTGCCCTTGGACCGAAAGCCACGGGTGCGTCTGGTCCCTGCACCCCCACATTTCACGGTGGTCTCTCCTCTGGCGAGAGGCCCCTTTTCAATTTACCTCTCGTTCCTGCTCTCTGGGGCTCCGATCTCTGCTTGATGGCCCTTAGTATTCGTTCTTCCCTCTTCTTTAGAAATCGAACTTCCAAAAGCTAAGGAGGCCCAGGACCGCTTGGCGTAAAGATGGCATTTCCCAGCCTTCCTTGCTGCCACGAGTGGCCTTATGACTGTTATGGCTGACGGTACGTAAGAACAGGGCTGCTCTTCTGTGGACTAGAAAGAGCTGCCTCCTCGAGCAGCGGCAGCTCTGCGGCCCAGGGCTTGGCTGGCAAGTGGGTGGCAGGTCTGCGTCGACTAGAAAGCAGAGCCCCGTGGAGGAGGCACAGAGCTTGGGAATGGAATGTGGACCAGGGTTCACCACTCGCCCCCACAGAAACCAGTGGTGGAGCTGGGGGGATGGAGGGGGCCTGGCCCCAGGCTGCCAGCTCTCTGGCTGTGCCCCATCCACCGCTGCGGGCGGCACAGGGACTGGGCTGCGGGGAGCCTTTGCCCCCTGAGCTATGCGGCTTAAAACCCCAGAGCCCACACTCTTGGGGCCTGTGACTGTCCCCAGTCAACTTCCTTTCCCTTCCCGTCCCCCTCCCCCTCCTCTCCGCCCCATCCACTCTGGCTCTCTCTACAGAGAAGGTCTCCTGCCCTTCATCTCCATCCACCGTTTCCCCCCAGCTCCCCTCCTCTTCTCCCCCTCCTCCAGCCTGGCATCTCTTTCTGTCTGTCTGTCTGTCTCTGTTTCTCCCTCTGTCCTCTGCTCCCAGAACCTCCTCCTGTTTCCTTTCTTCCTGCCCTGGTGAATTCGGGTTTGCAAGAGCTGCCTTACATCTGTACACTCTTGAAGATGACCCAAACCCGACTGCAGCCCCGGCCCGCCCTGCTGCTGGGACATCCACGTCCTACAGGCTTTGTAGGTGGAACAGAACTTCCAGGCTTCCCCCACCCCGAGCCTGTCCCACGGTGCCCCCTCGGAGGGTGCCGGCCCATCCTCTGGGGTCTCCCAGGGCTGCTCCTTGTGAGCCACAGCGTTGACTGTCAGGCCCCAGGACCCATCCTCCTCAGGGACATTACAGGCTGGGCGTGCCCCTCACCCCAGGCCTAGCCACCTCCCTGGGGGCCCTGAGCATCCTCAGACTCCATCCCCTTCCTAGGAAATCTTTCCTCCCTCCTCCCTGTGGGAACCCAGACTAATCCCAATGTCACAGCAGCCCGAGAGAGGCCGTCTCCAAGCCCTGCAGGAGCCCCAAAGGTCCCCGCTATCCGCCGAGGTCCACTGTGAACCAGTTAGCGACAGCTCTGCTTCCTTCTCAGCCTTCCCGGCAGCAAAGACAGAGCAAACACCCAAGGACAGACATCTCAGTTACACAATCTCCCTCGGCCTGCCTATTCTGGCTTCCAAGTCCCCGCTTTTCAAAGCTCTGATCTCCTTAGAGCCCTCGCCTGTGTCCCGGCCACGCGGATGTTTCTGTCGGGACAACCGCCCAGGCTTCGAGGCCCCCTGCCCCTGGCTCTCTCCACGACAGCCCCCACTTGGAGAGTCTTAGGCTGTGAAGACAAGTGAAGCTTTTCTCAAGAGCCTGCCAGGGCTATGGGGGCGGGGCGAGGAGGTGTTTTCCTCGTCCCAGTTACTTCTGTTCCAGCTTCTGCTCTGTCCCGTAGTGGTCACCCCATACATGTTTGTTGACGATGTCTGTTGACTTGGCTCTGTGAACAGCTGAGTGCGTATCCGCAAGGCCCGGGCACTCCAGAGGCAGGGGGTGGTGGGGCCTCAGCCCGGAGAGGCCCCAGGGACACTTCAGAGACTCCGGTTTGACCGAGGAATTAGGATCTGAAAGGAGTGTAAGGAAAGACTTCGGGAGACACAGAAGCTATCTTTTTTGGGAGTAGGGGAGTGGTAGGAGAAAGGCATCCAAAGTGCCACACCATGTGGGCCTTGCTCGAAATGACAGAAATCATTTTTGTTTTATTTTGTTTTGTCTTTTTTTAAATTCTGAGCCCAGGCCAAGTATAGAAACCTTCACAGTTACGAAGGTCAGGAGTGAAAGCTTTTCATCATTGCGTGGACGCGATCGGCCTTTCATGCCCATGCAGACGTACACATACAAATACAAACATACACACCCCACCCGGCCATCCGTGCGTCAGCAGGCACTCGTGATCCACTGTCCTCTTGATGAACACACACAAACACACACACACCTCCCAGACATCAGCCCTTATCGTTTTACATGGCTTTACAATTTTGCTCCTCAGAGCCGCAGAGCTCACGCGTCAGGCAGACTGGAATGTATTCGGACGCTCGGGTTGGCTGTGTTCATCATGGATCCACCTCACTAAGAGCAGATCTCAGAGAACTAGATAACAGGAGTCTCAATAACAAATCTTTACCGGCCCTGGGCTCCGCAGGAGGTGGGAGGAGTGTGTCTTAATCTAGAAACTCTTCCCATTAGAGGATCCCACCCAGTGCCTCCTGGGGTGGAGGTGAGAGCACCCCAGCATGGGGCCACCGTGTAGGAGACAGATTCCTGTGAGGAAACCCCTGAGGGCCCCCAGCAACCCCTGCCCCCAACTCTCCACACCCCCCCAACTCCCGGGCAGCTCTGTGAAGACCTTTCTTTATTTGGAATCATCTTGGCAGTGATGACACTTTTCGAAGGGCCGCAGGGTGGAAGTCGGTAGCAGAAGCCCTTAATTCCCGGACCCAAGGGGGCTTTACAATGACAGTTCCTCTCCTGCTGAGCACAAACCCACTGTTTCCCTCCCTCGCAGGCTCCAAGGAGGAGGGCCAGGCCACAGTGTGAAATGCTCTTAGAAGGATCCCGCTGGGGTGACAAGGCTCGGAAGAAAAAGGCAGATGGCTCCCCACTGCCCTGGGATGACATCCTAGCGGCCTGCCTGCTGGATGAACAAAGGCCGTCCTCATCCTGCCTCCGGGCACTGCTCCAGCCATGCCCTGGCCACACACGCCATTCCAGCTCCTGCAGCTTCTTCAGTCCCCACGGCAGGCCTCCTGGCACCCCAAGCTGCGCCCTCTGCAGAGAATATGCTCCCCTCCCATCACCTCTTAGCTAACTCCTATGCATCCTCCAGGACTTAGACGTCACTTCCTCCAGGAACCCTTCCCAGGCTGCCCCAGGGCAGAGGCAGTAGAGCATAATTGTTGGGAGTTCAGGTACACGTGGGTTGGAATGCCACTTACTAGCTGTGTGAGTTTCCTGGGCTGCCGTAACAAGCGACCACAGACTGGGTGGCCGAAGCAAGTGAAATGGGCTGTCTCACAGTTTTGGAAGCTGGATGTCAGAAATGACGGCGTCAGCAGGGTTGGTGGCTTCGGAAGGCTATGAGGGAGCCTCTCTCCCAGCTTCTGCCAGCTCAGGTGTTCTTTGGCTTGTAGATGGCATTCTCATGTCTTCCCCTTGTCCTCCCTCTGTGCACATCTGTCTCTGTGTCCATCTTCCCTTTCTGTAAGGATGCCAGTCATATTGGATTAGGGCGCACCCAAAAGATCTTGTGTTAACTTGATTACTTCTGTAGGATCCCATCTCGAAGAAAGGTCTCATTCTGAAGTTCTAGGAGTTAGGAGTTCAACATATCTTTGGGGGGGGACACAGTTAAACCCCATAACACTTGCTCTATGACCTGGAGTATGTTACTTAACTTCTCTGAGCCCTGCTTTCCTCATCTGTTGAAGGAGGATTGTGGAAGGGAGAAGAATCGCCCCAGGATGTTGGTGACTTTGGTTCAAGGATTGGTTCCACGGACCAGCTGTGTGACCTTGGGCAAGTATCTCAACCTGTCTGAATCGGTTATCTACTGCTACAAACAAATCACCCCAAGTTCAGTAGCTTAAAATAACGTCATATACTGTGCTCATAAATCTGTAGTTTGGGCAGAGCACAGTGGGGAGATCTTTTCTCAGTTCCAGGTGACAAAAGCTGAGGCAGCTCCCCGGGGTTGGAGGACACACTCTCAAGATGGCTCACTTGTGTGGCTACCAAGTAGGTCTGGCTGTCGGCTGGGACCTCGGCCTGGGGCTGTGGGTTGGGGACCTTGGATCTTCTTCATGCGAGTCTCTCCATGGGGCTGGTTGGGCTTCCTCGCAGCATGGTGGCTGGGTTCCAAGAGAACCAAGCAGAAGTTGCTCCATCTTTTATGACCCAGTCTTGGAAGTTGTATAGTGTCACTTTCCCCACAGTCTCAAGCCTGCCCAGGTTCCAGGGGAGAGAACACATATTCCACCTCTTAATGGGAGGAGTGTCAAAGTCATGTATTTTGGAAAATGCATTTGCCACACCCTTTATTGTCCTGTGCATCAGGAGCTACCACTTAGCCAGGTAAGCAGAGGCCTTTACACACATTATTTCATTTAATCCCTGTAACAACCCCCTGCTGCTGGTGCTGTTATCTCATTTCACAGAGGAAGAAATTGAGAGGTGACTTGCCCAAGGTTGCCCAGCTAGACAGTGACAGAGTCAGACTGTCTTTGCTTCTAGAGCCTTCCGTTACTTAGATGGACATCACTAGTCACTGCTGTCCAGAGTTCCTGTGCACCCCTCCCTCCCCCACTAGATGGCCCTTGAACTTGGGCTTACTGTGTTCTCGGCCTTGTGAATTCTACCTTTTGTGCCCTGTCCAGTCTCTTCTCATGCCAGAGGGGCCAGCTGGTGATGGGTGAGGCAGGTCTGGTCCTCTGGTCCTTTTCAAGGGAAAGCATCCAGGGTCCATCCCACTGTTTTCCAGACACTTCTGGAAACTGCCTCTACCAACGACTTCAACTAGATGGATACGTACGTAAATGCATGTGTGTGTTGTGGGGGGATCTTTAGATACAGGGTTTGGGGTCTGACAAATTGGGTCCAAGTCGTGATTCTGGTAGTCACGGGGCATCAGTTCATAACCAGAGTAGAAAAAACTAATCCTCACCACTGCCCTATTGTACCGAGGAAGAGTCTGAGGTTCAGAGAGGTGAACTGACTTACACAAGGTCACAGAATGGGGAAGGGAAGGGAGGGGAATTGACTCTTGAGGCTGAGCCCTTTTCATCCAAGCTCCCCCACTTACGGCTGCCCCCACAAACAGTCTTGGAATGAAACAATGACAGCGGCTGCGTGGCTGGTGGGAGAAGCCTGTTCCCTCCCTGCTCTGCACCAGCTGTTGTTTCGAGGGGAGAACGAGCAGCTGTGTAGCTTGGTGGTTGGGTCAAGGTTCAGCAGACTCGCGATTCCCCGAGACCTTGCTTGACATCTTGGCTTTGTCGTTACCAACTGCTGTGTCACCTTGAAAAAACACTTAACCTCCCTGAAGGCTCAATTCCCTGCCTGTAAAAGGAGGCTAATGATAGTGACTTTACTGGGTCATCGTGGGCAGGAGAGGAGAATGAACGTGGAGGTCTTTGCGCAGGGTCTGGCACATGGGACACCCTCGGTAAGGGTGTCTACTTTGTTCCTATCCACTGCCCCCTGGACGCCTGAGCCGGAGCTAGTGTCAGAGGCTTGGCACATGGGGTTGTTCCATTGCTGCATGAATGTTTGTTGACTGAATGACAATTCTCATTTCCTAGAGAGGGAAACTAACTTTTCATGCTCATGCAATGGCAGACGTGCAAGGAGGACCCGTAGCATGAATGAATGAATGAATGAATGAACGAGCAAACGAATGAGCCATTGAGTGTTTTCTGGGTTCGGCTGGCTTCCCTCAGAAGCAGACTCTAAGGCAGAGATTCAATGACAGGAGTTTATGAGGGGGTGACCCGAGGCGGCACTGGTACGGCGTGGGGAAAGGAGAGAGGGAAGGGAAGCAGGTATGTTTGTAAGCAGGTTACTAACCTGCTGTGGGCAACTGGGACTCAGTCCCACCGGGGACCATCCTCCCCGGAGAGCAAGCAGGAACTCCGCAGAGTCGGCTGGGCTGGGGAATTGCTGGGCAGGGCTGGGGGAAGCTGGTTTCCATGAGGCAACTGAAAGCACTTTTGGCTAAGGGAGCAGGGAGGGGGTTCTCTGTACAGGTGTCCAGAGGCCACTGGCCTGTTGTTTGTCCACCTCACTCCTCTGTGCAACCCCAGGCTGGGCTCTGAGTCTTTGAAGGACAGGGTTGTGGGTGTCACCCATTTCTGTGGGCTAAGGGGACACACTGTCTGCCCAGCATAGGGTGGGACTTGACATTCACACTGGACTTGCCGTTGGACTTGGGTGCTACTCTTGGCTGTGCCACTTTCTGGCTGTGACCTTGGACAAGACTCCAGCCTCCTTCTGCATCTGTAAAATGGGGACAATTCTTTAATACCAAGGTCATGGCGCTCATGTGAATGTGACATTAGATATGGATGCATCCAATAAATCATGGAGTGGAGGTAAAGAGTGTCTCTCCACGTCACCTTCAAACCTGGGGCTTCCCTGGGTGATTCTTGGAGGATTGCAGCCTTTGAGGATCCTGGGAGTCACACATGCTATTGGGCTAGATGTTGGGGTCCACTCAGCTGTCTTGGCATCGGGGGCACAGCTGAGGACCCTCTTCAGAGACTCCAGGCAGTCAGCATGGATGGAGTGAGGCTGCAGAGGAGAGGAGGTCTGTGGCAAATGCTGCTAACACTCCCAGGGAAAAGTGGGCAGGGAGTGAAAGGTACTAAGTGGTGCGAGATGCCAGGAGCAGAGTCCCAGAGCGTTAGCCACCTTTCCGTACACTCACAATAACTAGCCTCAGTCGAGCATCTATCATGCACCTGGCACTGGGCTGAGTGATTGCCACAAAAAAATTGTATTTCGGCCAGGCGTGGTGACTCACGCCTGTAATCCCAGCACTCTGGGAGACCAAGGAGGGAGGACTGCTTGCTTGAAGCCAGGAGTTCAACACTAGCCCGAGCAAGAGTGAGACCCCATGTCTACAGAAATAGAAAAATTAGCTTGGCATGGTGGGGTGCACCTGTAGTCCCAGCTACTCAGGAGGCAGAGGCAGGAGGATGGCTTGAGCCCAGAAGTTTGAGGTTGCTGTGAGCTATGATGATGCCACTGCACTCTAGCCCTGGTGACAGAGTGAGACCCTGTTTCCAAAAAAAAAAAAAAAACCAATGAAATGAGGCAGGAACTACTAGTATCTTCATTTTATAGGTGTGGACACAGAGGCTCAGTTAGGTGAAGCCATTCCTGGGAGCGCGCAGCTAATAAGCGGCAGAGCTGGGATTGAAACCGAAGTCTGGTGACTCCAGAACCGGGACCTTAACCATGAACGCAGTAAAAGGAAAGTCCTCCTTGATTCTGAACAGGAGGAAGAAAATGGAGAAGCGGGTCGTGCATGCAGATCGGAGCTTGGAAAGAGGGCAGGAAAATTCTGCAGCAGGACAGGCTACATCGCTTGCTGGGCCCAGTGCAAAATGAAAATGCAGGGCCCTGTTAAAAACTGAAAATTTCAAGACGATGACAGCAGAGTATTAAACCAAGCACAGGGTCCTTCTAAGTGGTGGGGCATGGTCGCATGCCCCTGATGTCAGCCCTGTCCCCCATTTTGTCAGCTAGTGGGTACAGATGGGGTTGCCTGTGGTAGGATGAGTCGGAGGCAAGCTTCCGGGTCAGATAGCTTGGGTTTGAACGCTGAATTTCTCGCTTCCTAGCCGATGACTTTGAGCAATTTCTTTAACTCCTCTGAGCCTCAGTTTCCTCTTCTGCAAAGTGGAATGTTGTTAGTTCTTATTTTCTAGGAGTTTCGTGAGGCAGATGCAGGTAAGCATTGAACACAGTGCCTGGCCCATAGCAGACCAACAGTGACGGGTATCAGAGCTAGCAGTCCTCACTGCCCACCTCCCCGGGGCACAGACCCCACGGAAAGCCAGGTCCCAGCTGTCATTACCTCTGCGCTGCTCAGCCTGGGCCGGAATCTCGGAGGCTGCAGCCTCCCTGCTCTGGCGGCTCCTCCTTCCCTCCCCATCCCCCAGGATTTTAATGAGTTTAGTATTTTCATCAAATCATTCTTCCTACAACACAGGGCTGGGGGAGGCTAAAAATAGCTCCCTGAGTCACATGATGGCTCCAAATGCGGAGGCTCCCAGCAAAGGTATAAGTGCGACTCCCTGTTTCCTAGGAAATGAGAGTCATTGTGATGCCTGACGCCAGGCTGCCGCCAACGGCACATTGTTTCCTGTGACATCCTGCATGTGACAGGCGGGGTGGGGGGTGGTGGTGCGGGGAGGGCAACAGAACCCCCAGAACTGGCAGATCTGTGGCCTGATGCGCTCAGGTCTGAGCCAGAAGCTGCCCCTCTCCTTCAGGAGGCGTCCCTAAGGCAAG
This sequence comes from Propithecus coquereli, assembly GCF_000956105.1. Lineage (NCBI taxonomy): Eukaryota > Metazoa > Chordata > Mammalia > Primates > Indriidae > Propithecus > Propithecus coquereli. The sequence continues at coordinate 333,618 of NW_012149630.1, forward strand.
GGCTTCCTCACACCTGGGCACCGTGTCTCCTCCCCCAACACACACAGCAGGGAGCAGGCAGGAAACGGCTTCGCCAGCCAGAGAGATGGGTTTTCTCTCAGTTACCCAAGCTCCCTGCCCACTTGGTTCCCCAGCCAACTCCTTGCAGCTGAAGGTATTTTATGATTTGGGAATGAAAGCAGATCTGTTGACAAACACTCCTCCCATCTTCCTCCCCCCAAGGACACGATGACTCCTGGCACCCCAGACCAATCTCAAGACTTGTCAACACACCCCCGCTGGGCCCCAGCCTCAGAGCTTCCTGCCCACTAGGTCTGGGGTTGGGCCCCAGGATTTGCATTTTGAGCTATCCAACTCCCCATGAGGTGCGGATGCTGTGCTCCAGGGAACAGGCTTTGAGAACTGCTGTCCTAGGGGCTGGGGCCCATCTTTTCCCCCTTTCTTCCCTTGCTTTTCCTCTCTTACCGCTTCCTGTAGCAACCCTAAATTACTTTTACTTCCCCCACGCCTGGCCCTGTACTCAAGCATTTATGGGCTCTGGGCCTTTGCTCTGGGTCTTGCTGCGTGGACTGCCCTCCCTCCCACTTCTCTCTTGGCTAACTGCTACTCTTGCTTTAAGTCAGTAGTAAGAGCTAGCACTTACTGATCACTAACCATATGTGCCTCACCTCTTCACAATTCTATATGGTAAGCACTGTTGTTATTCCCACTTTACAGGCGAGGAAACTGGCATTCACATGGAAGATCATAACCCCAAGTCACAGCTAGAAAACAGAGCTGGGATTTCAGGTGGTTTGCATTTCAAGCCTACAGGTGAGTCACAGGTGAGGAAGCTTTCTCTAAAGCTTCCAGACTGGATTTTGTACACCTTCTTGGAGCTCCCCTACACTGAGTATACATCTTTATCAATGCACTGACAACCTTGCGGAACAGTTATCTGGTGATGGGTCTGTCTTCTTGCTTGGTTTGTTTGTTGCTTCATGACATGGGCTTTGTCCTAATCATCACAGTATCCCAAGTGCCTAGAACAGGGTCTGATACTAGTAAGTGCTTAATAAATGCCAGCTTCCCAACTGATTGACTAAACAACAGCTGCTCAAATGTTCATTGAATAAATGAATAAATAAGTAAATGATTGCTTCCTAATCACCATTAAGTGAATACATAAACAGTAGGTGCTCACTGCTGAATAAATGAATGAGATTATTAAGTTCTCGACACCTGCTGGTTTGTTGAGTGAATGAATTCACAGTAGCTCCTAATAACTATTTTTCTGGATACGTGAATGAATACATGAATGGCTAGCAGGTGCTCATTAAGTATTGCCTGGCTGGGTGAAAGGATGGATTGGCTGGTAGATGATGGATGGGTTGGGTTGGTAGGTGGATGGATGGATGGTTGGATCGATAGGTGGGTGGATAGGTAGGTTGGTATATAGATGGATGGATAGGTGAATAGGTCGAGGGGATGGCTGAGTGGGTGGATGGGTGGAGGGGTAGGTGGATGGGTGGAGGGGTAGGTGGATGGGTAGATAGATGAATGGGTGGATGAGTAGCATGGCGTCTACATGGATGGATGGGTGAGCAGATGGAAGGATAGGTGTGTGGGTTGGTAGTTGGGTGGCTGGGAGGCAGGCCCACGACTCTGACATCGTTAGCATGGGGCACTGTGTGCGATGCCACTTCTGCCAGATAAATGACAAAGAGTGAGTTATCCACAGGACCCCGGGGCACAGGGAGTCTGCAGCCAGCAGGGCAGCCTGAGGGTTCTCTGGGCCACCAGCTATGACTTGGGACACCAGATGGATTATCATGAGCCCCAGGAGGAGGCCGTGGAACTGTTTTAAATGTCAAGATGTCATCCAGCTGTGAGATCGGGGCTTGACGTTTGTCACGTTCCTGAGCATTTGTTTTAATGACTAATTATTTTCCATCTTCTGACATGGCTCCTTGGGAGGGGAGCAGGGGAGCTTGGCTGGAAGCCGGAGACCTGTGCTCTCTCCGCACAAGTGAATTCACTAACAAGCCAGAAGTGAATCAACCCCAACCTGCCAGGTGCAGAGCAAAACCCGAGGCCCAACTCCAGGCACAGCCAGGTGCTGCTCAGCTGGGAGTCCCTTCCATGGCTGCCTGGCACCTGCAAAGAATCCAGAGCAATCAAGCCAAACCCAGGTGAATGTCTGAAGATGTGGGGAAAGGAAGGCTTGAAAGTTACCAGATTTTCCTCAACACAAAGAAAAGACAAATGTTTGAGGTGATGGATATTCCAATTCCCCTGATTTGATCATTACACATTGTAGACATATATCAAAATATCCTTTGCACCCCCAAAATATGTACAACTACGCTATATCGGTAAAAACGAGTTACTTGATTTTGATCCATGTGAAATGATTAGCCGTGGGTGTGTGTATGTGTGTGTTTGTGTGTGTGCGTGTGTTTTAAAGTAGTTACTATGTGTAGGACGTTATATAAATGCTTCACCTGACCGTATTGTCATCACTGTCCCCGTTTTACAGATGTGGAAACTGAGGGACAGGTGAGGGCAGACTGTGCTGTGGAGGTGGAGGGAGCAGCATAAGAGAAATGTTAGCTGTCGAATCTGGTGGGGAGAGGGAGGTGTGGGGACGACTCTGGCTGTTCTGTCCTATGTGGGAAGCGTGGAGACACAGTGGGAGGAGCTGGCTGCAGGGAAAGGGGAAGATGGCAGCGTGGTGTGGGAGAAGTTTGAGGTGCTTCTGGATGTCCACGTGAGGATTAGGCGCAGTGAAAAGTCCAGCATCCAAGAACCCTGGGAACCCCCAGAGAGCCGTGTGATGGAGCCCCCGGGAAACAGAACAAAGTCCCTCACTCCAGTGCCCACGCAGGTGGGTCACATCAGGGAGCAGTGCGGTCTGTGGCAAAAGTAAGTTCCCATGTCTCTGCCAAAAGAGGCAGTGTCCTCTCTCAGCTTCAGTCAGCTTCTTGCCATGTGGAAGGAGCTTTTCTGGTTTGCAAAACTTCTTATTTGTTGAGGGTAAAAAATCTGGATTTTTATGTGAAATTTCTTGTTTTTTTGAGGCAGTTCACTCAAACTTTGCAAAAGCACTGTGTGGGCCAAATGACCCACATCTGCGAGCTGGACGCAGTCCATGGGCTATCAGCTGGCAGCCTCCGGGGCAAGAGTGATGAGGACGAGGCTGGGCAGAGCCTGGGGCAACAGTGTGGCAGGTGCAGCTCTCCGGCCAAGGGCACAGGAGGCGGGAGCTTTTAGGAGGGAGTGGGGTGGAGTGCTGAGTCGCTCAGAAGGCTGGAAATTTGGCCCACAGGGGATCGGATCAAGTTGTGCAATGGGAGGAGCAGAACCAGAGATTTCCTTCTTCTGTACCAGAGATTTCCTCTTGCTATGGACTGAATGTTTGTGTCCCATCAAAATTCACATTTGAAATCCTTACCCCTCAGGAGACGGTATTAGGAGGTGGGGCCTTTGGGACATGGCCAGGTTATGGAGGTGGAGCCCTCACGACTGGGTTAGTGCCCTTATAAAAGAGGCCCCAGAGACCTCCCTTGTCCCTCCCACCATGCGAGGACACAGCCAGACGATGCCATCTATGAACCAGGTAGAGAGTCCTCACGACCAGACACTGGATCTGCCAGTGTCTTGATCTTGGACTTCTCAGCCTCTAGAACCGTGAGAAATAAGTTTCAGTCGCTTATAAGCCACCCAGTCTATGAAACTCTGTTATTGTAGCCCGAATGTACTAAGACATCTCCTTGCTTGGAAGGGACAGGGAAGGGGAATGAAGGGTGTGTCTTTGCTGCAGAGCAGGCGGCCCAGAAGGGGGAGGCCAGGGCTGCCCAGCCAGCGTGAGGTCGAGCCCCCACCAATCCTGTGTGAAGGGAAACAGGCCTGCCAATGTCTCCCAGAGGCCTCCTGAGACTTTATGCATCACGGACATCGTGCAATGAAATGTAAGAAAGGCTTTTCACGGCTGCCCCCAGCTCCTGTGCCAGGTCAAGGCCTGGGTAGATTCCTTGGTCCCTCCCGCTGAGAGTCACCGTGGACGCTTGAAGCAGCACCGCCCAGCAGGGCTCCCTGCCCTCTCCCTCTGTGCCGCCCAACACGGTAGCCATGAGCCACTCGTGGCTGGTGAGCTCGTGAAATGTGGTTAGTGTGAGCCGGGAGCTGGATCTGTTATTTTATTTAAGTCATTTAAATTTAAATAGCCTCATGGGGATAATGGCCACCATGCCAGACATTATGGGTCTATAGATTTGGAAGAAGAAGTCATGGTCATAGAGGCAGTGGCTCTGCCCTTCCCCTGAGACCTTTCTCACCTCTCCCCAGGAGAAGGGGCCGCAACAGGGAGCCAGTGTCCTGGTGGGCTGGGTCACTCTGTGTTAACAAGGCCCTTAGCTGGGCGTGGTTCGAAAGGGTAGATGGCTCAGCCGAGGTCGGGCCTGTCTCCTTAGGGCCACAGGGTGGTCTTGTCCTCTGTCTTTTCTGCTTTTCATGGGCAGCTCTGACACTCTGGTCTTATCAGGCCCTGCAGACAGTGGGCACAGGTCAGGGCTCAGTGGACGGGGCTCTGTGCGTCACGGGCCTGAGACTTGTGCTTCAGCTCAGTTGTCTACCAAGGGCTCTGCCTGCCTGGCCAGTGGCCCAGCTCATCATAAAGGGCCACTATTAGTGTCTTTTCCCTGGTCTTTCAGGTTGAGTGTGTCTCCCAGGAGGACTTGGTGGACAGGAGCAGGGGAGGAGTGGCTCTGATCTGGCAGGATTTGCACTCCTGAGTGCCTGAAACATTTGCATCTAATAAGGCCTCAAGCCCCTAACAATGGTATTTTCTTATTTTTTCTTCCGGTATTCTAATAACAAAAAAAGGAACTTCACATATAATATGCAAACACATTCCCTTTGTAAAAGATTAAACTAATTCAAAAGGTCTTCTCCACAGGTAAGATAGCCTGTGGCCTTCCTCCCAGTCTTCCTCCTGCACACACACACACACACACACACACACACACACACACATGCCCCTCAGTAGGGGTATTTTAATTCCCCCAAAGATCATACTGTGTATTTTCCATGACTTGCTTTTCTCATTTACCTCGTCTTGGGAAGATATTAATTAATGGAGATAGGTCCCATTTCTTTTTAAACTGATGCATAGGAATCCATCGCTACATAGAGTATGGATGATTTAATCACTCCCTGTGAACAGATATTTGCTTTTCTCCCCAGTTTCAATATCACAAACTGTGCTGGAGTGAACATTCTTTCTTTTTTTTGTGTGAGATAAGGACTCTTTCTGTTGCCCAGGCTGGAGAGCAGTGGCATCATCATAGCTCACTACAACCTCAAATTTCTGGCCTTAAGCAATCCTCCTGCCTCAGCCTCCTGAGTAGCTGGGACTACAGGTGCATCCCACCACACCCCACTGATTTTAAAATTTTTTTGTAGAGATGCGATCTTGCTTTTGTCGCCCAGGCTGGTCTCGAACTCCTGGCCTCAAGTGATCCTCCCACCTCAGCCTTCTAAAGTGCTGATATTACCAGCATGAGCCACTGCTCCCAGCCATAGTGAATATTCTTGTACACAGCTCTTTGTACACACATGTGAACATAAGCAGACACACATTCACATGCTAAGGAGTTGTGTAGACTCGAGTACTGTTCGTCAGGTATTCACTCCTCCCCTGCCCCAACCTCCCTGGGAGGAGTACACCTCCCATCCTGTTGACATCGGGCTTGGCCACGTGACTCACTCTGCCCAACGGGATGAGGGCAGGAGTGAGGGGGCCAGTTCTGAGCTTAGGCCCTAAGAGCCCTCAAAAGTTTCCACTTGTCCCTCTTGAGGGTCTGCAGTCACCATGTGAGTAACATTCCCCAGGGGGCTGCTGGCCCAGGAAGCGTGAGAGACGCAGCCTGGAGCCCAGCCCTGCCGTGTGCAGCCTAGATCAGCCAAACCCCGGCCCAACTGTAGGAAAGTAAGTGAGAAAATAAATGCTGCTTGTTCCATGCGGCTGGGATTTCAAGGTTGTCACGCTATAAAAGTTGCTTGATGCAGGAGTGAAACTAGCAGAGCTTTCAGGACCTATCAGAATGTTCGACAGGCCCTTTGACCCAGTGTTCTACTTGTGGGAGGCCAGCCTCCCGAAACGTTCCATGTCAAGACGCATGCACGATGAGCCTTAGACAGACTCCTGCTTGGTGACAGAGGTGTCTCCCCCACACCACTTGATGGATGGACGATCCAGGCGTTGAGCTGTCCAGTCATTTAGCAGCTCACATGGGGGGTCACAGGGAAGGGACTGGGAAAACTTTTACTGCTGCCCCCTGGCCCCCCAGCCCTTGCTCAGTATGACAGCTCCGGGGGTAAAACAGCCCCGATAGCTGCACGTGTGTGGGGTGGCACCTGGCCTTTCTGCAGCCACAGAGCGTTGACTTGAGAGCGTTTTCCCAGCAGGACCTGTGGCCCCCACACAGGCAATTCTCATCCCTGTAGGGCCACCGGGGGCTCAAGACTGGCTAGCAACACGCAGAGGATAGAATGTCTGTGGAGAGAATGATTTCCCATGGGATCGAACTTGACTGTTTTCCACTCGCCCCAGCCAGCCAATCCCTTTTCCCCGAAGAACTGCATTTTTCAGACTTCATTTTTTTCTCCCCCATGGTCTTCTAGTGGCCTGTAGGATTGGGTCATGCGGAAGCCTCGTGGGTGGGAAGATGGTCAGAGCCGCGACAAGGGCTTGGCTGCTTGGGTCTCTTGCCTCGTTCTTCAGCCACTCGTGAAAGGCTGGGGGGAATAAACTGACTCCAATACAAGGCCCCGCAGACACCTCTGCAGAGAAATGTGTCTTTTGTTTGGGGGAAGCCCAGATGGAATCTCAGAGCTGGGAAACAGATCTGTTTGCTGGCTGTCCCCACTCGCCTCCTGGTTCATCTGTCACTGTTAGCTCAGTGCTGATAGTTCTGTCGAGTTGGAGCACTTGCCTGGTTTGGCAACAAACTGAGTCGAGACGTCTTCCCCCTGCCCCCAGTCCCGGGTGGAAACGCCGTGTGTCCGTGGATGTTAGTGGTGGATGCTGTTGTTGGAGCTGGGGCAGGGTGGCCTCACATGGGGTGGGAGCCATCGCAGTCTCTATACCCAGCCAAGATTATGGGCCTCTGTAGTGTCTGCCCCCTCACGGCGAAGGGACGAGCCAAGGAAACTGGGCGCATCAACCAGCCCTGGGTGGCCGCCAGCCCATCTAGAGGGAACTGTTCCACCCCAGCCTCTGCTACGAAATCCTTCCATGACAGTTAGTGGAGGTAGGCCCCGTTCCTTTTTAACTGTTGCATAGTATTCCACTTTATACATGTGGTGTGGCTGCCGTGATGGGGGAGGTGGCCACCGATTGGACCAACGTGGGCATGCGACTGATCGTCCACAGGCTGGTCAGTGATTTACTAAGTGCCAGGCGCAAAGCCCTGCTCAACTGGCCCAACAGCATCTGCCTCGGGGCAGAACACATTCTGTAGTGGGGAAGGGATAATGTTTCATTTTATTCTCCAAACACCCCTACGAGGTAGGTACTATTATCCACATTTTACCGGGGGAAAAGAAATTGAGGCACAGAGAGGTTAAGACACTTGCCCAAGATTACATAGCTACGAAGTGGCAGAGCCAGGATGCAAACCCAGGCCTGAGTGATCCCAAGGGCCACCACTGTAGCTACTGCTGCCCTCTGGGAGATGCAGAGAAGGCCATGGTTGAAGAGTCACGCCCACGGCAAAGTACCCAGGAAATCTGCCCAAGTCGTGCGGGCGATGGAGAAGACGAGAGAACAGGACTGTGCCTCACCCTGGTGCCTGTTAGCGTCCCGGCGTGACAGTAACCTTCCCCGCCCACACTGCGCAGCCTTCCCTAGCCAGGGTGGGTCTCTGGCTGCTGCCAGCGACAAACAGCTGAACCTCAGCAGCTGGATCCAGAGCCTTTGGCTTTTGGTTTTTTGCTTTTGCCTGAAATAACCAGATAATTACAGCTGAAGCGAGTCACTCAGCTGGAGTTGCAGAAGCCAATTTCCTCCCTCCTGGACTTGATCTTCCTGTGGGAAGCCTTGGCTCTACTGTCCCCCACTCCAGGGTGATCACTGTCGAAGCCCGTACCCTGAACCCCAGCCTCAGCTCTTGCACTGCTGCCCTCAGAGACCGCGGCCTGGGGACCCTGGGGAGAAGCTCAGAGGGACTCTTCCTGTCTCCTGGTGCGGGGTGAGGGAGCAAGTGTTGCCAACTGCCCGGCTCCATCCTGTAAAGGCCAGGCCGGGGTGGGCCCTGTGGCTGGCAGCTCCTCCAGCGTGCTCGCTCTTCTGCATCCTGCACTCCCAGGCTGGGCCAACGCTGATATTTACATTCCAAGGCAAGGCTGCAGCCTGTCCCTGTGGCTCTCCTGGGCCCAGGGGATGGATTTGCAGAGCAGAGTGTTGGGAGACAGCTTGTGAGGGCTGAGCGAGAGCCACGGGAGATGGCGGGTGGGGAATTCGGCCCAAGGCCTGAAATAGCAAAAATAACAATAGTGATGATAGTAGCAATTATTTACAAAGCACTTACTATATGCCAAATGCTGGGACAAGTCCTTCCCTCTTTCCCAGTGCTCCAAGGCAGGTGTATCATAGTTTATAGGGTAGAAAATAGACGCAGAGAAAAGTAAGGAGCTTGCCCAAGGTCACACAGCTAGGAAGTCAGGTACCAGGGGAGCCCAACTTGGGAATTCAAAAATCAAATGCCTACAGGGGCCGGGAAGCTTAATGCAACCAGCGAAGCCCGGTGAGTTTAAGGCAACGGGGAAGGGCGGGGACTGGGACCCACTGGAGGGGAACTGCCCCGTCTAACGCCCTCCTCTGCGCACCTGTCGCTGCGAGGAACGTGGACCCCGTGGGGCCAGCTCGTCTTCATTTCAAGAGAAAATCTTAGCATGTTTGTTTCTACAATCACGGGGAAAACACATATTTATACATCTACAGGTTTTTATTTGAAGTCTTCTAATTTTTAAATGTTGGCAACACATCCCTTTTCTGAAAAAAACCACAGTAGGAGCCAAGTCCAACACGTGTTCGGGTGACAACGCTGCTCTGACTGCCAAGCCCAGCTTGTGCACCGGGGCTCCGCGTCCCCCACGCAAGGCAGGAGCGAGACTCCAGCTCACAGTCCGCAGTCTGGACTGTCACCCCTGAGCCGCTCTGGGGGTAGACGCCTGGGGGTGGTGTCACCCGCAGACGCAGACCACCAGGCCCCTGCTGTCCCCACGCTTCAGAAGGCCTCGCTCTGGCCCTGCCCAGCAGTGCTCTCTTCCCGTGAGGTGGAAGACCTGCTGGGGCCTGGGGACCCTGGAATTCCCTGTGCCAGAGGCCTTGAGCCCGCTCTCAGGACCTCTGTGTCAGTTGTCCGTTGGGGTGTAATAAACCACCTCAACTCAGTGGTGTGAAACACCCGTCATCTCGATACCACTGTCGCTTCTCCCCGTGCCGGGCTGGCTGGGTCAGTGCGGCGGCTCTCCCTCATGCCTCTCCCGAGGCGCAGGCAGACTGTGGCTGGCTGCAATCACTCACACATCTGCGGGTGATCTGGCTGGGGCTGTGACCCCGCTGGGCCGTCGGCCAGAGCACCTGCACATGGCCCCTCCAAGCCACCGGCGCTTCCTCACCGCCCGGCGACGACTGGGTTCTAAGGACAAGCACCCCATAGGGGAGTTCCAGGAAGAAGCTGAATAACCTTTTATGACCTCGCCCCAGAAGGCACATGGCATCACTTCGCCATCCGTTCTGGCCCGAGGCAGTCACAAAAGGGGCAGAGACATAGACTCTACTCCTTGATGGCGGACAGATGAGGAGGTCACATGGTAACAGGAACTTATGGGATGGGAGATGTTTCCATGGTCGTCTTTGGAAAATAGACTCTGTCGGCAACAGCGTACATGTTTCTCTTCCCTAAGTTCTTCCTGAGGACTCGCCTTGCGGTGGGCAAGGCGGGGGGGCTGCCGCAGGGGCTGGGTGTGCACACCAGCATATGAGGCCCTCTGATCCTGCCAGGGTCAGGGATGGGCTGCCTGGAAGGCAGCACATGTCCTTTGGATTTGCTTTGAGGAGTCCCCGCTGACAGCCACATGCGGACAAGGCAGGCCCGCTCCTGGCAGAGCAAGTGATGGCCTCCGCCGAGCAGAAAGGGGTGTGGGAGGAGAAGAGAGACGGAGATAAATGAGCCCGCAGTGTGTCCACCTTCTGGCAAGCTAGTCTTGACGAGGGTGGAAGTCAGCCTCGGCGCTCCCGAGCGCCCTGCAAGATCTTTGCAAGAACTGTGTTTGCAGCCTCATGAAAGCCAGTTGCCAAACAATGAAGTCACTGAGTAAATTTGGGCCAAACGCCAGCCCTTTGTAGAAGGGATAAAGCACCAGTTATGCAAATCTAAATCACCTGGGGGAACATGAAGGCCCACCCATCTTCAGCATTCTGATGCAACTGGCTGCCTGGGGATTTTTTTTTTTTTTTTGAAACAGAGTCTCACTCTGTTGCCCCGGCTAGAGTGAGTGCCATGGCGTCAGCCTAGCTTACAGCAACCTCAGACTCCTGGGCTCAAGCAATCCTACTGCCTCAGCCTCTCGAGTAGCTGGGACTACAGGCATGTGCCACCACGCCCGGCTAATTTTTTCTATATATTTTTAGTTGTCCAGATCATTTCTTTCTATTTTTTTTTTAGTAGAGACGGGGTCTCGCTCTTGCTCAGGCTGGTCTCCCCAGAGATTCTAATGTGCAGCCAAGTTTGAGACCCACTGAGCCAGAGGAGAAATAACAGGAGGGGAGAGGTTATTGGCCCTTAATGAGGGAATGGCTTGAATAGACAGAGAGGGCAAGAGAAGGCCTTCCAGGTGGGTAGAACAGCTGGGGCAAGAGCGGGGAGGAGTGCACACTGCAGACTTGGGGGCCCGTGTTGGGGAGTAGCGTAACATAAGGTTGGTTATTCTAAGGTACTAGTATTAGTAGTGGTAAGTAAAAAAGAAGTCTGACATATGCCAAACGCTGCGCTATGTGCTTTACTGATACAATCTCATTTGGTCCTTAGAACAACCCTGGGTGGTAGTATTTTAATTCCCATTTTACAGATGGGAAAATGGAGGCTCAGACAGACTATATGACTTGTCCGTGCCTAACCCTGAGATGGGATTTGAACGCATGACCCTCCAGTTCTGAAAGTCATACTCGGAGGGTCGTTGGTGCAAACATGGGCCATTCGGGACTTGATCTAGGGGTAACAGGGAGCCAGTGTAGACTGGGGTTCAAGCAGCGTGTTGGAGTAGGTACCTATGAGGCGGTGAGTATGGCGGGGTGGTGTGGAGGGGAGAAGATAGGAGGGATGTGTGTGTAAGAGACGGTGAGCAGGCGAGCAGGATGGTGGCCAGTATCCTGCGGCAGGGACAGCTCTGGGGCCCGAGCAGCTCCTTCCGGGCTGCGGCTCCCTTTCTGCCAGGGCAGGTGGATCGAGGGGCCCTGGGCGGTCTTCCCAGACCGCGTGGCCTCACAGAGCCTCACGCCTCCCGGCCGCTGCACAGGCTGTTGTCTGTGCCCAGAACCCTGGAGAGTTTCCACCTGCCTCGGTGCCGCTCACCCGTGCACACAGCTGGGGCATCACTTCCTGCTGGAGTCCGACGAACTGAGTTTGAGTTTGAACTCTGACACATACGGGCCCTGTGTTCTTGGGCAAGTTCCTCAGCCTTGCTGATTCTCGGTTCTTCAACTGTGGGATGAGAACAGTAAAAACGGTCCCTGCCTCAGAGGGTGCAGAGCGGGTTGTTGTCACACATGTAAAGTGCTCAAGATACAGCCTCCCTCAGAACCAGTGCTGCTCAAAGGCCGGACCTGCCACTCCCTGGTAGCGCCATGCCTGTGTGACAGTTGTCTGTCTGCCTCCCCCTGGAGACTGCCCTCGAGGGCAGAGGCCATGCCTGGTCACCTGGAGCCCATGGAATCGGGGCGGTGGATGGGGACTGTTAGAGTCTCACCCAGAGCCTCGGTCCCCTCCTTGCCAACAGGACCCCCGTGCTGCTGGGAGCAGTAATGTATCCATCCTAGGCATCACACTTCCCAGACTCCTTTGCAGCCAGCGGTGGCCGCGTGATGCCATCTGACCAGCCAGGTCGTCTTATGTTGGGTTCCTTGAAACAGAGTCTTTGAAGTGAAGATTTAAGAGCAGGTAGTTTATTTGGAAGGTGATTCCAGAAAGGGGAACTGAGACCAGGCAGAGGAGCCAAATGCAGAGTTTGCAAGTGCGCAGATTACAGCTGGGGCAGCTGAGGCTCCGCTCTTCTGGAACCTCTGAGAGATGGTGTAGAACAGACCCCAAGTTTTCCCACCCGAGGGCCAGAAAGCTGGGGTATTTACTCACCACCCACTGACTGTCATTGGCCGAGGCTGCCTCTGGAGCACTAACTCTGGCACTCCTGGCCTGCTCTGTGCAGACACCTAAGCAAGCCACCGGGGCCAAAGACAGGTGCACAAGGAGGATTCTGGGGTGCTTGAAAGATGGGTGCCAGGGGATATGGTAGGGCAGACACCAATAGTGTCTGTTATGGAAGTATAAGTTGTTGCAAAGGACTTCCAGAAAAGCTCCCAAAGGGAGACTGACTCAGCTGATACAGGCCCTTTTGCTCATGATCTTCTTAACTTCCTGTTGCTTAGAATATAGATTTAATGGCTGGAGCTGTGGCAGCCTTTGTAAGTATTAATACATGAGGCAAAGGCCAAGAGAACCACCAGGTTCTCTCTCTGTTCTGACACCTTTTAGTTATTAAACAATTTACTCATGGACATGATGTCAACTAAGAAAAATAAACCCCTCTCTTTATAGTTTAAGCAGCCATGGATATTTGCGTTTCCTATTACTTACACTGTAACCCAACCTTAGTTCAATAAATCAAAAATGTTGAAGAATGAGTGAGTAAAACCTAGGTAGGTATGGGATGGGGTGGGGTGGAGAGTTCCACTTACTTACAGAGATGCCCAGAGGTTTGACTATATTCCTAGACTGTAAGCTCCCAAGAGCTGATAATGATTATTTTTGCTCATTATTTTATCTTCAGAATTTAGACCAATGCTGTGCAGAGGAGACTTGCAATAATTATTTCCTGAATAAATAAATGGCCAACGATCGTGGGGGAGGAGAGGCAGCTGCACATGCTCTAGACCCACTTTATTTCAGTTTATGTTGATGGGAAGTCTTTTCATATATCAGATTGTACTTCCTTCTTGCTAGAGGGAAAAGGGTCAAGGAGGGGAGAGAAGGAAGAGCAAATGAGGTAGAATCATGAGTTCAAAGTTGTGTAGGCTAAACTTTCTCTTTCCGAGCCTCAGTTTTCTCATCTGTAAAATAGGGATAATAACCATACCGTACCAAACTTTGTTGTGAGAATTAGATGAAAGAATGTAGGGCCAGTGATTAGTAGAGTTCCTGGCATATAGTAGGTCCTCAATAAATTATACTTTATATTCTTATTATTGTTTTTGTTGTTACCAATAGGTTTGTCTACTGGGCCTTGTGGAAAACAAATAAGACACAGTCCTTGTCCTCAGATAGCCCATGGATCTGTCAGGAGGGACTCACTGTATTAGGAGGGAGGATACTGTTATTCCCATCTTATGGCTGGGGATATAGACTTTGCAGTGTTACAAAATGTACCTGAGATGAGCCGGCTGGTTGGCGGCGGGGATCTCCCAGCAGCACCCTGCAGGAACTGTGGAGGTCAGTTAGTAACTAGAAGTGTTACTCACTTTGGGACCAATTCAGCAGAGAAATTCTGTGACTTGATCTTGTACCCAGGACCAACCTTTGACGAGGGTCCGGCTGAGCTCTGTGATGGTGGCTCCAAGCTCAATCTCGCCTCACCTAGTTCCCTTCCATCCTCCAGGGCTCTGAAGCCTCCCAGGGCCCATTCCAGCTTTGAACTTGAAAATGCGTTTGTTGAAAGGAGCCACGTTGGCATGAAATGACTAAAGGAGGTGCAGGTTAGCAAAGCTATTTTCCAGATTAGTCACTGAACAAGCTCCTTCGTTCTCAGAACCGTCCGGGTGCTGCCGGGTGCAGAGCTATTCTCACCAATAGACGGTGGTGCGTCTGCCTGTGGCTGGTCCCACTCACGGGGGCGGGGTGGGGAAAAGAAGAGTTCCCCTCAAAACCTGGCTGGGAGCCTTCCCAAGGTGGGCAAGGATGTTTCCAAAAACTCTATATGCTAATTGATGGGGCTATTCAAACGCATTGGCTAAATAATGTTCCCATTCAGAGAAGCTCAAGATTGAAGCACATCTAACCTCCCCTAAGTAGGGTTCCAAGTTGGGCGTTACAGCTCCTATCAGGTCCTGCGTGGCTTCATCACCGGCTCTCTGGTGACCGCCATTCTGTCTCATAGAGAAGGTGTGAAGGGCCCTCAGAGGGGAGAAGGACAGGGGTCCGGGGCTGGGAAGACTGGCTTAGTCTCAGCATCAAGGAACTGGTACCAACCCAGGCAACGCTGGGCTTTGGGTCTCTCTCCTCGCCCCCTCTGATAGTTCAGCACCTGGGGACAGGGACACCCCTCCCTTCTCAGCATCTTGTCACCTGAGAGACGGTTTTCCTGTGACAACACATTCCCACAGGCATAGGTCTACTTTTTGTGAAACTAACCAGCCAACGAACTGACAGTTAATCCTCATCTTGAGTCTCGACGTGACTCTTCGAGAGCACGTGGTGGGACGTGACTTTGGAATATGAACAGACGTGGTTTTTGTTCCCGGGGTTTCTTTCTACCCTCGTCCCCGCTGCTCTGCCATCTCATACTCATTGCCCTGGGAGGGGATGACTCGGCAGAAACTCTGGGAGAAAAGGGCAAAAGCTCTTGGCTTTGGACTTTCAAAAGCTTCTTCTGACTAGGGGGACAAGAAGGAGAGGGCAAGGAAGATGTGGAAGAAAAGCTGAGGGGGAGGCCAGCTCCTGGGCCTGGGGGCAGGAGAGAGACAAGGGCACGCCATGGAGGGGAGCGGGCCTGTCGCCAGGTGGGCGAGAGTAGATTGAGCGTGCAGACACCACCTCACCCCTCCTGGACGAGGTACTTGGGTCATCACCAAGCATGCCCCAGGGGGCTCGTCCAGCCCCTCCATGGTCACTGTGCACCGTCAGCACACAGGAGCCACCTGGGTTGTCCTTCCTGTGAGCGGCTGGTGAGGACCTCTGTCTTGGGGGTGGCCGGCACACTAGGCCAGAGGGCAACCTCCAGCAGTGCCCTGAGGGCTCATCCAGCGCCTTCCACTTATCTCACATCAGCCCAGGTGCAAACAATAGAGATAGCTTGGAGCCCTGGACACCTGCTGGGGTGGCAGTGATGGAAAGGACAGAGCCCCTCAGCACCAGCCCAGCCCACTGGAACCTGCCAGGATGCACCGCCAAGGCGGGACCGTGGTGACCCGCACAGCTCTCAGGAGCTCCTTAATTGCAGAAGCTCACAGCAGATTGAGGGAGGGGTAAGATGGGCCTTTTGTGGGGTCATTTGGATCCTTAGGACTGACTCTAATCCCACCTTTTGTCTCCCTCTTTGGAAGGCTTGACAGGGTGCAATGTGAGAAGCCCGGCTTCCTTCCTGCCTTGCAGAAGCTCTGGGGACCCAGCCTGTTTTCTCAGCTCTGCCAGCTCCCCTGGGGACTTTCCTCCCCAGCCAGGCTGCCCTCAGGGGTGGAGTCTGCCAGCTGCCCGCTGCCTGGTCCTCCTCCTTCCCGCCCCCAGCAGAAAAGTCCACAGGCCTTTTCATTTAAAGAGTTCATTGCTACAGGAAACAGATGGGCGTAACAAAAATAATAAACAGTGAGAATTTCAAAGGTTCTGGAAGCTAGAGTCATGGCCTCAGGCTCATCTTTAAAGACTTCCTTCAGAGATAGGCTGACAATGACTGCAGCCACTGTTAGTTGAGCCCCTGGGGTGGCCAGGCAGGTACCAGAAGTGTTGAGAATTGTCAGTCATTGGACTCGTTTGTGGTCCTCACAGCGGTCTTGTCATGGGAGGGTGTCATTACCCTCATTTCATGGATGTGAAAATTGAGTTCAGGGAGCAGGCTCAGCCACATGACTTAGGGGGCCCAGGACAAAATGAAAATCCCGGCCCCTAGATCAAAAATTAAGAATTTCAAGATGGCAACAACAGAGCATTAAACCAAGTGACAGGCCCTGCATGCCTGCCCAGGACACACACTCATGAAGTCGGTCCTATCAGAGAGATTAGACAACTTGCCCAAGGACACCCCGCTAGTGAGAGGCAAACCCAGGTTTCAGTACAAGGTCTAGGACAGCTTTCAGTTGAATTTTGCTGTCTCCTTGGCATATAACTGCAGACACCCCCGTCCCCTCCATGTCACCCACCACAGCTTGGCTTTCACTCTATTTTTACGCCTTAAAATTAATGGTAAAAAGTAAAGCGTGACTTTACGACACCAACACTACACAAATTCTGATGTTGCTCCAAGAAGCCCTTTGGCTCTTGCTAAAATGGAAGCTAAAGAGGTGATTGGGCATAGCCACAACCCCCTTCTCCATTCAATTAACTTGACAAGGAAACATTTTTGAGACAGATGATTCTCATTTTCAATGCAGTTTGAAAGTCCCTAGGGGCAGGAAGACACTCAGGCTTGCTTACTTCAGGAAGTGGTGTCTTCACTCCAATTTACTTGAACTTTATTTTAAGAGACCTCAGCCTGGCTCAGCCCACAGAGATAAGCTTCCGCAGTGGGATATGCATAATATAGGGTTCGCAATACACATTTGATGCAATATCTTAATATATGCTTATAAGAACATATATTTGTATTTTATTCTATTTCACAGCGGTTCTCAGTGCAGGGAGCGACTTTACCCTCCAGGGGATATTTAGCAATGTCTGGAAGACATTTTTGTTGTCACAGCTAAGGGGAAGCTGCTACTGGCTTCCGTGGGCAGGGTCTGGGATGCTGCTCTACATCCTACAAAGCACAGCGCACCCCACACCCCCCCAGCAGAGAATTATCCAGCCCAAAATGTCAGTGCTGAGGTTGAGAAACCCTGACATGCAATTATTATTAATTTTGGTATTTTTAAGGAACGAAACGGACTACTAAGACTGGAACCCCACTTTGTAAACAAAATCTACCTCTAAGAAATAAATTTTTGAGTGTTGCTGACTGAATTTATGACCCATGTGTAAACAAAATCTACCTCTAAGAAATAAATTTTTGAGTGTTGCTGACTGAATTTATGACCCATGTGTAAGAACTAACTGGGTTTCAAATCAGCAGATAGGTGGAACCTCAGACAATCTTCACGACTACCCCCAAGAAGTTTGAATTCTTGTCTCCATTTTGCCAATGGGGAAATTGAAGCTGGCGGAGCGAATTAGGGAAGGGCTTCCTGGAGGTGGATCTGACGCCATCAGAGTCAGGCAGAACAGCATGGGGCTCATCAGCCTGAAGAGATCCACTTTTGTCTCTTGGCACCTCACCAGCTGGGGTCACCCCACCAACTATAATGAGGGGGGACCCACATCCCTGCCTGTGGCTCCAGAATCCGCCCTCGCATTTGCTCCCCGTGCATCCTGTTTTTCCTGCCTTTCATCCACCCCATCCACCATACTTGATTTTGCTTTGAGGGAAGCACCCTCCTCCCAGGAGCTGGAGACAAACTGACCTCAGGCTCTGAGTCTGGGGATGGAGCATGTAAACCAGGTGACAGTGGCCAGCCTATTAAGTCCCCCTGGCCACAATGCTTAGCTTGGGATAGTCATATAATCCAGTCCAAGCCAAGAAAGGTTTACTGCCCTATTGCCACCCCAGAGGACCCAGCGTAGGGGGCTGCCAGATAAAATATGGGAGGCCCAGTTCAACTTGAATTTCAGATAATGAAGAATTTTTTAGTATAAGTATGTCCCAAATATTTAGTGGGGTATACTTATACTAAAAAAAGTAGTTCTTAGATTTTAAAAATACATTCTGTATTTTTATTTGCTAAATCTGACAGCCTGTCAGAGGATGCCACCACTCTTGGTGGCATCATGTGAGCCCTGAATTGGCCATACCTAAAGCCAAACTGCCCATGGACTTGTAGATGAAAGATTGCTAAGGAGTTTTCTGGACTTCTCAAAGCCTTGGCCTTAGGAAGCTTGGAAAGAAAGTCTCCTATGGGTGACTACACTTCCTTCTGCCCTTCACGGCGCTCATTGTCCAGGGACAATAAAGTGTGTCTGGATAACAAGGCTCTGGGCACATCTTCCTTCAAATAACTACCTTCATTTTTTTTGAGCATTGGCTTTGCCTCAGACACTGTGCTGGAGCTCTACCTTACATGACTTCCCACCCTTCAAATATATTTGAGATAGGTAACATCAACCCATTTCACAGGTGAGAAAACTGAGGTCTGGAAAGGTGACTTGTGCTTTACTTTAGGGCACAGGCAGAGAAAGTGAGAAACGGAGAACTTGAACCAGGTCCTCGTGACTGCAAAGCCTGTGCTGGTCTCTTTATAGCTTGCCCCCTCTAGGCCCCCACACCTCGCCTGCTGGTCTGGCCCCTAGGGAAGGGACCCAGTGTTATCCATGACCCTGTTCTTCCTCTTTCAGTCCCCGAAGACCCCTGTTAGTTGCCCACCTCTGGCTTAAAACAAGCTGCTGAACATCTGGAAGCCCTGAGAGGCCGTTTCTTTGACAGCCTTCCATTTAAAAACGCATGGAAATTCTCCTCCAACTGCTGTGCCGTGAACAGCCCAGGTACACAGGCCTCTGGAGGCCAGGAGGGGCTGGCAACATCTGCTTCCCATTACTCCGGGGGAGGGACTTCACCACCAGCCGCTGGTAACAGGAGCCCCTGGCCTCTGATTTATGGCCCATTTGGAATGAGGCCTCGGGAGCAATTACTTGTTGGATTGAGCCAGGCAGGGGCTGGAGCTCTGCAGAGCAGAAAGCAGCGCCCGGCCAGCTGAGCTCCCTCCACGGGCAGACAGGGAGCATCCAGTGGGTACCTTCTCAGTTCCTCGTTACCAGACTTTTACGGATCACTGCCTGTGTGCCAGGCACTATTCTAAGTGCTTCACGAACATTCACTCAGTTAAGCCTCCCTACGAGGGAGATGCTATTATCATCCCATTTCACGGTTGAGAAACTAAGGCCCTTAAAGATTATTTAGCTTGCTGCACTCATGTAACTAGGAACACAGGCTCAGCTTGGACTTGAATCCAGGCTCCAGAATCCGTGCTCTCAACCGTTATCCTGCCCCACAAACAAATGATGTTTAGAACATGTAAATAGGACCCCCGGATTCCCGGCTCAGACCCTCCACTGGCTTCCATTGGTGGAATGAAACCCGAAGTTCTTAAGTCCTAAGGGCCTCTGATCTGCCCCTTGCCTGTGCTCTCTTCTCTTCGCCCCTCTGCCCCCGCCACCTTGCCCCTTCTTGCTTATGTTTGTTTCTTCTTCCTTTTGAACACTTTATTGAGATATAATTGACGTATCAAAAAACCCACCCATTTCAAGTGCTTAGTTCGATGGTTTTAGTATATGTGCAGACTTGTGCAATGATCACCACAATCTAATTTTAGAACATTTCCGTCATCCCCAAAGAAACCCAGTCCCCATCAGCGGTCACTCATTCTCCCCTCCCCGCAGCCCCTGGAAACCACTAATCTACTTTCTGTCTCTATAGATTTGCCTATTCCAGGCATTTCATACGAACGGAATCATACGATGTGTGGTCTTTGTGATCGGGTTCTTTCACTCAGCCCAATGTTTCAAGACTCATCTATGTCGTGTCGTGAATCAGTGTTACATTCCTTTCTGTGGCTAAATGACATTCTGTTGTATGGATATATATTTTATTTATTCGTTCATTGGGTGGTGGGCACTGGGGTTGTTTCCACCTTTTGGGTCTCATAAACAATGCTGCTGTGAGCGTTGGCGTATTTTGTACGGACACTTCGGTTCCTGGGACGTGCCGGGTGTGGTCCCCTTGCAGAGCGTCTGCCCTTGCCGTTCCCGCCGCTGGGGTGCCTTTCCTCCAGGTCCTGCGGGGGCTCGGCCCTCACTCCGCATCTGTGCCCACACATCACCTCCTCAGATCCATCATTCTCCCCACTCCTCTGCTTTAGCTCTCCTTATTGGCCTTGTCACTACTGGAAATGACTTTATATACTTCTTTGAGTACCGGACTCCTCTCTGTCTCCCCACCTTGTGTGGAAGCTCCATGAGAGCGGGGACCTTCTTGGCCTTGTTCACGGCTGAAACTTCAGTGCCTGGCATACAGAAGGCGCTCAATCAGTAGACCATGACTGAATCAAGGAATGAAATGGAGCATCAACGACTCGCTCCAAATCAGCGCAGGGCTTTTAAGTGGTGAGCGAGACAGACCCAGTGACTCTAAATGGTAACAGTGCTACCCCCCTATTGCTACGGTGTCTCAGCTCAGTCTCTCTAAGTCCTCAGCAGGAGCATGGGGGAGAGACAAGAGCAGACCAATAACCCGATAGGAAGCTGCTGTAGGAAGCAAGAGCAATGTGTCTGTTAAGAGGGGGCATTCTGGCTGGAAACATCCCGGTTGTTATTAGCTACCCATGAGTTCAGTGATCACGAACAACCAATTTTATGTTCTTGTGTCTCGGTTTTCTCAACCGTCAAATGGCAGTAATAATGGTACCATCTTTACTGGACGGTTATGAGGGTAAGTTGACATAATGTGGGTAAAATGTTCATCGTATGTTGGCGTTTTTATGTGGATGGAGTGAGGAGGATGGGCAGGTAACTAGCCTGGAAGGGGAGGCAGGAGAAATCAGTGATGGCTTCCTAGGGGAGGTGACATCTAAGCTGGGACCAGTAGGAGGTGGGGGAACATGGCATCCTCCTCCTTCTCCACCTCCAATTCAGGGCTCCAACATACCAGAGGAAGACAGGCCGCCATCCCGTCACCTCTGCCTCCCTGCTGACGAGTTTGGTGTCTGGCGGGGAGGCTCCCGGGAGAAGAGGCAACACGATACAGTGCTTAAGCTCAGAGTTCAGGTCAGATGGGGTAGCCTGGTGTTGAAATTCTCTGGCTTCCCTCTGGCCTGTGTGTCCCTGGCCATGTCCTAAACCTCTCTGAGCCTCGATGTCCTCATCTGTAGGTGGGGATGATGAGAACAGCACCAGCGTCACAGGTGAGAATCCAGGGAGCTAGTGCTCAGGGAGCACTTTGTGCATGGTGAGCATCAGGTCAGTGTCAGCCCTCAGCACTGGCGAAATCCCTCTCTATCCTCAAAGCCTCCTTGTCCCCAGTGTCTTCCCAGAGCAGCAGCAAAGCAGGCAACTAATCTTGAATCTGGGGCTGCTGCTTACAGAACTTCAGCGAAGATTGGGAGAATGGAGCCCAGGTCAGCCCTGTGCCCGGCCGCGTGGTTTGGGGAGGGTGAATGGACCCCACTAAGCCACAGGGAAACTGCCCAGGGGTGAGGGGAAATGAGATAAAGGAGGTCAAGCCCTTGCTGCTTCCTGTCTCCCCGGGAATCCCTAAGAACATTCCCCAGCCTCCTCCTCTGCCCTCATCCCTCTCCTGGGGCTTAATTGGGCAGCTGCAGTCACTCGGCACTTAACCTTCTCCCCATCTGCCCTCCAGGGAAAGTATTAACGCTAATCCCTGAGCTGCTTCCCTGTCTGTCAGGGAAGTGTCAGAGTGCAGGGACGGGGAGCCAGCTCGGCCCAGGCCTCCCAAGTAGCACAGCCCAGCTGCAGTGCTGCTCCAGGCTCCCCAGATGTGCCCACCCCAAAGTCCCTGCCCCTTTGTCCTGAGCAGGGGTAGAGGGGAGCCAAGCCAGCCAGCAAGCCACCTTCCTCCCCACCCCATCCTTTTCTCTCTCGGCCCAGCACTGACCCATGGAAAGATAACATGAGCCACATAAGTCGTTTTAAATTTTCTAGTAGCCACATTAAAAAAAAAAAGTAGCAGATGAAATTTTAATAATACTCTTTATTTAACCCAACAAATCCCAAATATGACCTTTTAACATATAACCAATATGCACAATTTTTAACAAGATATATTATGGTCCTTTTTGCATAACCAAGCCTTCCAAATTGGGTGTGTATGTTACACTTTTACAGCATATCTCAGTTCAGATACTAAATTTTCATGGGACTACTTGATCTGCATTTAGATTTCACAAGATTTACAGTTGGGAAAGTAGATTCACTGACCCGAGTTATTCCAGACCCCTATAAACGTTTCCCAATCACTGAATAGAATGAGTTTTTTAGTTTAAATATAAATTAATTATAATTATGGCCAGGTGTGGTAGCTCATGCCTGTAATCCCAGCAATTTGGGAGGCTGAGGCAGGAGGATCACTTGAGGCTAGGAGCTTGAGCTGGACAATATAGCAAGACCCCGTATCTACAAAAAATTAAAAAATTAGCTGGGTATGGTGGTGCATGCCTGTACTCCCGGTTACTTAAGAGGCAGAGGCAAGAGTATCACTTGAGCCCAGGAGTTCGAGGCTGCAGTGAGCTGTGATCAACACCACTGTACTCTAGCCTGGGTGACAGAGACCCCATCTCTTAAAAAAAAAAGAATTACGATTAAATAACATGAACAATTCAAAGAATTCGGCTCATCAATCTTATTAGCCACATGTCAAGGCCTCAGTGGCCACATGTGGCTACCCTACTGGACGGTGCAGCACTGGCCTTCACACCCAAGTTCCTGCAGCCGCTCCTCTGCTGGCCTCCCAGAAGGCATGGGCTGCAGTAGAAGTGGGAACACCGCCTCCAATTTGCTGTGTGACTTTGGGTAGGTTGCTCAGCCTCTCTGGGTCTTTCTTTTCCCAGCTGTCAAAACCCTTCCACTCAAAGAAAGTGAGTGCCTACAACTCACGGGGCTTGTTCTAGCCTCTTGCACAGCAAGGAGCACACAGTGCTCTTCCTCACAGAGCTTCGTTCCAGGCTAAGGGGTGGTAATCATAACAATGACAACACGCTAACATTTATAGAGCCCTTTCTATGTGCCAGGCGCTGCTGGGAGCCTTTGACATTGGCCAACTCCTTTTACCGTCACAGCATCCTCATGATGAAGGTGCTGGCGCTCGTGTCTCCCCTGGGGAAACTGAGTCACACAGAGCAGTTAAGAGACTTGCCTGAGGCCACCCAGCTAAGAAGAGGCAGTGGCGGGGTTTGAGCCCAGGCTATCTGGCTGTAGTGCGAGTGCTTGTGTCACCTCCTTCTGTGACAGGTGGAGCATCCCTAATCCGAAAATCCAAAATGTTCCAAAATCTGAAACATTTTGAGCACCGACATGAAGCCACCAGTGGAAAAGCCCACACATAAGTATTTAAAACAAACTATTTCATGACAAAATTATTACAAATATTTTATAGAATTACCTCCAGGCTATGTGTGTATAAGGTGTATATGAAATATAAATGAATTTCATGTTTAGACTTGGGTCCCATCTGCAAGATATCTCATTATATATATGCAAATATCCCACAATTCAAAAAAAATCCAAAATCTGAAACATTTCTTGTCCCAAGCATACGTGTCCCTTAAATGAACATAGAGTGGCAGCGATGGGTGCTGAGAAAAGAAACACAGCCAAAAAAAAAGCCGGGGAGGGGCTGTTACTTTAGATCAAGGAGCAAGAGACCTCCTTTCCTCCGGGCTGCCCAGACCCTCCCCACATCCCTTGCAGCTTTGGGAAGGGCCCACCCTGTGCCTGGCTTTGGGAGGTCAAGGGAGGGCCCAGGCAGGGAGTGATGGGCCAGAGTCTGTGAGCCTGTGCCCCGCAGGGCGGGTGGGGCCGCACACCTGAGCTGCCAAGCACAGCCCAGCCTGCCAGCGGCTGTGCCAGGGACCGCAGTGAACAGGAGCAGCCGTGCACCCACTGAGCACTTCTTTTCTTTCCTTCTGTCTTTCTTCTTCCCCTGTTTTTTTTTTTTTTTCTGAGACAGAGTCTCACTTTGTTGTCTGGGCTAGAGTGAGTGCCATGGCGTCAGCCTAGCTCACAGCAACCTCACACTCCTGGGCTCAAGTGATCCTACTGCCTCAGCCTCCCGAGTAGCTGGGACTACAGGCATGCGCCACCATGCCCAGCTAATTTTTTTTTTCTATATATTTTTAGTGGTCCGATTAATTTCTTTCTATTTTTAGTAGAGACGGGGGTCTCGCTCTTGCTCAGGCTGGTTTCGAACTCCTGAGCTCAAACAATCCGCCTGCCTCGGCCTCCCAGAGAGCTAGGATTACAGGCGTGAGCCACCGCGCCTGGCCTTCTTCTCCTGTTTTCAGCCCTGATCTTTCCTAGCCCTGCACTCTCCTCTCCCTCCCCTCTTTCCCTCGTGCCCTCCCTCACTCCCAACTTCCCATGCTTCCAGCTACCCAGTATTTGTGGAGGGCTTACTACGTCCACCCTGTTAAGCTCTGCGAACACTGCAGTGAATACGATGCCGCTGTCCTCAAGGAACATTACGGTTCGTTTGGATGGACCCATAAATAAATCTGTCACATCAGCTGAAAAGAGATGTGCGTCCTCGGACAATAACAGCGAGATAAATTTGGGGAATTAAGTACTCTCGTATACAGAAAGACGCTACAGAAAAAGTGAAAAGGCAAACAGTAGGTTGGACACACATTTGCACCCTCTGGGATGCAGAGGGAGCCCACCTCTGTGCATAATGCACACCGTTCAGGGCCTGGCCTGGAGCCACACTCCCTTCATGGCGGAGCTTGCTCTTACCTTTTTCTTTCTGCGGTTTCTTTTCTTTTCTTTTTATAATGCATCTTCTGTTCTACATAAAATGATCAGGGGCCCAACTTCCTGACTCGTTGATTACGACATGAGGTCGAACAAGAACAGTGTCATGGGAGCAATTCACTCCTCCATTCGGTGACTTTTCATTGAACATCTACTCTGTTCCACAGCTTGAAGCTCCGGCACTGGACAAGAGACCGCCCGACCTCAGGGACCTTGAGTCCAGTGTGGGTGACAGTGTGGACAGAAGCAAAGGCTCTTTGGGGTGATGAGTGGGAGGGGCAGGATGGGTGAGGCAGCCTCACGGAGGGCCATGCCTTGCAGACTACTGGGGGCACGAAGGGACAGTGACAATAGTGGCAGCTAAGGGGTGCCCTGAGGCATGGGGAGCAGCTAGGTGGAAATGGGAGGGACAAATGTTCCAGGCAAAGGGGACTGCCTGTGCAAAGGCCTAGAGACAGAAAAGTTCAGATCCCAACACCCCCCGCCCCCAACACACACACACACACACACACACCGTGGCCACGAAGGAGTTCCATCTCGCGGGAGTCTGAGTCAGGGAACCCCAAAGGATGGGGGTGGAGAGGTAAACGGGTCAGATTACGAAGGGTCTGGTAAGCTATGCAAGGAGGCTGGACATGATTCGAAGATCAATCATGAAGAATTATAAGCCTTTGAAGAATTATAAGCCAGAGGGTGACTGCTTTAAATTAGTGTTCTAGAATGCTCACGTTGGTCACATTCTGAATAACGGAGTGGGGAAAACTGGAGCCAGAGATAAAGGCTATTGCCCAAATTCAGGGGAGCTGGTGGTGGCCGGAAACGAGGAAATGGCAATGGCTATGGAGAGATGGAGGGAGGCCGGGGTCTGGATCCAGGTGAAAGGCCACAGAGACTAATTCCTGGAGGAGGGAAGGGTCAGGGGTGACCTCAGCTTCATGCTTTGAGCGATTGCATGGGCTGGAGGGGCCGCTGTGGGGTGGGACCGCTGGGTGGGGAACTGTGTGGGAAGAGAAGTCAGATGTTCAGGCTGGGTGATGCGTTTGGGCTCCTCACGGCATCTCACAGCGGAGACATCCACAGGCAGGCCGACGCGTCGGAAGCTGAGGTGGAGGTGTAGGCTGCAGATCTGAAGTGGGAGTCACAGGCGGACCGACAGGACCTGAGTCAGGGAGCAGCGGCAGTGTCTCAGGGAGAATGCATCACACGAGGAAAAAGGGACCAAGCGTTCGATGCTGGGTTGGGTGTTTGGATCAAAAGCCGGGAGACTCTGGGGTTCTTGTCTCTGCCACTCACTCACTGGCCGTGTGAGTTTTGGGCATTCACTTCTCCTCTCTGGCCTTCGTTTTCCCCATCCGTAAAATGCCGGGATTTGGACAGGGTCAGTGATCGCCCACTGTCCCACGGAGCCCTAGCAGTTTTCGGGAAGTCCTTCACGGCGGGGGCTGAGGCGGCCTAGTGCGGCTGTGGCTTGGACTGTCACTGCCTTGTCAAACACAGTAGTTTCACTTCAGTCTGTTTTGTAATTTGACCTTCTGACTAAGCTTTGATTTGAAGAGCGGTTTCCGTGACTCAAGAGTTTGGTGAGGGGGTGACCTCTCATGTTCCATCTGGCAGAAAGGAGAGCCACACCCGGTTGGGAGTTTCCCTGACACTAGAGAGTGACGTCTCCATGAGTTGGAGGGAATTAACAACTACAGACCTTATAGCGCTGTTTGGTGCAGGATCTAGGTCTAAAAAAACCTCATGACCATTGCACCCAGGGCTCTAAGTGGACTTGTCTGAAGGGTTAGCATCGCCAACCCAAGTACTCCAGGGATGAGAAATGAGATTCATCTCCGGTTACACTTGCAATTGATGGTCAAGTTGCCTGACGCTGCACTGAGAAGAACTCTGAGGCTGGGTCTCAGTGAGAATAAAGTGCTGTGATCAATTAGTAATGTCTGCTCTGGGCAGCAGATATATGGTAGTGGTGTGTGTGCCACGTATCTGCTATTATACCTTTGATCTAAACTTTGCTTTTAACAGGGACGTGAACTCTCATCCTCTTCATAGCCCCCAACTGCTCTATTGTGTGATCTCTTCTTTCTCCTCTGTTTGTTGTTGAGTACTTCAAAGGCCTATCCTGGCCCACTTCCCAGTGGACCAGTCACTTCAGGAAACGAATGGGCTGCTCTCTGGAGGAAGCGAGATCACTCAATGAGTTCCCATTTCTCCAGAATTAGATGGTTCGTCATGCTGACCAGGGGCAGTAGGTGGGTTCAGGGCCAGGGAAGCACAATGCTTCTTTGCTGGGGCCCCAGGGTGTGGGCCTTGTTCTGAAGATATCCAAGGCCATGTTCAGGGGGCCCTTGACACCACCCCTCATCCTGCTTGCTGCGTCCAATGGGGGACTGCCAGCACTCACAGTGGGGTGGAGGCAGGCGTAAGGAAAGGGCACTCCACCACCTCTCAGGAAACTAAAAACCTGCCATTCTCTTTAACGTTTTAGAAAAGTAATCTACATTACACAAACAAATCATGTTTATGGCAGAACAGTTTAAAAATGTGGATAAGCAAAAAAGAAGAAAATAAAAGATACCTACCATCTCAATACCTAGAGAAAAGCCCTATTTCAACAAGCTGGTGTAGACTTCAGCAGCTTGGGCACCAGTTTCTTAGAGTAGACAATGGCTATAGCCCTGGAGTTGCCAAGGGAGGGGGCCCTGCCGTGCCAGGCTTTGCTCCTGTAGGTGTAGGTCTAGGGCTCCTGGGGGTGTGGCCAGGACAGGTAGGGGTAGTCTGCATTTTGTTAACAACTTGAACTGGCCATTTATGGATGATTATCAGTGGTGTCTATCTCCACTCCTCGAAGGGCATAATTAGACATTGGCTGGATGCAGGCCTGGGCCTAGGAATATTGTTTGTGGTTGGAGTTAGGAGGGCTCTGCTTCCTAGTTAACACTCCTATCTGCATTTGAAGCTTTGTTGCTCCTGGAGGGTGAGTTGGGCCACACATAGCCCTTTGTCTTTTTTAAAATTCACATTCCCCTTTCACCCACAATAGGGACTGAGGGGTTTCCTGGGAGAAAAGAATCTGAGATGCTGACCTTCACTTTGGGACTCAAAGGTAAACACGACCTCAACTTCTGGGCTAGGCTGGCCTCAGTCAGGAGCAGGCAGTCAGAAAGGACCGCAGGATTGTAGAGCAGACACTTATCGTAAGGAAAGAGAGAGTGTGGACAGGGGCCAGGACTCAGGTGGCTGGAGGAGAGGATTCTTCCTGAGCATGGTTTGAGGCTGGTACTAGAACCCTCCTGACGCAGCCATTCTAGTTTAGCAGGTACACCATGGGGGAAGGGTGTTCCTGAGAATTTAAGGGCTCTAACCCTCTGGAGTTTAGACAGCATTGCTGTAGGGCCCTTCTCAGCTGTAGGAGCCTTAACACCCAGATCTGAAGGGACAGGAGGGACAGGAGGTCTCCCCAGATATAGAGCCCCACCAGTAATTGCAGATCTCACCCATCATGATCAGATCAGGAGGAGCAGAGAATAACATAGAACCAGCTGCAGCTGCGGGGTCCCATCTGAGGGGTTTGACTGAATTCCTTCTCTGTCGGCCACCAAAGATGCTCAGGACTTATTTGACAAGTAGTTAAATTTAGTGGTAAAGAGCACAGATTCTGGAACCGGACTGCTTGGGTTTGAATCCCATTATCTACCACTTATTAGCTGTGTGACTTTGGGCAAGTGACAACCATTCTGTGCCTTAGTTTGCTCATCTGTAAAGTGGGGGACACAGCACCTATCTTAGAGAATTATGAGGATTAAACTAATTAGCATATGTAAAATTATATATAACTGATGGTTATAATTATTTACTGATGCACACGTGCATTCATGGGTGGTCTTGAAAATGCAGCATTTAGAAACGGGAACCCTAGGAAAAGCTGGAAATTCTTGTTAATTTGGAAGGTGGGGCCTTGAGAAATTATATTTTACAGAAGTGGTTCTCAAACCTGAGGATGCATCAGAATCACCTACAAGCCTTGTTAAAACACAGATTCCTGGGCCCCACCCCGTAGGTCTGGAGTGGGGCTGAGAATCTGCATTCTCACATGCTGGGGTGCACAGACACACTTTGAGCAGCACTGGTTTTGAATATCGTCATAAGGCTACTACATTTGTTCTCTCAGACGTGAAACCTGTTGCATGCTGGTTACACGTTTCTTTTTACTAAAGTGGGATCTTCCCTGACAGTTTGTAACCAGACTGCAAAGTTGACAAGGGCAGGGGCCGTGACCTGACTCACCAGGGTATACGTAGCATCGGACACATTGTAGGTTTCCAATAAAAACCGGTTGAACGGAGGGAAGAAACATGCTTTTTGCACTCAACAATGTTCTTGTGTACATTTTTCGTGTTAATAAATATTCCCCCACAACACTGTTTGGTTGGTTGCATAGTTTTCCCTTGTATGGATGTAAGTGAGGGAGCAACTCGAGCTTGCTGGAACAAAAAGGAGGAATTTAGTCTAAGGAGGCCGAATGTCTCAGTGACTGGAACCAGGGTCTGAAGGAAGCTGACAACTCGCGGAAGCGTCTTTCCCTTGGTCTCCCATCTGCATCTCCTGTGACTGCTTTGTTCCCTTGCCTGGGCTTTTGCTACTTTTCCGTCCCCGTGGCATCCAAGATGGCTGCCTATATCTCCCCGGTCCCTTGTGATAACACCTGCCCCGTGGCCAGTCGGTCTGTCTGCCCCTTACTCTCTCGCCTCGTGACCCCACCAGGGACTCTGATTGGCTCTTCTGGGGTCAGGTGCTTATCCCTCATCCAATCAGGGAGAAGGACCACATTCAAATATGGCTGCCCGGTGCTCCGATGTGGTGGCGGTTGGGGGTCGCAAGGTGGTTGTGGTGATCCCCAAATGATCCATTCCAAATTACCTTCCATTCATCTCCTCATCTCTCCACTTAAACCTGATTTCGATTTCAATCTGGCGACCAGGATTTGGTTTCTGTGGACTTTCCGGGCTCAGAGCAGGGATTTGACTGCCTTAACCCCATCTCTCATCCATTAGCGATAATGGCACATGGCAGCGTCACAGGTTTGCCTTTGAACATTTAATCCGCGCAACGTGATTTCGAGGGAGGCAGGAGGTTTCACCCAGCGAGGCCCTGTGTAGTACCAGCAAGTCTGCTCATGATCCGAAATGCAGCTGAAAAAATAAATATAATTAAAAAGATAACTCAGGCCAGCGTTCCCGGAGACTGTTTTACATGGGCGCATAATGAATGCTAAACTCAGTGCAGCAGTGCCAAAAAGCAAAATAAATTCTTGGAGTTGGTCTGTTTCCTGCCTGCAATACATTTGCTTGTTCCAAACAAATATATTTGTCAATACAACACAATTAGGAAGACTGAGCCAATCAGACCATCAAATATCCAGAGAAGCAGAACGTGGCTTCCACACACCCTGCTAGATGGAGCCAAGCGAGGTCTGAGTATGTTAGGACCAAATCAATTATGGCCTGGGCAAGCCTCGCATTTCCCTCCAGGACAAGCTTCCTCATCACTTCCAGTTCCTAAGAGAGTTCAGCCTTTTTTTGTTCTTCTCAATGTTACTCATAACCCTTGAGGCACTGACCCCCAAATCTTTTACGTTAATTTGCTGTTGCTGCTTCATTTTCTTTTTTTTTTCCCAACAGCTAGAAACTGCTGCTGACATACACAGTTTTCAGAATGAGAGCCTGCCAAATGGGACTAATAATTAGTTTTGATAATAATAGCTACCATTTATTGCATGGATGCCAGGCATTTCACATTCATGGTTTCTCCTGATCCTCACAACAGCCTGGGGGTATGCGTGACTAGTTCCATTTTATAGATGAGAAAACTGAGGCTCAGAAAGGTCAAACGGCTTGCACAAGGCCAGTTAGTGAGTGGCTGAGCTGAGATTCAAACCCTGGTCTTTCTAACACTTGGGTTTTAATATTAGGACTACTAGTGTTAACTCGATCTGGCTTTAAGCAATCAGGGGATTAAATGGCCTTTGTGAATTGATAACACAGATGTAGGCTTCAGGCAAGGCTTGATCCAGCTTTTTTTTTTTTTTTTTTTACTATCTTTTGTAGGCCAGGATTAATTCAGCCACTAGAATGATGTCTTCAAGGACCTGGCTTCTCTCTGCTCTGCCTGCTTTCATACTTAGGCTCACACCTTTGGGTTCTGTAGACCACAGCTCTGGGCTTTCCCTTCATGAAAGAAAATAACTACAGCAGCTACATCTTGTAAATTCTGAAGCCACATCAGCCTTAGGAAACACCCATGGAACAGAGAGGAAATTCTACTCTCAAACTCTTGGTATCCCATTTGCTTGGGTTAAGTTAGGTGCCCATCCTTGAACCATAGCACCTGGCTGAAGGACATGACATGTTGATTGGTTTAGGCTGGTCAGGGCCCTCCCTGGAGATGGGGTTGTCATCAGTCTCATGAAAGCCTCATGGCTGAGCAGGGGGAGGATCAGAGATGCTAGAGCAAACCTGGGTGCTGCCATCAGATAGGGGAATGGACTGGCAGAGGGGACGGCTTAAATAGTTAATCAACCGGCCTGGCACAGACACTGACCAATCAGAACAGATGCTGGCCACAAAGACCTGTTAGCCATTTGCTACTCAAAGTGGGCTCCTTAGATAGCAGCATCGGATCATTTGCGAGCTTGTTGGAAATGCAGAATCTCTGGACACAGTATGCAGAATCTCCCAATATACTGAATCAGAATCTACATTTGAACAAGTTCTCTAAACCTTTAATGAGATTTAGCAAAGTTTGGGCAGCACTGATTTAGCAGTGATGTGGCAGGAAGGACAGGTGTCTGTGTCAGCACACGGGGCTCCTGTTTAAGCCCCATCACTTACTAGCCGGGTGATGTTGCGCATGGGGTAACACCATCACCATTCCAAAATTGCTGAGGGGTACAGGAAAAACAGTACAGAGCACCTGGCTTGTGGTGGGTGCTTGATAAACATAGCTCCCTTCTCCCCATCCCAAATGTTTACAAGTGGGAAACCTGTCTTAGTCCATTTTCTGTGGCTATAACTGAATACCTGAGACTGGGTAATTTATAAAGAAAAGAAATTTCTTTCTTTTTTTTTTTTTTTTTTGAGACAGAGTCTCACTCTGTTGCCAGGGCTGGAGTGCAGTGCCGTGGCATCAGCCTAGCTCACAGCAACCTCAAACTCCTGGGCTCAAGCGATCCTACTGCCTCAGCCTCCCGAGTAGCTGGGACTACAGGCATGTGCCACCATGCCCGGCTAATTTTTTCTATATATTTTTTAGTTGTCTGATTAATTTCTTTCTATTTTTAGTAGAGACGGGGTCTCGCTCTTGCTCAGGCTGGTTTCGAACTCCTGAGCTCAAATGATCCGCCCGCCTCGGCCTCCCAGAGTGCTAGGATTACAGGCCTGAGCCACCACGCCCGGCCCAGAAATTTATTTCTTACAGTTCCGGAGGCTAGAAGTCCACAGTCAAGGAGCAACATCTGGTTGAGTGCCTTCTTGCTCGTGGGGACTCTCTGCAGAGTCCCAAGGCAGCACAGGGTATTGCATGGCTCATGAGACACAGCCAAACTGATTTTTTTTTTTGAGAAAAGGTCTTGCTCTGTTGCTCAGGCTGGAGTGCAGTGGTGTCATCATAGATCACTGAAACCTCAAACTCCCTGGGCTCAAGCGATCTTCCTGCCTCGGTCTCCTGAGTAGCTGGGACTATAGGCATGTGCCACCACGCCTGGTTTATTTTTTTATTTTTTTATAGAGGCAGGGTCTTGCTCAGGCTGATCTCAAATTCCTGACCTCAAGTGATCCTCATTCATGCCTTGGCTGCCCAGAGTGCTAGGATTTCAGGCATGAGCCACTGCACCCAGCAAAAACTGATTTTCACAACAGACTCATTCTCAGGATAACTAACATACTCCCTTAATACCCATTGATTCATTAATCTCTTAATCCATGAATGGATTAATCTGTTCATGTCCCTCATGACCAATCACTTCCCAGATGTCCCACCTCTCAACATTGCTGCACTGAGGACCAACTTTTCAATCCACGAACTTTTGGGGGACACATACAAACCATAGCACTGGTCCAGAGAGGTTTCTGCTTGTCTAAGATGTACAAATCGATCTCTGGTGGCCTGAGGGCTAGCCTGGGGCTTGGCTTTTCTCAGCACGTCAGAGATCGTAAACGCCAGCTGCGCATGGGAATCCTCTAGGGAATTTGAAACAAATCTTGATACCCAGACATCACCCCAAATCAGTTCAGTCAGGCTCTCTCAGGGGAGACCCAGGCATCAGCACTTTTTAAAGCTCCCCAGGCGATTCCTATGAGCAGCCAATGTGGAGAACCCGTGCCTCATACTTTGCTGCCTTCTAAAGTAATTCGGCTGTGAGAAGGCTCTGCTTTGAACCACAGGCTCTGCTTTGAGCCCTTCTGGGTGGCTGGCTGCAAACCCACGGAACAGTAATGGTTCCTGTCTTCGAACACTGAGCGTGTGCCCTGACATGGCTCTGCCCGGTAACGCAGAGAAGTTTGTGCCGACTGGCTCTGGCTTGCGCTTCTCACACAGCTGGTGGAGGTTCAGCTTTTGCGCCAGAGAGCCACTGGGCATGGACCCATTGCCTTGACTCTGGGGATTCAGCAGGCAAGGTGGGGAACAACGACCATCTCTGCAGCCCTGCACCCCAAGTAAGCAGATGTATGCCCAGATGTCCTGGACCCCTGGGCATCTCAGGAAGCCTCTGAACTCTGGACCCATCTCAGAAAACCATTTTTATTTTACATAATAAGACTAAGGAAAGAAATAGCTTTGAAATATAGTTATCAAGATATTAAAAAAAGACATATAAAAATAAATATCTATGTGTTTCTTTAGTAACACATTAAATAACAAGATGTAGCAGTGAGTCTAATAGCTGCCAGAAGTTTGAAGTAGTGATGAGTATGCATAATATTTTGAGATATCTGCAACCAACTGTCCTGTGATAGAAAAATATCTACAATTTCTATTGGTGACAAAGTCACGGGCACT
Source organism: Propithecus coquereli (assembly GCF_000956105.1). Classification (NCBI taxonomy): domain Eukaryota; kingdom Metazoa; phylum Chordata; class Mammalia; order Primates; family Indriidae; genus Propithecus; species Propithecus coquereli. The sequence continues at coordinate 367,427 of NW_012149630.1, forward strand.
GCTAATCCTACTGCAGTTTGTTGTTTAGATTTACAGTGGAGGCACATGCTGGATTTTGGTTAGAGGTTAGTGAAAATTATGATGTAATTTTTCTCCACCCAGGTCCTCTGACCACCTGAACTCTATCCACCAACTCCTTGGGTTCCGCGGCCCCAGGCTAAGGATCCTGGGCCAGAGGAATGGGGCTGAGGGCAGGCCACTGGCTGCAGCTGTACTGTGGAAAGTAGGTGATCCATTGGGCAGGGTGTGTCTCCATTGGAAGATCCAATCCATTTTTCTCCTAGGTCCCGGACGCCGAGGTTTTGGGGGGAAAAGTTATGTCCTGGGGCTAGGGGTGCGTAGGGAAGGAATTCGGAGCATCCAAGCAGAGCATGCCAAATTTTTCATCCCAGACACTGGTTTTGTAAGCCAGGCATGCTGCTTAACCTCTTTGGACCTCATTTTCTTAATCTGTAAAATGGGAGTGCCAATGCTCCCTTCAAGGGCTCCCATGATAATGAATGACAAATGCCTAGCACGGTGGCAGTGAACTTACTAGTTAAGTGTGCTGGCCCTATAACCTTGCAGAAATCCCTGGCCTCTCCCACACTCGGTTACCACATCTGTGAAATAGACGGCTAGCACCTGCCTTATTGTGAGGAAGCAGGGCCTGCCCCAGGGGAGTGTTTAGCAACTTTGACTGTTATGGCCATGAGATCAGAGCCTGGCACAGAGACAGCCTCCCAGACTCAGTGGCTGCACAGCTGAAGGCCTCAGATAGCCCACGGGACTTTAAACGCAGCGGCTTTGGAGACTGCCTCTTTGGCCAGAATCCTGCTTCCTTGGCTGGACTTTGCAGGTGACCGGTTGCAGGGGCCAGCCCTGGAGGATTCTCAGAGGCCGGAACTCCTCGGGCACACGAGCCTGTCTCTGCAGTGAGGGCCGCGGCCAGGCGTGCGGTCGGGTGGGGCGGAATTAGACGGGAGCTGGGGAAGGGCTGCGAGCCGCCGCAGATGGCGGCACTCCGCCCCGCTGGGCTTCTCAGCACCCTGTGCCTGGAGTCCCAGCTTCCCCCAGCCTGTCGGCTCTGGCTCAGCCATGCCTTTGGGACACTGGGGCCCCAGCCAGGCCAGACCTCAGCTGGTGGGGACTGGAGACTTGGTTTTCTCAGGAAAGAGCTCATCTGGGTCATTGCCCGCCCTGTCTCTGTCACTCTCCGTCTGGAGTCTCTCATTCTGCCTCTGCTTCTGTCTCTTTCTTTCTGTTTCTGTGAATGATCGTGTGCCTTGCTTCTCTTTCTCTCTCTCGGTCTTTCTACCTGCCTGTCTCTGTCTCTGTCTCTCCCTGTGTTTATCTGTTTCTCTCTCCCACCCTCCCTCCCTGCCCCTGAACTGCCCACCCCGTCTCTCTCCACTGTGACTCTCTCCAATTTTCTGTCTCTCTCTGTTTCTGTCTTTGTTTCTCTCTGTCTCTCTGTCTCTGTCCCTTTCTCTCCCCATCTCCCCAGCCCCTCTTCACCCACCACCCATTTGACACAGGGACAGGGTGACTGGGGAGGGCAAGTCCACTCCCTACCCCAGGAGGCAGAGGGAGGAAGGGACAGAGCAGGCGGAGTGCCTGGGACCTCTGAGTGAACAATCAGCCACAGCTACGATTTCTGTTCCTATCGGACTGTGAGCTCCCTGAGGACGACCGTGTGTCTGAGCTACCTTTGGGTCACCATCACTCACACAGGGCCTGGCAGATAGCTGAGGTTCGGTAAATATTTATGTACATGAATAAGTGACAGCATGAAAGAAAGCGCTTCTAAATTATTTTCATCCGGTAAAATTCACTCAAGACTGCTTTTGGCTATTGGTACTTTATATGAGTGTTCCATCTGATACCGCAATCATAGTTAATTCTCTAAATGTCATTTGCTTCTTTAATTCTAATCCTCCCAACATCATTACCACCACCCCTCCCGCCCTCACCCACCAAAAAAACACCCTCATGTTCCAGAATATTCCAGAATGTACCAGGCTGTTTTTAGCTGCGGGGTCTTTGTACTTTCAGGTTTCCCTGCTAACTCCTGTTCATTCTTTACATTTTCTCTTGGATGGCCCATGCTCCAGGGAGCTTCCTGAGTGCCAGGCTGGGCTAGGTTTTCCCCTTCTGTTCTTCTGCAGTAAGCCTCGCACACGCCCACTTCATTCCCTTCTGTTGACTTGCCCCTCTCCACACTGGACTGTGGGCTGCTTGAGGGAAGGGCGCTGGGCTTTCCTCACCACATCTGGGACCTGGACAGGCCCCGCAGGCTCCAAGTGCAGCTTGAACACAGGAACTCCTGGGGAGTTGCTGGGAAGTATCCAGTAGCTAAGTTGTGGTCCTTAGCTCTGTGTTTAGTTTTTTGCAATTACAAGACAATCCTGTCCAAGAATGAGGAGACCACACAAAATGCAAGGAGAGGAGAAGATTAGTGTGGGGTAGCCAAGAACCTAGCTGGCTGTGCTGGGGCTGGGGCAGAAGCCTGCTCCACAGTTACCTGCCTTTCAGCTTCCACGTTTGACATGTTGGTTCCCAGCCAGGCTGAGCCCCAGGCACAGAAATAACTACCTGTTCAGACTGGTGGCTCCACTCCCCCCACCCCCATTCTCTGCAATATTTTTTCAATAGGAGGAGGTGAAATGAATTAATTACGAGCCATGTGTGCTCACATGCATGCATTCTGTTGCCGAGCTCCCGTTCTTGAAACGTGCAATCCCAATTGCAAACGAAACGCTCCCATCCTACCCTGTGCTCCAGCGGGTTTTCATAACAGCGCCTTTGTGGGCTCCCTTGAATGTCTGCCATGCCAAGGAGGCCGCACATTCCTCTGGCGGCCGCCTCTCCGGGCTTTGAGGAAATCTGCTGGCGGGGGCCCCAGTGTGCAGGAGGTGGGAGGGCATGTCGGAAACGTTGCTCTTAATCTGCCCATCTCCCCTGATCCCCCAGCAGCCGGGAGGAGGGGCTGAGATAAAGCCACATGCAGCCGGCAGGAGATTAAGAGCTGCTGTTTTTATCGCTGCTTACAGAGTCTCCTGTCACATGGGCGTTAGCAAGCTGGGGCGAGGTAGAGGGGCGTGCAGGGGTCGGCAGAGAAGGGCCGGCAGCACTCAGCCCTGCGGCTGTCCTGTCCCTGGCTGTCCTGTCCCTGCCTGGAATCACTCGGAGGCAGTTGTGGCAAGGAGTCAGGGACAAAAATGATCCTGGATCATAGCCTGGAAATATGAGCTTTGTATAGAGGCTTGTGGAGTTCATGTTCAGGAGCAGTCAATGTTTCTGTGACGGTGTTGACAGCAGCTGACGTTCATTGTGCACTTACTAAGTGTTTTTCACATATTACTTGAAGTAATCTTTGTAGTAAGTCTGTGTGGCAGGTACTTTCCTATGAGGAGATTGAGCCCTAAGGTCAGGAATGTGCGAGGGTCTCACGGAAGTAAGAGTGATAAACCGTGGAGGTGACACCTAAACTTGAGTAGCCGACTTGAGAGTCTGTGCCTTTGCCTGCCCTTGCTTAAAGCCCGCGTGGGCTACAGCAGATACTGCTGTTTAGGAAAGCACGGGAGAGACCCGCCCGACACACAACGGTGTTCAGCTTCCAGCTCTGCCGCTTCCTACCTGGGGGTCCCGGAGTGGGTCGCTTCGCCCCTCAGAGCCTCGATTTACTCCTTGCAACACTGAGAGAATCGCGCCTGTCTTACAGCCTGCTGTCAGGATTAAAGAGTGTAACATGTATAAGGTGCCATTAGGGGTCGAATATGTTGAAGTCCTAACCCCAGCACCTCAGAATGTGACCTCATTTGGACATAAGGTCCAAATAGGACAAGACTGTTGCTGATATAATCAGTTGCGGTCACTGGAGCAGGTGGGCCCTTAATCCAATGTGGCTGGTGTCATTATTAAAGAAGGAAATTTGGACCCCGAGACAGATGCGCACGGAGCGAAGACTCCGAGAAGATGGGCATGTGAAGACAGAAGTCAGGTTATGTCTCCACGAGCCAAGGGACAGGGTTGTGGAGAGCTGCCGCTAGCTGGGGGAGGCCGGGAACACTCTTCCCTAGAGTCCTCCGTGGCGCCAGCGGATGCCTTGATTTTGGACTGGCCTCCAGGACTCTGAGAGAATAAACTTCTGTTGCTTGAAGCCACCCAGTTTTGGGCACAGTCATCTCTTAGTATCCATGGGGGTGTTTGTTCCAGGATCCCCACAGATACCCAAATCCGAGGATGCTCATGTCCCTGCTATAAGACGGTGTAGTATGTGCATTTAGCTTATGCACATCCTCACATATGCTCTTTAAAATCGTCTCTAGATTACCCATAATACCTAATACAATGTAAATGCTATAGAAATAGTTGTTGTACTGTATCGTTTAGGGAATAATGATGGGAAAAAATGTCTGTACATGTTCAGTACAGATGTAATTTTTCCCCTGAATACTTTCTATCTCCAGTTGGTTGGATCCACGATGCAGAGCCCACAGACGCAGAGGGCTGTCTGTACTCTGCTGTGCTGTCCTAGCCGACTAAGACAGTGCCTCACGGTAGCAGATGCTGTCAGTGCCCGCCTGTCTTCTGCAGGCTGGCCCGGGGTCACCTGCAGCTCGTGCACACAGCATGGCTCTCACCTCAAGCACCGTGTCTCTCAGCCTACAGGCTTTCTCTGAGTGCAGAAGCCAGCCCTGCTGGCCACAGGGGAGGCTCTAAGTGCGCAGGAATGAATCCCCCTGGGGCAGCCTTCAGGCAGTGAGGGACGGAGCCGGTGGGTGAATACCCACCTTCCTTATCCCTGGCTGGGATGGTTTTGCGCTGTGATCTACACAGTCTCTCGGAGGGTGTCTGGCGGGATCACGCCCCGGCGCCCACAGTGGTAACCCATTTACTCATGCACCTGCCATCCCTTCCCTGCTCTCCCTGCTCCCTGGGATCACCTCCTGATAAACTCTTGTATTCAAAGCCTCGTCTCAGGGTCTGTTTTGGGGGAGACCCAAGAGGAAGACAGGCATGGAATGACACTCGGTTAAGTGGTCCTACTTTCCCTTCCTCATCAGAGTAAGGTCAGATGCTGGTATCTTCAAGCTAAATGGACCAGTAGCTGGTCCTCGACCAAATGGGAAACTTTGAAGACCAAGCAGGCACTCAAAAACTGCTGTAGCATCTCAGGGAGAAGAAGATGACATCGATGATGATGAAGACAGCAACTGACAAGAGGAAGAAAATGGTATTAATCAGAATTCTTGGGCACAGGCAGTGGGAAGGCTACCAGTCCGATGGGACCGCTCCTCAGGGAGGACTGGGCTGTTACTTCCCACGAGGCCACATGAGGCAGGGGGCCATGGGAGAGGAGCCCGGGCTTCTAGGAGGCAGCAGAGGTGAGGGGAAAGATGACGGCAGGCTGGGTTGTGGGCAGCACGGCCTCTCCCAGTGACTCCTCAAGTCTTCTGGTAAGCTACCACACCTCGCACACAACCCACACGGGTGGCAGGATTTCTTATGAAATGAGTGACAGGGCCAGGGTCCATGTGCAGCCCAGACTGAGCTGGCACAGCCGACACAGGCATGGAGAAGTAAGGTGGGCACCCTGCTGAGATTGTGAGGAGGGGCCTGGCATCACGCAGGGGATGCTGGGGTCTAAGGCAGGTTTACCCAAACCCCGAGGGACAGAGTCGCATGGAGTAGACATTGATCATTTGTGTCTGCCCATCACCCAGGAGCCCTCTCCCTCCACCCTGGGTAATTTTCTATATTTTGAGTCCTGCCTCATCAAGACCAAAGGAGGAAGACACACATCGCTGGACTCCCTGGCATCTTAGAACATAACCTACAAAGTCCTGCAAATTTGACGCACCCATAGATGGGAGCCTAGTATTCAGAAGTGGCCACACAAACGGAACCGGATTATCTGGCATGCATGGTGGCCACGGAATTCTGTCCTTCAGGAGTAGCCTAATGGAGCTCTGGCTACTGGTTCTGTGTGTCTGAGGAGCTTCCTGCAATGACAGGAGAGCAGTGTTTCTCAGAAGTCCCCACAGTGTCCTTCCATGGTTTTCCCAGGGATGCTAGAAGTGATCTGATCTCTGATAAATTTTTTTTGCTGAAGCAAGAGTAGATTCTGTTATTTGTCCCTACCACCCTGTCTGGTACCAGCCTGGGCAACCTCTGGGTCTCAACAATAATAGCCAACCTTCACTGAGGGTTTACTCTGAGGCCGACCGTGTCTGACACACCTTGCATGCATTATTTCAATAGATCATCCCAACGACCGTACATGACACAGAGGGGAACCAATGCAGAATGGAATGGCAGGCTCAGGTCTGTCTGGGTCCAAAGCTTGTGTTTTTTCACCTTCTCTTGCAACCGCTGAGCCTACGCCTTTCCTCACTGGCCACAATGGCTGGTGGCCTTATTCTGTGTACAAGGGCCCAGATGAAAAGTATGCTCCTTCTTTTTTTCCCCCTTTCCACTGCCTTAATGATGGACACTTGCTACGAAAAGAAAAGAAAGCCCGCGTCTTAGGCTTAGTGCATCCAATTACGGTAGGGAGGAGGGTTGGAAGTTGGGAAGAGAATCTTCATCTTTCCTGTATTTAGCTGAGTAGAAATGATATCAAACAAAGTCCTGTTATCAAATATGAATCTCGCCTATCCAGTACACCAAAAATAGGCCAGAATGAATACTCTGGTGGTCCCCATAGAGTGAGCGCAGAAGTCATCGCTTTTGAACCCTTTCTGAGGTCTACAGGACTGCAGACACATCGAAGAGGAATTTTAGATCCACCAAGCAATTTAATACCAGCACACAGAGGATGCTCAGAAAGAAAAAACAGCTAACATATGTTGAGAGCACACTACCTGCCAGGCACTGCACTCGAGCTCTCTTTTATTTATTATCGATTAGGTGCTATTATTAATAGCCTCAATTTTCAGAGGAGGCGCAGTTTGCCTGGGGCCACCCAGTTAGGAAATGGCAGGGCCAGGGCCCAGGCTGGGAGTGTGTGTCTCCAGAGCCTTGCGCTTAGCCGGCATTCTGTGACATCTCCCAAGAAGCAGCACCCTAAATCCTCCCATCGATTTTAACTCACGTCTTGATTTCCGAAATGTTACAAAATGAAGAAGCACGTGTCTTAGAGGTGAGGAAATATGGAAGCTCTAAATTTGTGGAGGCGCCCTGGGGAGGCTTCCATAATTCACCGCCTCCTCCCCCTCCTCCTTCCCGGGAGAAAGAAGGGAAGGGTGGGATGTCTCAGGGGCTGACGGCTCAGCGGAGCCAAATCCATCTCCCTCTCCCTCCGAGCTTCTGTTGGCCTGGACGGTGTGAACGCCGGCAGCAGGAATTCACCACGGCACTGGGCCCTGCCGGTCAGTGCAGAGCTTTCCCTCGGCTGATACCGTCCCAGGCTCTGTGCCGATTCCAAAACCCCCAAAAGCCCCGTCAGGGACTGAATCACACTCCCCTTCTCTTTTAATTATTCAGGACCTGACACGCTGACTGGGAATACATCACTCAGAGTACATGGCTGGTGAGATTAAATATTAGAGGAAACTCTTTTAATTAATTTTTAATGCGTTCTTTAGAACAATTCTTCATACCTAACCACACACCGAAACAGAGTACTTAAAAGAAAAATTAACGCTTAGTATCTCAGGGGCTTGGAGGTCTAGACAGCCCCTATTTTGGCTACCTCTAAGCTACAGATCAGGGTGCACCAGGAACTACATCCGTGGCATAGAATTGGGGTACCAGGGCGTCCTGGTTTTATTGGACAGTCCCAGGTTATGCCTGTCGTTCCAATGTACTTAATAATGCCCTTTTTACTCCTCAAAGTGTTCCAGCTTGGATGCTGAAGTATGTGGTCACCCTGCCTATAGGCCACCCCCTTCCCTTCTCGTGCTAATGACAGACATCACTAACCGATCACAGCACCCTTTTCCTGCTGATTCCGCTTGCATCCTTCTAAGGCATTCTCAATACAACCCCCCAGGCAGCCACTCCAAGCGATTAAAGTTGGCTTCCAGATGTTCCCTATTTCTTTCCTTAGAAAGCAGTTTACATCAAATCCTTATATTTTTATTTCATATTTATCTTTAAACCATGTGTCCATTTGGGCCCTTAATTTTGTGGCTGAATGGTTTTCCATGGGAGCACTATTGTCATTTTGTGTGGGGCAATCCACTGGGATGACCATCTCAAGCATTGTAGGTCATTTAATATCCTGGGCCCGTGGGCGTTAAATGCCAGTAGCACAATCTCCCCCAGCCCCCAAACCTGGTCACTGTGACAAACAAAAATATGCCCATCCCTCCCCACTCCCATCTTCAGAACACCCCAGGGGGCAGTACTGCCCAGGGCCAGGAATAAATGCAGGTAATATGAACTATACCAGTCCAAACTACGCTGCCTCGATTGTCTATTGCTGTGCAATAACCTCCCTCTTCTCCCTTCTCTCCCAAGAATTTGGTGATTTAAAACAACAACAATTTTTTTTATTTGTTTACAGTTTTGCAACATTGTTAGTGCTTGCGGGGGCAGCTCAACTGGGACTGGAGGCTTTTCCAGGCAAATCGTCGCTGGCCGACAGCTGCAAGCCAGTGGGGCGGTTCACGAGGGGTTTCAGTTTTCCTTCCTGAGGGCTCCTCCACTAGGCTGCTTGGGCTTCCTCACAGCAGGGTGGCCTGGGTTCAAAAGGTAGGATGTGGCCGCTGTCCTTCTCTTCAATATTGGCCTGGAACTGGCACATAGTCACTTCTCCCAAATTATACTGATGAGTCACTGGCCCAGCCCAGATTCAGGGAATGAAGAAAATAGACCCCACCTCTCAGTGGGGGAAATGACAAAGAACCTTAACTCATCACGTGTTTCTTTATATTTTTTCATTTTGAGAATCTTAATAGTCTTAAAAAAGGGAGATCGGGCACGAATTCTCCCATGTTACATATGGCGACACTGAGGCTCAGAGGGTTGGTGTGACCTCCCCACCGAAGAGAGGTTTAATAAGCCTGGACCTAGAACGGAAGGACCATGGCGAGCTCCGAGGCATTCCTGGGATTCCTTAGAGCCAGCGTGGTGAGCACCAAACTTGCGGAGTCAGAGTATGGACCTTGCACAAGAACCCATTTCTTGGTGGCTCCACCCTGACGTCCTTTGCGGGGTTAGATTGGTCAGCTGTGCCCAGGTTCCTGCGCAATCCCAGAGCCTCTGTCTCAGTCCATTTTCTGTTGCTTGTAACAGAACGTCTGAAACTGGGTAATTTACAAAGCGTCTCACCTCAAGACCGCAGGGCAGCACGTGTGATGGGCCGAGCGTGCCGGCTCCCTCTCTCTTCCTCTCCTTCTAAAGCCACCAGTCCCACTCCCACGACAACCCATTACTCCATTAACCCGGGAGTGGGTTAATCCATGCGTGAGGGAAGACCCCTCATAACCCAATCACCTTTCAAAGGCTACTCTGGGGATCAAATTTCAACGTGAGTTTTAGGGGGACAAACATTCCAACGGTAGCAGCCTCCGTCATTTACTCATTCGCCAAAATATTTACCAAGCGTCACCAGTGCCAGATGCTGTGCTGGAGCTGGGGGCTGCAAGCAAGGTGAAGGAGCTCAAAATGGCCCTGGTGTCCCCAAAGTCTTGAGGGGAGACACTGCCGACTCGATGGCACAAACTGAGGAGCGGGGACAGCGTGTGGAGAGCCACGCGGGCAGAGCGCGCAGGGGCTGCGGGCGTGCATGCGGTGGGAGCTGGCCTGCCAGTAGGTCGGGGAGGCATCCCGAGGAGGTGACACTTCAGCTCGGATGGGAAGGATGGGAAGGTTGGGCAGCGAACAAGGCAGTGGAGCAGGGGGCTGGGGAAGGACGCTCCAGCAGAGGCGCCATCCGCCACCAGGGGGGTTTCAAGGAACTCGAGGACGGATGCCTGGGTGGTCACGCACAGAGAGCGGTGAGAGGGAGGGTCGTGGGGGAAGGAAAGGACCGAGGGGTCAGGACCTCGTGGGCCAGTGAAGGACGCTCTCCTGCTTGTTATTCTTGTGTGTTATTCTGAGAACAATGGAAAACATCTTGTTTTGGAAAGATCCTTCCAGCTGCAGCTTGGAGAATGGGTCGGAGGGGCAAGAATGCATTTGGGGAGAGCGGGCCCTCAGCCCCTGCCACGCAAGCCGGGAGACACCGCAGTCTCTACTCTCCCTAATGCTAACCGCCCACTGCGCCCCCACCGTCTGGGCTGCCAGGGATGGGGATGGTGCTCTTCTCTGCCTTGTCTCCACAGTCTCCCCCCTTCCGCAGGGTCCAGGATGCAAGACCAGGGATAGACTGCAGGGAGGAGTGGGGTGCATTCCTTCTTGGTCTGCACTGTGCCACCCTAAGGGCGAGTGCCTCCTTAAATTGTTGCCTCCCTGCCCTCCCTCTGCTGCTGGCCCTGCCAAGATGGTTTATCGCCAGCCTCCCGCGGTGAAGGCAGGAAGGGCAGGGGGAGGGGAAGCGTGCCTGTCCTTGCTGGGCCGGCTTGTGGTTGCACATTTCACTTCCTTGCACGTCCCCTTGGCCAGAACAATCAACGGCCACACGTAGCTGCCAGGGAAGCTGCACATGTCATCTCGATTTCTGGGCAGCCACGTGCCTGGCTAACGTTTTAGGGTTAGAAGGAGGGACAGACAGGCTTGCCCCGCACTTCCTGACCAGAGAGGCTTTCCCGCACAGTGGTTAGGGAAGGGGGTGAGCTTTAAGGCGGGGCAGGCTGGATGCAGACCCCAGTTCTGCCAGCTCTGCCTCCTCTCTTCCTCTGCAAATGCGGATTGCGATAGTACTTGCTGCACAGTCTCGGGAAAGCCGGTTCAGGCTGTTAAACGTGGGCCAAATTCCAGAAGCACGGCTGAGAGAGGTAGGCGCTCATCTAGTCTAGTGTTCCCACCTCAAAAACGAGGAAACTGGGGCTCAGAGAGGGAAAGCGCTGGCCACGATGACACAGGGAATGAAGGTTTGGGAACTGGAGCCCCAGCTCCACGAGAACCCCTCTTTCCTGAACGCCTGTTGACAGGGCGCTCCGGCTGACAGCATTCCTGTGGGAAATGAGTGGGTGGGTGGGGACAGACTCGGAAGGAGCCAGGAGGGAGGCTGGGAGACTTCTAGGCTCCAGCTGAATTCAGAAGTGGCTCTTCCCCCTCCTCCCCTCCCTCTCCCCGTCTCACCCCTCCTCCTTCCTTCCTTCTCTCCTTCTTCCACCTTCCTCCCCACCTCCTGCATTCTCTTTTTCTGCCCCCTGGCCCTCCTCCTTCCTGGACCCCCCTTCTCCCTCTGGGTCCTTTTGTCCCTTCCTGGATGGCTCATGATGGAAAGCCCCTAATTTAGCACCTTGAGTGAGAAGAGCCCAATAAATCCTGCACTGCAGCCCTCGGAGTGTTTGGAGGGTTGGCAAGTGGACAAATGCTCACTGCCTCGCCTCTCCGGCGTCCAGGAAGGAGGCCCTGCCTGCCACTGGCCGCCCTCCCCCCCCAGCCCCCTCCCCCTTCTCCCCACACTCCCCAGTCTGCACTGGGAGAGATCTGGGCTGGGGGCAGGGAGGGCAGGACAGAGGTGGTTAGAGGGGCTTTCTCCTGGGGGAGGAGCCGAGAAGCCTGGATGTTGGAGAACTGGGGAATTTAATACAGAGCTGTCTCACGCTCCACCCCAGATCTCCTTTATGTTCTTTGCGTGAGTAAGTGTTTAAACTCTGTTTGGATTTTACTTTGCACGCAGCCTCCTCAGCAGTGAAGCAGTCTCAATGGGAACATCCTCTCTCCCTCCCTCCTCTTTTCTTCCCTCCCTCCTACCTTTCTCCTTCCTTCCTTTTCTCTCCTTCCACTCCCTTCCTATTCTCTCCTTCTTACTTTGTCCTAGTAGATCAGCTCATTTGCCTTTTAGTTTTTTTTGATCTCCTTCTTTTCAAAGATAATACACACTAGCAAACATTATGTGGCATGCACGGTGCTAAGCGCCTTGAACGTATTAACACATCCAACCCTCTTCAGAATCCTGTAAAATGGGTACTATTAATATGCCCATTTTACAGATGAGGAAACTGAGGTGGTGCACCCCGCCCCCATGCTGCCTCTCTCCATGAGCACAGAGCAGAGCACGCCCCTCTATCTTTCTCCTCCTCATCATCCCCTCCCTTTGCTGTCTCCCAGTGGCCTCTCCACATCATAATGATTTCTGACCCCACCTCTTTTGCCCATCTTACTTGGGGGGGGCACAGTTGTTACACCAGCTCTGTGTGCTTGGAGCAAAGCAAGTGGCTCATCGGTGGAAATGAGAAAGGAGCCAAGGGAACTTGGGCTGCCGTAGGCAGGAGAGTCCTCGCCACGGCTTTGAGTGACAGCGGTGTCAGGTAAGGGTCATCCTGGCACACTCCGTGGAAGACAAGGAGAGAAAAAGACAGGAGGAAGATGGCAGAGGGTGTCAGTTTGGGCTGGTAGCCGTGAACTGCCCATGGCTGTTAAGCTCTTGAAATGTGGCCCGTCGGAACTGAGGTGTGCTGTGTGTGTAAAATACGTACTGATTTCTAAGACTTGGTTGGAAGAAAAGGAATGTTGTAAAGTAATTCTAGCTCATCAATAGCTTTTCGTATTGATTTTATGCTGAAATAATAAAACTTGGATATATTGGGTTAAATAAAATATATCAAAATGAATTCTACCTGTTTCTGTTTTTACTTTATGGCTGCTAGAAAAGTTAACATTATGTGCATGGCTTGCATTTGTGGCTTGTGTTCTGTTTCTATGGGATGGCACTGGCTTAGGGTGTTTTGAGCTGCAAGGAACAAAAAGTCTGACGCAAGTACCTTAAATAATAAAGAATTTATGGCTAGGCACGGTGGTTTACTCCTATATTCCTAGTACTCTGGGAGGCTGAGGTGGGAGGATGGCTTGAGGCTAGGAATTCAAGACCAGGCTGAGCAAGAGTGAGGCCCTGTCTATACTAAAAATAGAAAAAATTAGCCGGGCGGGGGGGGGGAGGTGCACACCTCTAGTCCCAGCTTCTTGGGAGGCTGAGGTAGGAGGATCGCTTGAGCCCAGGCGTTTGAGGTCATTGTGAGCTAGACTGACTCCACAGTACTCTAGCCCAGGTGAGAGAGCAAGACTCTGTCTCAAAAAAAAAAAAAAAAAGACAGAAAGAAAGAATTCATTATTTCACAAAAGCAAAAGGCCTGGAGGTAGGGTGGGCTCCGGAGTTGATCAATTTAGCAGCTTACTGCACAGCAAGACCCAGGTTTTTGCCATCTTTCTACTTCACCACCCTCAGCGAATTGACATCCTCCTCCTCCTCATGGTTGCAAGGTGGCTGCCATAGCTCCAGGCAGTTTATGTAGACATGACAACAGCAAGTGGAAGAAAAGAGAGGGGCTCTTCCTATGTGTTTCTGTTTTCCTGATGTCCATCAGCAGACTTTCTCCATCACATGTCATTGGCCTGAACTGAGTCACAGGCCCATGCTTAGACTGATCCCTGGCATGCTGATGTCACCACCACACGAGTGGCTTAGACAGATCATGATCCACTCCTTGGTGCTGGGGTTCCAGATCCACCTCGGGGAGCTCCCATCCCCTGGAAGGAAGGTAGAGACCTGAACACTGGGGAAAGGACAAGCTGAAGAGGTGTCAAGAATCTCTTCTCTGCTAGGGATGCTTTTGGCACTTAGGAGAAGAACCTACTGCCCCTGCCGGGCCGAGTGTCACACTTTGAAGGCAGCAGTGGGATGCTCTTGCACTATATGGTGTTGGTGCGGATGACCCAAGGACACATCTGTAATTTCTGTTTGTCCAGCATCCTTCCCTTTTCAAAATTGTCCTTCTCCCTCTTGGCGGGGCTGTCAATGACAGACTGTCAGAGATGACCCAGGATGGCCAGTCAGAGTACCCCGTTAGCCAAAAGGGTGTGCTTATTTCCCAAAAGGGCCAGCAGCAGGCTCAAGGAAGGCTCTGACCCGCCCAGCTTGCGTCGTGGGCCCTGACTATCACAGCGAGCAGGGAGGGGAGGGAGGGTCGAGGCTAACGTGCAGTGCGTCTTCACCAGGGGAAACTGCGATTCGCGAAGACAATCCGGAAGCCCTGCCCAGTACCTACAACAACTTCTCAATAAATATGAGGTGTCTGAATGTCTTCTTAAACCCATTTGGCAGGAGCCAGAGGCCTGGACCAGAAACTTCACCCAGTCCCCTGCCCTTCCTTGTACCCTTGCAAGTCACAGATTTCTCTAAGAGCAAATCAACCAAAAATAAAAACAGAGCCTGGTTGTTTGACATAGGCATTCTTTCCTGTGCCTCCAAAACATCTGAGCTTTCATTTTCATCCAGCACTGGTTAGTTTAGGAGACAAAGACAGACTCCAGCTCTCAGAGGCAGGTGAGTAGAACGGTTAAACACACAGTCCCTAGAGCCGGACTGCTTGGGTTCAAATGCCAGTTTTGCCAGTTGCTAGCCGTGGGCTTGTGGGCAGTTTGCTTAACCTCTTTGTGCCTTAATTTCGTCTTCTGTAAAATGGGGATGACGATAAAGGTGCCTGTCTCACAACATGGCCGTGGGCATTACATTAGTTAATAAATATCAAGTGCTTGGAACCATGCCTGGTCCCTAGTGAGCACCCCGTGTGAGACTCTGGGTCCTTAGAGAGGCTACATAGCCTCTGCTTCCGTGCCCAGGGTCCTGAACTCACACACTGTGGCAAGGGTCAGATGAACTGACGTGTGAAAGCGCCATGCACACAGTAGGTGCTGCGTTCAGTGGGACAGCAGCTTCTCCTCCTCACACTGTCATGCAAGCACCTTTTCAGAGCAGCCCCGCGTCCCATTCCCCACTCATTTCTCTGTTCTCCCAAAGACAATGAGTTGCTTGCTTGAAGAGCCTGCTGAGTGTACATGCACGTGACAGCATTCCATTAGAAATCTCTTTGCATAGCTGTAACGCAGCGAGAGACGGCTGTGGTAGGTTTGAGGGGGAAGCACTGATTTTGAAAGGAAAAGGGAACAAAGTGCTTTTATTCCCCGTTGAATGAAAAAATACTTCCAAGGCTCCAATGTCAAATCATTTCCTTACTTTCGCCCTCAGCAATTTGCCAGAAACCCTGGCAATGAAGCGCTCCCTCTGACTAATTGTTCTAGCGGAGAAGTCTCCTGTTTGACTTGCATTTAAACTGGGGATCACGTCAAGAGGAAGCTCCTCCATCTGCTGAGGGTTTGTGCTTTTCTGCCTTCGGAGCATCTGTTTTGGAGCAAGAGAGCAAAGATTCTTCATTCAATCAAAGGCCCCTTTTGGAGATGCTGAGAAGGAAATTTCCTTGGGAAATTCCCAAAGGCTGGTTCTTTGGGGAAGCGAAAAACTTTGCTGCTTCCACCTTAGCCAAGCCTGTCCTCCTGGTGGGAGAGGCAAGCAGTGTCTCTGCTTCCAAAGAACCAGGAGATGGGAGAGTTTGTGGTTTGCAGTCTAGCTTGACTGTGTTCCCTTGGCCAAGATGCTTTTTCCCCTCTTCTGGTTTCCATATCTGTCTGTTAAGAAAAAGCATCTGAAACTTCGACATAAAAGAAAAAGATGACCGCGTGTCCTTTGAATGCCACATCAGAGCACTGTCTGACAGGCCTGCCCAATGGTTATCTAATTCTTCGGAGGGCACAGGCCAAATCTGGCCGCTGCCTGTTTTTGTAAATAAAGCACTATTGGAACACAGCCACACCCATTCATGTACAGATCGTCCACGCTGCTTTCACTTTGCAACCATGGCTGAGTTGAGTGGTTGCAACAGAGACCATATGGCCCACCACGCTGAAAATTATTTACTGTCTGTCCCTTTGCAGAGCAAGTTTGCTGACCCTGCTGCAGGGGGAAGTTGTTTGATTTACTATTTACTACTGGTTCGGGCCCAGACTCTGGAAAGTGTGATGCTAATTTCTGGAAGATTGATAACTTGCAAATGATTTCGATCCAGTTGTCACGAAAATGATTTCTGTCCGGTATAAAAGATACCCTTGAAGAATACGATTTTATTGACCTGCGAGACATTTATCACTTCTGCGTCTAAGCTGGCAATCTTACTCCAGCGTTCTTCTTGTCCTCCACCGCGTTCACTCTGGTCTTGCCCATCAACCTCCGAGCTGGCGCTCCTGGTGTGCCCGATGCCCCCATTGATGGGTCAAAGAGATCCTTGACACGTGCTCATTTTCTGCATGTGTGAGAGTCACATTCTTAACTTTTTGAAAATGATATCCACATGTACAGTGAGGACGTGGGACCAGCTCAGGGGTTAACAAGCTGTGCTCTGGGGAACGCCAGGTGTCTTCAGCAGTTCCTTAAGTGGATACTCAGGAGGAGAGGACAGGGAGGAGAGAAGTCAGGGTCCCCAACCTCCTCGCCAACCAGAGAAGCTCCGTTTATAAACCTGCCTTATATTTTGTGGCTTCAAACCTAAAATTCTTTGAAAAAAAGAAAAGGCACGTTGCTGCAAAGAAAAATGTGTTGCACCCCCAGACGAGGCGCTGGGGAAGTTTTCAAGTTCCTGAAACGTGTGCGTGTGGAGCAGGCAGGCTGCACTCGGCCCTGTTGGCTGTCGGGGCTGCGCATTCCTGGGCCGGCTCTGTAACAGGCCCCGGGTCTGTCTGTGGCCGGCTGGAATGTGCTGTATTTACGCTCCTTCAGAGGAGGAAGAGGCCTCCAGAGACCCAGCGTGAATACCAACAATTCCCCTAGGTCTTAACAAGGGGAAAAAAAGAAGTGTGCCTTTCCTTCCTAATTGTGTTTCTTAAACAAACCTAACTGCAGTTGCACAAAGCATGGACTGTGGCATCTGATTATTGACAATTTCTCATGAGAACATTCCAGAAACTAGCAGGTCTTCAAGCATGCCAGAGAACGACAGGGCTCACTGAGTGTTGGGAGGGTGTCTGGGACCCCGAGGGCCTGCTGGGAGTCAGGTAGGGGTGGGAGGGGAAGAAATTGGCTGGAGCCGTGTGCGTGTGTGTGTGTGTGTGTGTGTGTGTGTGTGTGTGTCCTTTTATTTGGGGGCTTATGTATTTATGTATTTTCAATTTTATTTTATTGTGGTAAGAACACTTAACATGAGATCTACTCTCTTGCATTTCTGAGGAGAGGAGGGTCTCGGGGGTCAGTGTGGCCATCACCTTTCTGGGAGCGAGCCTGTCTTCCCCCCTGGCTCTCTGGGGTCTCGTGAGAGCAGAGCCTGGATGGGATAAATTTGAGCAACTCTTGGAGTCTGAGACATGCTTGCATCAGAGGTCAGGCTAGCCTATTGTCTGGAATCTCCATTCTTGCCAGATTGATCCTTTTTTTAAAACAAAATTGAGGTATGTTAAATTCACATAAGAGAAAATTAACCATTTTCAAGTGTATAATTCAGTGGTATTCAGTGCTTTTACCTTGTTAAGAAACCACCACTTCTATCTAGTTCCAGAACATTTCCATCACCCTAAAAGTCAACTCCTATTAGGCAGTCACCCCCTCCCCCCTCCCTCTACTCCCAGACACTGGCAGCCACTAATCTGCTCTCCATGTCTATGGATTTACCTATTCTGGATATTTCATGCAAATGGAATCATACAATCCACAACCTCTTATGTCTGGTTTCTTTCTCTCAACATAATGCTTTTGTTTATCCTCTCTGTAGCAGAATCAGTACTGCATTCCTTTGATGACTGAGTAATATTCCATTGTTTGGAGACACCACAGCTTGTTCCTTCACTCACTGGTCGATGAGCATTTGGTTGTTCCAGATGTCAGCTATCGTGAGTGGTGCTGCCAGATCCATCTCCCCCGGTGGGAGCCCTTAGTCTCTCAGCAGCCTTGTCACTGGGTGCTCGTACAGTGACACCCCCCACTGCAAAGTCTCCCCCAAGTATTTCTGGGCATCACTGGGGCTGTTTCACACAACCGATGCTCTATCCTAGTTGCCTGGTTGTAGCCCCTGCTGCCAACACCCTCTGTGGACAGCCAGCCCTGCCACCCCCAGCGGGCACTGCCAGGGACCCTGCACCCCACCTCCAAGCTCATCCTGCAATCTGGTTGCTCAGTGGAGGTCTGCGTGTGGGGCAGGACCCAGTGACGGGTGGTTTTGTTACAAGATGGGACCGGGTCGTCTTGGGAGGACATTTGCTTCCTGCCCTGCCCTCCACAGGCATTGTTACCTGGGCTGATCGTGTTCCTCAGAGAGGAATCTCCTGGTCTCAGAGGGCTATAAGGAGCATGACAACTCCTTCCAATTTACCCAGGACTTCCGTGGTTTTAGCACCGGAAGTCCATCATCCCGGGAGCCCAGGCAAACCAGGACAGTGGTCACTCTAGATATAAGCCTGCTTCTCTTAGGTGGGGGTGTCTCATCATTCCACGTGTTAAGTTTCACTTAATCCCCCTTTTGTGAATTTGACAGCTGAGCTGCACCCTCGCTTGAGCCCCTATGCCCCCATCCAGAGCCTGTTTGCCTGAAGCCGGCTAGAGGTTAGACCTGGTTCCTTCTACGGGACTGGAGGAGGGGCAGTTACCCCTCTGCCTGGGGTTGAGCAGGAAACCTGGGGATCTAAATTCTCTTTGTGAAGACTTTTTTTAACCAGTCCTCCCACTTTCAGCTCTACCTAGCCCTCTGCATGCAGCGCTGCCTGGCACCCCCGATTCGTGATGTTTTCTGGGGTTCTGGAGACACCGATCGCTTTGCTTCCCACTGTTTCTCCTCGGCTCAGCTCTCGGCTCTGCAACAGGAGTTAGTGCTCACCCAACCTGCTTTTCAGCTTCCAGAAAAAGATACATACACACACACACACACACACACACACACGCACACGCACACGCGCACGCGCACGCGCACGCGTGCACACATACATTTTTGGACATCTCTTCTTGCATTTTCCCCCTTCTTTCCTTTTCCTTATGGGCTTATTTACGACTCTTCTTTATCCCTTTGCTCTCACGTTAGTGATTCTCAGGAAGGAGCAGAGAACAGCACGTGTCTTCTCTGCCACGCTGCACAGGAAGTCGCATTTCCTGAGCACGTGAGACGGGCTTGGGTCAAGGCGGACTTGGGTTCCCGTCTTGGCGCAGCCTCCCTCGGCTACGTGGCCTTGGACGAGCAGATGACCTCTCTGAGTCCGGCTTCCTTTCCAGCCAGGGCCCCTTTTAAAGTAAGAAGGGTGACGCGGGATGGGAACAGTAATAAACCGCAGGACTCGTGTGCAGCGCTGAGCTCGGGCGCGGCGCGGGCGGCGGCGACGAGGCTCCCCGAGGAAGCGTGCTCAGTCGGCCGCATCTCCCGGGGGTCTCGCACGCATCTCCGCAGCTCCTTGTCTCAGAGGACTTCAGAGCCCATTCAGCATCTAAGGGGAACACGCCGCATCCCATCCCCACCTTTCAACAACTCGTTTTCTCCAGGGCTTCGGAGCGGAGACTTCCTCCTCCTCCCGCCACGTGGGTCACCTGCCCACCCTTTCCTCCCAGGCCTGACTCTCAGTACCGGATTGGGCTCAGTTCGGACACCCGCTGCTCCGCTTCTCAGACTCCCCTCTGCCCCACATGCCTGTTTCTCTTCGACCCTTCCCGGCCAAGCTCAAAGGCAGCTTCCCCCAGGAAGCCCTCCGCGCCCCCCGACCCCCCCGCTTCCTAGCTTTAGGCGGGGTGGCAGGGGCACGGAGGGTGGGTGTTCCGGCTCTTCCACTGTCCACCCGGCTCTGCGTCCCAGCTCCGCCACTTACCGGCTGTGCTACCTTGGGCAAGTTACTGCACTATGCTGAGCCTCAGTTTCCTCATAAGCAAAACGGGGGCTAATGATAGCACCTAACAATCCCTCATGGGATTGTTCCAGAGAGGAAATGACACCTATAAAGGAAATACAGTGGCTGATGTGCAGGCGCAAGTACTCCATACGAGTTTATTATTATTTCTACTTCTGCCATATTTTGATTTCGATTCGATTTAGCTGCCAGACTGTATCTAGGGGAGGGAAACCCGTCCGTTTCCTCTTTTTATACTTTGCAGCCCCACCTTGGTGGCCCGGGACAGGGTCACGCACTGGAGCAGGAATCCAAGGATGTCCTTGCCTGCTAGTCTTGCTCCAGAGACAGAGTGACCTTGAGCAGGTCACGTCACTTCTCTGAGTCATTGCTTTGGGAGGCAGCTGGGAGACAAATTCCTGCTGAGGCAAGCAGAAAAGCGAGTGAAAAGGAGACTGCAGATTTTAATGCATGCTTCTTCCCTTCTCTCACCCGGGTATTCCCCAGCAGCCCAGCCAGAGGTCCTTGTTATCTCAGAGTTGGATGGAAGCCTTGGGGCCCTGACTCTCTCTGGCTTTCAGTCCTGGCTTTACATCAGAATAAACTGGGGAGATTTTAAAAGTATTAATGCCAGGGCCTGACCTTGAATTGAGACAACTGGAATTTTAGGGGATGAAGTCTGATTAAAGGGGTCTCGAAAAGCTCCTAGGTGATGCTCTTGCTGCCGGCCTGAGGTCCACACTTGGAGCAGCGAGGCGCCACACAGCCCTCTCGCCCTTCCGGGAGGCATTTATCAGGCACCTCTGAGCCAGGCAGAGCCCATCCTTTGAGCTTTGGGTTGAATTTCTCCATGGATGGGGAACTTCCTCCCTCCCAATATCCCCATTCTGTTGTTGGACAGCGGCTCTGATGATCAGAGAGCTCTGCCTGACATGTGGCTGAAGCCAGTGTCCTGGAATGCCCGTCCCTCGGTCCTCATGGAGGTGGCTCAGGCTGCCCCGGGGAAGCCACCGTACATCTGAGCTGCCCCTCATCCGAATGGCTCTGGCAGGGGTCAACATCGGGGTCTCTCAGAGGGCAGGGCTTTAGAGGCACATGGTGGGCTTCAAAGGGCCACCCTCAAAATGCCCTGGGTCCAGAAGAGCGGCCACCCTCCTCAGCAGGCATTAGCCTGTGTTTTCCAAATGTGCCTCCACTAGAATTTTCTGGGCAATGTGTTAAAAATAACCCACTGAATCAGAATCTCCAGCAGAGGGTCCAGGGAGGCTGTTTAATTTAACACTTGCCCCCAGGTCAGGGTTTTGGTTAGGCAGTATGGGAATCACCTTATACATTGATTAGCTTAGTTAGTTCTGGCCACAGAAGGTTCCAGGGAAGAGACTCCAAGACGGGAAAGCTCCTGTAGCTAGGTGAGGGTGAGCAGGTGGGGCAGATGGAGTCCCAGCCTGGGCCATGGGCAGGTGGGGTCTCCTGCATGACATTGGTGTGCGGCTGTTGTACCAGGATCCTTTCCCCTTTCTCTGCCTGCAGGGGTCGGTCCCTTGTGACCTCATTGGTTCTTGGGAAGAAGAGGAGACGGGAGAGACAGTTTCTGTCTCGCTCATGCCTAGAGGGTCCTGTTCTCTGAGAAAAGATTCACTCTTTCAGGGTCAGTCCCCTACTTTGTTTTTTTGTTTGTTTTTCTCAACTCCCGGAACAAGAAAATTCATCCTCAATTAAATGAAACAGCTTCTATATTAGTTTTCTGGGGCTACCATGCAAAATGCCACAGACTGGGTGGCCTAAACAACAGAAATTTATTTTCTCTCAGTTCTGGAGGCTGGAAGCCCAAGATCTAGGTGGTTCGGTTTCATTCTAAGACCTCTCTCCTTGGGTGCAGATGGCCACCTTCTCACTGTGTCCTCATGTGGCCTTTTCTCTGTGCTTATGCATCCCTGCTGTCCCGTGGTGTGTCCAAATTTCCTTCTCTTACCAGGATACCAGTCAGGCTGGATTAGGGCCCATCCTAATGACCTCACTTAATTACCTCTTTAAAGTTCCTCTACAAATACAGTCACATTGGGAGGTACCAAGGATTAGGACCTCAACATGAATATTTTGAGGGGGCTGGAAGAGAACATAATTCAGCCCGTAACACTCTCCTAGGGCTATCCACACAGGTGACCGACGGCAGTGAGACAGGAGCAGGGAAGAAGCACAGAGACAAGGGCTGGAATTCACAACCTCATTAGCTGCTCGCTTCTTGCTCACCTGACCCTGCTGCTATCTTGCTTTTCATTTCCAGAAGCTCGTGCTTATTTCTATTCATTTCTGAGAGTATCCTGCTCTTGTTTAAAAGATAAATTACCTTCTTTTTCAGGGGGTAAGTTTTACAGCCTTCTTCTGCTCCTTGCATCCTCTCAGTTTCTGTTTCTCCCCTTTTGTCTATGTTGGTTCCTGCGAAGCTGGAAGCACTGTTCAAATGTCTTGGGGTACGCCGCAATGTGATTGGAAAACCTGCGGGTCGATCTCTTTTCCTAAGGGCCCAACAAACATTGAATTGTACAGGGCTTTGCTTTCGGCTCAGTCAGCTTCCCCAGGGAAGAAGCCTCTAAGGATCTGCTTGGGGCCTGTGTATGTGTGTGCATGCGTGTGTGTGTATGTGTGTGTGTGCGCATGTTGGGGTGCATGTGTGTGCATGCATGTGCGCATGTGTTGGAGTGCATGTGTAAATGTATTTGTGTGCATATATGTGCATGTATTTGTGTGCATGTGTGTGTGTTGGGGTGCTGTCAGTTTGCTGAGGAGCTAGACAATGGCACTTTGGAGCCCAGTTGGGGGAAAGGGTCTGAGTCTCGCTCTTCAGTGGACATTCACTTACTCCCCTGTTTTCAGTGCAGCTCCTCATTCCTACCTTTGGCCTGGCACCCCCTAAACCAGCATCCCTGGTATAGCCTCTGCCTTGCATCGACTTCCCATGTGCAGCTGTAGAACCGGGTCATGTGCCTGGCAATGTGGGCCTGGGGAGGGGTCTGGGGTGGGGAGTGTCTAGGCTGGCACTGACTTTCTGCCAGCCTGCTGTTTCAGCACCACCCCTATATCTGTCTCTAGCGGTACCTGGTACCTCCAATTCCTGAAGCTTCCAAGATTCTGCAGTGCATGATCTTTGCTTCTTGTTGGCTCCCCTCCCTGCAGGCACCCAGCAGAAAGGAGAAAGCCAAGATCCTAATCAGTTGTCACTTGACTGTCCATTCTCCCTCTTGCTAAACTGTGTTGACGTTTCCCATTTTCTGTTGTTCCCTCTCCCGTTCACTATCTTCTTATTTGTTTATAGCTTTTTTATTCCTTCGCCCTGACTCTAGTGAGTTGTGGGGACTGAGCAGAGACTGACATCTGCACAATAGCTGGAAGTCTACTTCCCTCTTAGCTTTAGTCTCCTCATCTATAAAATGGGCCCAATAATAGTTTCTATCTCAAAGTTTGTGGGAATTAAATGAGATAGTGCATAGAGAATGCTTAGCATGGACTCCAGTAAAAATATCCAATAAATACTAGGAAAAACAACCAAACAAAATTATTGGCCTTATCCAAGGGCCTTTGAAAAAATCCTTGGAAGCAGTGAAGTAGTGAGAACCATGTAGAGGAGCTTCTCTAGCTTAACATTCTGCTTGCTCACCTCTGCTGTGAGCAATACTCACACTACTGAAAAAAGAAGCAAAAAGAGGTAGACTAGAGCCACGCTCTTCAAACTTCACTGTGCATACCTGTCACTGGCTCTGACTCTGTTGCTCTGGGTTGGCTGAAGAATTCGCATGGGTGCTGATGCTTCTGGTCCTGCTGGTCCAAGGACCACACTTTGAGTAGCAAGGGGCTAAATGGTGGAAACTTACCAAGGTGGGCAGTGAGAAGCAGGAAAAGGGAAGATGTCCCCCTGGGGCTCCTTTGGCTGGTGGTCTTTCCATGGGGGCTTTTCTCCTTCAGGATTGAAACCTAACAAGGATAGTGTGGGTTCCTCTAAGTGGCCACAAGATGTCATAATGTCATTACATGAATTCTCCCAGAAAGGTTCAAGTCTGGGTGTCAAATTACATTCCTTAAGCAGGCAATGGAAAGTGGCAGTTATCTAATCAGTGCTGCTTCAGGGACCAGCCCGGGTCAAACCTCCCTCCTCTGGGCTCGGGACATATGTCAGGCTGATGGCAGAATCTTTGGCTCACCCACCTTCTTCCACTCCAATCTTGTTATTAGAGTCACAGGAGAGTCACATGGGCACTAGAAATGACATCTGCCACGAGAGAAGACGGGCCTTTATAGAAAGACAAAGTCCAGCGTTCCTCATAGTGTGGTTCACAGAACCACAATTCGGAGGGATGTTTTTCACAAATATCTTCCTGAACAAATCAGTTAGCGAAATGCTTCTGTTCTATCCTCTTCTGGAGATGTCCAAAAAGCCCATTATCGCGTCAAAGGCTTTGATGAGATCTGCAGGAAACCAGCCTGGTTAACATCACTTACTCCCCGCACTTCTCAGACATCTTCAGCCATGTCTATGCTTCCTCCCATCTTGAATGCTGTTTAAGCCTACAAAGCCCCAATGTAATTTTACCAGAAACCAGTGGTTGTACCTGCGCACTGGAAACAAAGGCTGGCGTGGCACATTTAGGGTGCTAGGGAGGGTAGTGCAGAAAGATGAGTTTGTGGCCACCTGGCTGGAAATGTTAGCTCTCTCCACTTCTGAACCTTGAGAGAAACTGAGTCATCTCTACCATGATTACAGCCCTTTGTACTTTCTTCTTCATGCTAGATTTGTCTATGTTTATTTAATCTCCCCAACCATTAGGTGAAACCATAAGAAATTGCTGTTTAGGAAGGTGAGAAATGATCGAATGTCAAGAATTTCACATGGTCCCACATAGACCGGGGGTTGGCACAGATTTGGCCCATGGACCAAACTACTCCACCCCCTATTTTTGTGAATCCAGTTTGATTGAAACTCAGCCACCCTCCTTCATTCATGTGTTGTCTACAATGGCATTCATGCTATAATGGCAGAGCTGAGGAGTTGCCACAGAGATCTTCTGGCCTGGAAGGCCAAAATATTTATGATCTGGCTTTTTACAGAAAATGTTGCTGAACCTATCATAGGCAGTAGGTAGCCTCTTGACGAGAGAATCCATAGATGAGTGATTTTTGCAGGTTTTCTGCTCTTCCAACTCTGCAGCCTGCAAATAGTAGTTGCTTTGTAAGTGTCTCAGTCAAGTGTCTTAGTCCTTTTTCTGCTGCTATAACAGAATACCACAGGCTGGGTAATTTATAAAGAAAGGAGATTGATTTGCCCATGGTTCTGTAGGCTGGGAAGTCCCAGGGCATCGTGCTGGCATCTGCTCAGCTATCTGATGAGGGCCGTCTTGTGTTATAACATGGCGGAAGGCATCACATGAGGAAGAGTGTGCATGAGAGAGAAAATGGGGGCCAAACTCATCCTTTTATCAGGGTCCCACTCCTGATACAACTAACCCACTTCCTTGATAACGGCATCATTCCATTTGAGGATTATGTGCCTTGCATTGTAAGCAAGATCATTCTCATTCCCCAGTTTTCCCCCAACTCTGACTTCCCCTCCAACGCTGTTCCACCCTCATGACATAATCACCTCTTACGGGTCTCACCTCTTAACACTGTCAGAATAGCAATTAAATTTTAACATGTGTTTTGGGAGGGATATTCAAACCACAGCAGTAAGTACGGGATATAGAAAATAGCCACAAGTCTTCTTCCTGGAATGGGTGATACCCGATCTTTCAGCTGCTTCTCCAGACCTTTGGTTCTGTATCTTGACTTGCTCCCAGATGTTCGGCAGGCAGGCTCCTGCTGCCACCAGTGAAGTCAGCTTTCTTGTTTCTGATGAAAAAATTCTTCAGAAGTCTCCAAGGGCCTTTGGACATCAATCAGCTAGCCCTTAGAGCTGCGTGGATGAGGATGTATAAATGAAGCAAACATATGGATTATATTTCCATCAAAATACACATACCCTCTGAAATTAAGTGGGAAAGTGCTTTGCAGGGTCATTCCATTGCTTGGCTGTTTCCAAAACTGCTTAAGGAAAGTTTGATAGGTTTGATAAACCTCCATCACAGTGTGGAATTAACCTTTCTCTCCCCAGACTATGCAGAAATCTGGGAAGGGGTGGGGGGAAGTCCACCAAATTGAACTACTCATTTGAAAGCTTCTTGAGTCTGACTCAACAAATGATTGGCAGCTGCTTGTACCCATTTGGGAGCATGTTTTTAAGTCCCCCTTGGAGGGACAAAATGGAGGTAAAGGTATACTTTTCTGAGGTGGTCTTTTCATTTTCCTTCTGATGGATGCCTGGTGTCATTAAAAAAAAAAACTAAATGAAAGAAAATTTATTGCACACCATACATATTCATTGTCAAGAAAATGAGAAGAGACAGATGAACAAAAAGAAGAAAATAACAACTGATCTGGTGCCACCTCGCAGTGATGAGGCAGCCAAATGGTCATCATTTAGCAGAGTTGGAGGGGAAGGCAGAGTTGGGGGAACAATTGGGGAATAAGAATGATCTTGCTTATAACACAAGGTACCTTTGGAGGTCAGGAAGGCATGACAACATTCTTGGGGTGGGGCTGAGGGGTTAGGGGGCTGAGAGACGTCATTTCCTCATTTGGGCCCTGTTTTCAGTCTCTCAAATTGGTTTTACAAAGCACTCCGCCCTTTGCTCCAAACCTCTGGGCCATGCAAATCTGGGGTGAGCCTAGAATTTAGCTCTGTGCACTAGGAAAACATGAATTATTTTAACTTTTTGTGGGCCTATTAGACTTTCAAAATACTAGTATTTTCAGCAGCACAATTGAAGGGACAGTGTTGATGGCATAATAGGGTCACTTACTGCCTTGACGAACAAAAGCCCCACTCATGCCAGTAAACACAGGAAATGGGCGGTGGGGGAGGCTGGCCTTACCCTCAGCCTTGCCTCTTATCTTGTTCTCATAGCAAGTTGTACCTACGTTATTTTTGGTGTACATGGAAGACCCCACTGAAGAGTTACCCTCAAATGTTTCCAGTCTCTTTTTCCCTCTACATCTCCCCTGACACAGGATCGAGTGCTATATAATTTGCATTTCCTGCCTCCCTTGCAGCTAGGGTGACTGGGCTACACAAGCATAGCCTGTAAGTGAGAGTCTGCTGGGTGGGGCCTCTGGGAAATCTCCTCTTTTCTGCACGGAAATGATTGACACTGTTTTCCTACGGCCAACTCATTGCTGACTTGAGCATGGAGGAGATGCCTGGAGCTGAAGCAGCCATCTTGTGTCCACAAGAGAAAGGCCAAGAGACTAACAGAGGTCAGTCCTGAAATCATTGAAATCAGTGTCAGTGGCTGCCTACCTCTAGGCCTTCTGTTAGGTGAGAAAATACCCCACTCTCTGTGTGAGTCAGTAAGCCAGTATGAATCAGGGTTTCTGTTATTTGCAACCAAATGGCATCTTAGCAGATATATCGAGTGACCTGCTCAGCTCAGCACTGAGACAGATGCCCATCATGGTGTCATCATATAAACTGAGTTGTGGCAAAAATACACTTTATGTTTTGTTCCAAGTTTGGTGACTGTGTCTGAGTCTCAGCAGGAAACTGATGATATACTCAAACGGGGTAACTGAAGGGAGTTTAGTAAAGGCACCAGTTATGAAGGTGTTGGAGGGCTTAGGGAACCCACAAGAGATTGGTCAGTGCCCTAAGGCTACCAGCTGGGTATGACCTGGGGCAGAGGGATGCCACCAACTTGTGGTGACCCAGTAGGGGCATACGTACGCTGTCCTTTCCCTCCTTCCAGCCACCAATCTCCTGCCAGTACAGTAGTGCCCCCTTAACTGTGCGGAATATGTTCCCAGACTAGCTAGTGGATGCCTGAAACCGTGGGTAGCACCAAACCCTACATATACTGTGCATAGATTTCTTTTTCCTTCTTCACAATTTCACGGACAGAAGATTCATTCTTATAGATTTCGGCAACCTCAGCATATAATATTTTTCTTTCCTTCCATTGAGAACTTTCACTTTTTCACTTAAAGGAAGCACTTCACGGCTTCTCCTTGGCATATCAGAACTGCCAGCGGCACGACTCTTCTGCTTTGGGGCCATTATTAAGTATTAATATTAATACAATAAGGGTCCCTTGAACACAAGCTCTGTGCCACCACAGTAGTTGATCTGGTAACCGAGATAGCTACCATGTGACTGACGGGCAGGGGTGGTAGTCAGCGTAAAGCCACTGGACAAAGGAATGATTCAGTCCCAGGTGGGACAGAGTGGGACAGTGGGAGATTTCATCACGCTACTCAGAATGGTGTGCAGTTGAAAACGCATGAATTGTTTATTTCTGGAATTTTCCATTTAATATTTTTGGACCGCAGTTGACTGTGGGTAATTGGAACTGTGGATAAGGGGGTGACTACTGTACTAAGAAGCAGCCAGTCTGCAGAGGAGCCTGTGGATACACTCCAAACAGGGCAGCCTCCCAGGACCAGCGCGGGCTGGAGAAGAGTGGCATGCAGATCCGGAAGGGTGGACAGGGTCTGCAGCTTGGCGCCACCTACGAAGGGTCTGAGGCATCTCGGCGAGCTGTGCTCCACCAGGTGAGAACCACTACTAGAGGTCCAAAAGCTTCCCCTTAAGGGGAAGTGCTCTTTGATCTGTGTCATCTTCTCTTTAAGAAGAGGCCTCCAGGCTCCCGGCTGGTGGCCCATGGCTGTGCCTCCAGCTCTGACTGGCCTCAGGGCTCTGGTGGCCCTTTGCCAAAGCTGCTCATCCCTGGAGCCCCTGCTGGGCTGCCTGCCTGGCACGATTCAGAATGTTAATTGGGCACCAGGCGGCTGCTGGGAGTGCTCTGGAATCGGATCGGTTTTTAAAATTCTGACTGTATTTAAATATCTCAGGGGGCTTAGATCAACCCAGTGAAACACAAGCCTTTAGCATTAGAAGACCAGAAAGGAAGGAGAACTTCTGTCCCAAGTATCAGAGCCTCAGTTTCATGGCCTCATTTCATCCACGACACAACCCCTTCCCCCTAACTCCGCCCAGGCGGGAAGAGAAGGGAGGCGGGCAGGGTGGTGGGGGGAGGTGACTTGTCCCATGCCTTGAAGCCAGGGAGTGGCCAAGTGAAGGACAGAAGCTGGATCCTGAAGATACCTCTGTGGCTGGCCCTGTCCTGCCCCACACTGCCTCCCTCACGCTCGTGGGAGGTCTTGTTATTGGGCCCTCGCTGCATTCTCACTCCTTGGAGTTTTCACCCCCCGGGGTAGCACTGGTCCTCCCTTTACTGCAGAGGACACTCAGGTGCAGAGAGGTTAAGCCTCGCCCAAGGCTACAGACTCCTAAGTGGCATCTTCAGGAGGAAAGCTCAGGTCTCCTGATGTCAAAGCTTGTCTCCTGAACCAGCTGTGTCTAGATCCAGTCTCCCCAGGAGACCCCAGAACAGCATTCCGGAAGCCCCTCTCAATGCGGGTGCAATCTTTGGGCTTTTTTTTGGCCTGAATCAGAGTTTCCTTTGCACCCACAGGATTCAACAGAAGTCATAGTAATTGCAGTACAGAATAGTCTTTAAGAGCACTTTGTGCCAGGGTGAATTCCTCAAACCCTTCGAGCCTTGATATTCTCACCTCTGAAATGGAGCCGTAACTCTCCTAGGTCGGATTCCCCAGAAGCTGACCCTGAGACAAGGATTCTAGCACAAGTAGTTTATTTGGAAGGTGATCCCCAGGGGACACTAGGCGTGGAGTGGGAAACGGGACAGAGAAGAGAGGGCAGTCAATATTGAGTGCACTATCAAGTAAATTACCACAATGGGCGACTGGCACTTAAGCCCCCTTGGGGGCAGAGGTAGCCGTGAAGACCACACACAGAGTTGGAGCTGGGGTATTGATCTAGCAATTTTCACCACTCCTAGGCTGAGGTCTGCTCTAGGGGTGGGATTAATTTCCTGGCACACTGGCCTGCGAGGTGAGGGGCTGAGCCAGTGAGAAGAAAACCTTCGGCAAGAGACACAGGTGTTGGCGATTGAAGTCGGGCCAGGGTGCACTGCACACGAGGGGGATGCTGCCAGTGTCCCAGATGCCTGCCACATAGGGTTGCTGTAAGGGGGCAAGGAAATAGCCTCATAAGTGCCCACTAAATGGTGGCCATTACTATTACTACTATGATTATTGTCATTACTATTCCTGTGACTACTACTGACTCAGAGCAAATTAAGCAGCCATTTGGTGCTGGTGATTTATCTCCCTCCTATGATTTTTGACATCAGAGTGTTTTGCTTTAGCCAAACATTTTATTTCCCCTAGGGACCAGCCACTGGGCACAAAGCCCTGAGCTCCTGGCCCATGGTATGAGAATTCTAGCCAGGTGTGTTTCCCAAGCACAGGAAAGAATTTGCCTTGTGGGAGGAAATTGGGTCTGGCCACGTTCACGGGCTGGGCTCTGTTTTCCCCAACTCTTTAGAGAAAAGAAAAAAGCACCAACCCTCTCCCTTCCGTATCCAGGACAGTGTGTGTTCTCTCCAGCTGGCACCCAGGGGCCGAGCGCACAGCCAGGCACAGCCAGGCCCCGTGTGCCTGTGCGGACTCCTAGGCCCCTGCCCTCCCCTTGTTTCCCTAAAGGCCTCAAGACAGAGAAAGGCCAGAGAAAGGCGGTCTTTGGAGGGCTGCAGGAGGGTGGAGTTGCTTCCTCCAATTGCCCTCCCCGCTTCCTTTGTACCTTCTGTGGCTTCCTCTTCCCATCCCGCCCCCACCCTTCCTATTGCCTTGTCTTCCTTTCTCTCTGGGCTGCTCGGGAGGGCTGGCGTTTGGGTCAGGATTATTCCCACATCTACCCCCTCAGAAACCCTGGCTGGGTCTGCAGTGCATTGAGGGGGGCTTTCCCCTCCTCCTTCCCTTGGGTCTGTTCCCTCTTGTGTTTGCTTTGATCTCCAACCGATGCGGACAAGTGGACAGGCCCACCCACTGGTCTCTTTCTGTGTGGTTGAAAAGAAGTGTTTTCCTGTTCTTGGGGCGGGCTGCTCTCTGCTGCCTGCAGAATGGAGGGATGCTGGCTGGCTGTCGAGGGAGCACGCTGGAGCCCTGCAGACTAGAAGAGATGGCAGTGCTGGCTGGGTGGTTATTAGGGAGCTGATGGTTGAGGGTGTGGATTTGCTGCCGACTGAGGGTTTGAGGCAGAGCAGGGTGCTGGGGTGGGGTGGCCGTGGGTGACATTGGACAGATCTGCAAGAAAATGTGGTAGGCTCTCTCAGGTGCTGCTGTTCGGAAGCTTCCCAAGTACTTGCCATTCAGGAGGAAATGCAAACGAGAAAACACATCGGTGCACTTGAGTTCAAGTTCTGAATCTGTTACTATCTGGCTGTGAGGCCTTGAGTAAAATACCCAGTCCTTTTGTGCCTGCGCTTTCTGAGTTCTCAACTGGCTAAACCGACACCTACGCCACTTAGTGTGGGAGCTCACGGTATCAGCTCTTGCTGCATAAAAAGAACCCTGAAACTCAGTGGCTTGTAGCAACCACCATTTATTTAGCTCACGATTCTGTGACTCGGCAGACTGGGCTGGGTTCAGCTGAGTGGTTCTTCAGCCTTGACTAGGCTCACTCATGCATCAGTGGTTAGTCGCCAGGTCCACTGGGGGCTGTCTGGTCTAGGTTGGCCCAGCTGAGACAGTTTGTGCCTGTTCTACGTGGTTTGTCATTCTCCAACAGGCTAGCCCAGGTGATCTCTGGAATCCAAGAGAGAAGTCACTAAAACCTTTTGAGGCCTAGACCTATAATAAAACTATCACATTGTCACTGCCGCACCATTCTGATGATCAAAGCAAGTTACAAGGCCAGCCCAGATTTAAGGGGTGGACAAATAGATTTGATATGGTTTGGATGTTTGGCCCCTCCAAATCTCATGTTGAAATTTGATCTCCAGTGTTGAATGTGGGCCTGGTGGGAGATGTTTGGATCATGGGGGCAGATCCATCATGAATGGCTTTTTGCCCTCCTTGCGATAATGCTTATGTTCTCGCTTTATTAGCTCACGTGCAAGCTGGTTGTTTAAAAGAGCCTGGCACCACCACCTCCCTCTCTTGCTCTTGCTCTTGCCAAGTGACACACCTGCTCTTCCTTCACCTTCTACCTTGATTGGAAGCTCCCAGAAGCAGATGCTGGTGTGATGCTTCTCATACAGCCTATAGAACCACGAGCCAAATAAATCTCTTTTCTTTATAAGTTACCCAGCCTCAGGTATTTTCTTGATAGCAGTACAAAACAAACTAATGCAAGATCCCACCCTTTGTTAGGAGAAACAGCAAAGTCACATGGCAAAGGCATGTGGATACAGGGAGGGGAATAGTTTTGGCTACTTTTTGCAAACAATCTGCTATACTCATGAAATAATAGGTTCAAAATCACTTGGAAAAGCAGAAATTCTCTAGTGCAAAGAGAGATGCAAAGGACAGAAAGTCCCCTTAAGCCCACAGCCCAAAGGGATGCATTGGTAATATATTAATATTTATCTGGATCATCTAGTCATTTTCCAGGCTCATGCAAGGGTGTTTGGAATGAGCAGGAACTAGAATTTGAATGACCAGATGAACAGAATTAGATGAGAATCCTTTTTCTGGTTGTCTATTTGCAACCTCTGAGAGGTGAAGTCTCCTGACTGGTCCACCTTTGGGTTTGGACATACACTGATAGGACTAATACATTTAGATAACTTGGATGGAGGTACGATTCAAGGACCTCCACGATGGAGGATGGAGTCTTGCATGGTAAACCAGATGTCCCCCAGAGCATAGCACCACAGGGAGAAGGAGTTCTAGGTACTGTATAATTTATAGTAGAACCTACCCTACCTCACAGTGGCACATGTGTTTTCTGGAAGAAAGGAGTCAAAGCTGTCACCTGGAGGGGAGATATCTTGGAACCTCAATGCTTTGGGGGCTTAAACAACCTTGCTGTGTGACCCTCCTAAGTGAGTGTTATGCCAAGAACATGTCACTCATTTCTCCCAGTTAATGACAGCAATTGCTGGCCACCAGGACCCGATGCCAGTGGAGATTTGGGGCTCTGGAAGTTGGTGGATTTTCAGCTCCACCAGTGCCAACAATGAAGCAGCACAGTTTCGATGCAAAAAGCTGCAAAATCCTAGACTTCCTAGCTTCGTGGTGCCTGGGTTGCATTCATGGACACATGCAAAGCAGTCTTGGAGCCTGAACTGGCTTCCAGAAATATCGGCCAATCATCATCCTCACTGGCAACGTACTGGGGTGTCTATTTCTCTTCTGCTTTCGCCAGCTCTGGACATTCTCACACACACACACACACACACACAATCCCGCACGGTTTTGAGGAGTTTCTTTATGTATACACACACAGAAGCTGAAGGGTCCAGAAGCCACTCTGATTGGGAAACGATTTGGAAGACAAATGATGACAGCCACATTATGGGACATTGCCAAGCAATTGCCGTCCTGCTTAAGAGGGTCAAACGAGCTGCTCGCGTTGTAATGTTCACGCGGGAGAGAGCGTCTCCCTTCCTCTCCAATCCCCCTGCACGGGTAGGTGGGACGTTGTGCTCCCCAGGGCCCGGAGGTTAATTGCTCCACACAGCGCCTTTTACCAGCAGGAGGTGTGCCTTGGCAGCCCGTCCCTGCACGTGGCCTGCCCAGATGGGTGGCACATCCCGCCCGCACCGGCTGCTGGGTTTGGGTTTGTTTTTGTTGATGTTGGCTCTGTTTCAGCAGAGCCTACAGATGTGGTCAAACTGGAGAGGGGTGAGGGGCCAGCAGCGAATGGGCGAATAAAGGAACCAATCATTTCTGATTTAATCTGATCTGCCCAGAACTTTTTGAAGGGGGCAGTGAGAAAAGCCAGGCTTGGTCTGGGCCCCTGCCAGTTTCTATTTTGGATCTGCGTCTCCATCCCACCCAGGGAGCGGGAAGCCCAGGCTCTGGGGGCTCACCTCAGGAGTCCCGGGTTGCAGGCCAGGGAGTAGGGGGAAGGGGAGGGATGGTTTGGCCCATTTGCTGCTTCTCCTCTCCAGCTCTGTGGGACTGGCTCAGCCCTAATGAGAGCTGGCAGGGTTGGCAGAGAGCCGACTTCCCCTCACACTCAGACTTTTCACCTGGCAGGTAAAAAGGATCCCAATTAGCCGCCTCAGCAATGCAGAGCCTGGAGCCCTCACAGCCCGTCCTGTCACCTGCCTTCCATGGTGGCGGAAGCAGAAGCAAGACTGGGGAGGGGGGTGCAGACAGCAGGCGTATGGGAGGAGCCAGTCCCGGGAAGAGGCTGCCTGCTCTTTGGGGTTTCCACAAAGCCCTGGGGACCCCTTCTAGAGGTCCCTTGCCCCAGCAGGCTTCGGGGAGGGCCAATAGAAGAATCAAGGACCTGCTCCCTCCTCCCTCCCTCCTCCCTTCCTCCTCCCCTGCCATTGCTTCTGCTGGGTCCCCATCCTTCTGGGGTTCCTGTGGCTTTTCCACAGGGAGCCAGGCAGGGCCCTGCCCCTGGCTACATCTGCCAAATGCAAATAGTTGCTAAAGTTATTTAGTGTGTCCTCACGTCTCCTTTATGCCACGGGTGTTCCCCAGGCAACCGCTGCTGGAATGCAGTCAACTTTTAGAGGTTCTTCACAGGCAGGAACAGAAAATGGCTCTTGCTCACTTCTTGTCTGGGGGCTTCTCGAAGTAGGATCCTTACATGGGGAAGTAGAGTCCTCGTTTCTTATTGGAAAAGAGGGCAGAGAGAGAAACCTGACCCGGCTGCCCACCCGGAAGTCAAAGAGGTGGAAACTCAGGGTCCCTTTGAGGAATTTCTCTGCATGGGGTTGAGAGGAGCACAGAGAATGGCCACTTTGGAACACTGGTCCCCTCTGCAAAAACCCTCCCACAGGAGCAGCTGTGGGAATAGAGAAAGAAGTTTCTCTCTTCTTTCTAAAGATTATACAGAGAAGTCAACTTTTTTTAATTTTAAAGCTATTTTTCTCATATCAACAAGAAATTTCTTACAAAAAATTAGAAAATATAGATGAGTACAAAGAAAGAGGGAAAAAGCCCTACCCAAATTACCCATAATCCCATTCCCGGAGATGATCACTGTTAACATTTTGGCTATATGCATGTATTTGTATAAAAGTCTTACACATGGCTCACGCCTGTAATCCTAGCTCTCTGGGAGGCCGAGGTGGGCGGATTGTCTGAGCTCAGGAGTTCGAGACCAGCCTGAGCAAGAGCGAGACTCCGCCTCTACTAAAATTAGAAAGAAATTAATCGGCCAACTAAAAATATATAGAAAAAATTAGCTGGGCATGGTGGCGCATGCCTGCAGTCCCAGCTACTCGGGAGGCTGGGGCAGTAGGATCACTTGAGCCCAGGAGTGTGAGGTTGCTGTGAGCTAGGATGACGCCACAGCACTCACTCTAGCCAGGGCAACAGAGTGAGACTCTGTCTCAAAAAAAAAAAATCTTACACAAATTACCTCCAAATCCAATGGCTTTATACAGTGGTTCTCAAACTTTTTTGGTCTCAGGACCCCTTTATACTTATAAAATCATTAAGGACCTCAAAGAGCTTTTGTTAGGTCAGCTGTATCTATTAATATCTACTGTATTAGAAATTAAAACTGAGAAAATTTTAAAATGAAGAATACATAAGCATACATTCTATGAATTATTGAAGTGATGATATTACCATACATCACGTAGCCTCTGGAAAACTCCATGGTACACTCCTGAGAGACGGAGCGTGAACCAGGCCAATAACATCTTAGCAGTACTGTGAAAAGAGCTTTGACCTTGTAGACCCTCTACAAGTGTCTCAGGGACACCAGGAGTCCCCAGACCACACCTGGAGAAATGCTGGCTTAAAAAAAGTCAGTATTTACTTCTGCTTACAAGTCTTTGGGTCAGCTGGATGGCCCTTCAGGTCCTGACTGGGCTCACTGATGTGTGGACAGCCAGGCGTGGCAGGGGCTGGCTCTGCTGAGCTTGGCTGGCTCTCTTACTTGTTGGAGGGTCAGCAGGTTAGAGGCTAGTCTAGGATGGCCCCAGCTAAGAGCTGGGCTCTTCTGCATGGGGTCTCTGATCCTCCAGCAGAGTCACTTGGGCTTGTGCACATGGTGGGGTGGTAGGATTCTGAGAGCAAGAGGGAGTGTGAAAGGCAGGGAGAAGGGGGCGGGGAGGGAGAGAGAGAGAGAGAGCCAGAGAGAGTGCTCAGAGCTGCTGGAGACCTGAGTCAGAACAAGCATACTGTCAATTTCTCTGTATTCTACTGCCCAGAGTGAGTCACATGGCCAGAGGGTACAAAACAGACTCCACCTCTTGTTGGGAATTGCTGCAAAGTCACATTACATATGATCCTTTGTGGCTATTTTTGCAATCAATCTACCACATACTTCACATTTGTTTAATGGCCGCATTATTTTCCACTGAATGGATATGCTGTAATTCACTCCAGCACTAATTGTTGGACATTGAGGTTGATTTTAATTTCATTCTAATGTGAGTGAGACTAGAGCGAGCATTCTTGTGCATGTGTCTGACTCTTACCTTAGGAGAAATTCCTAGAAGAGAAATTGTAGCAACAAAAGATATGAGCTCTATTAAGGTCCTTGATCCATTTTGCCAAATCCCTCTCCAGAGAGCTCACACCAGTTTATGTTCTCGCCTGCTGGTTTGAGAGACCGATTTCTGCAAGGACGTGAGTGTGAGATCACCTGCAGACAAGGCCCATGGTCCTCGGTAACTCTGCTGCTGAACGAGGAGCTATTCCTCAGCCTGCCTGCACAGACGTGGCCGCAGCCGGAAGAGAGACGCTGAGGAGGGGCCTTGTTCAGACTGCTGGCTCTGAGTCTATCCACGCACGCCACTTTCCCTTCTGGCCCCTCGCTGGCCATAATTATTCATTACAGATTCAACATGCACCTCTTCCCCTTCCCAAGAGAATAAGAACCACCTTTTTCCTTTTTAAAGATAATCAGGAGTGGTGGAATAGGGGACTCAGCTCAGGAACGGGTCCTCAGGCATGGGGACACACGTCCCCCTGGGTGCATGACAGGGAGGCTCTGAATGTGGACCCACTGACTGTGGGCAAACCCACATATATCAGGTTATCCCCCCGTGCCTCACACCTCTTCCCACCACACCACACCGGCTTGCTGGTGTTCATACATCAACAGATGCTTAGGCCACACTGGCCTGTGTGACGTTTTGCTTTATTTTTGACAGTGCCCTACTTGTCTCCTTGGCCCTGTGTTTCTGCCAGACTGTGTTTACCAGTTTCCAGAAGAAACCCTGTTCCACAGTTTCCACTTTGGGTCCTCTGCTTCTGCTGTTCCCGCTGTCAAATTTCTATCCCAACCCTCTCTCCATTCCATTCTTTGTCTAGCTTGATGAGCATCCTCCAATACCTCGCTAAGGAACTCAAACGTTCACCTTCGAGGCTGTGTTGAGACTCCCCGGCCCTGAACTGACACGTGTAGTGACCGCAGCTCCGGCTGAGATGCGGAAGCCCTGGTTCTCGTTTTTTCCTAGATGTGTGACATTTGGCGAGTCAGCTGACCTCTCTGAGCTCGTTTTTCTCTCCCCTACAGTGAGAATGATGTCGGGCTTATGTATCATCTCTGGCGGCTCTGATGTTCAACTGAATTAACAGAGGTACATGCCATTTTACAAATACAAAGAAATTGTTATTAAAAGAAAAAATCCTACCTTGGGTTCCCCTGAAAAGCAGAGGATAAGACAAGGCATGTGTGCAGATCATTTATTTTGAAGAAGTGATTTTGGGGAAAGGGTGGGAGGGGTGGGGAAGATCGCAACAGGGACGGGGTTGGGGAGCAGGCCGGTCCAGGCGTTAATGAGAGGGTCGCCGCTGTGGGCACGGGTCCCTCTAAGGAGCAGTGTGGAGTGCACCGCAGCAGGGTCCACTCAAGACACAGAGGAGGGGAGCGTTTATCTCTGCACTGGTTAAGGTTGCCCCCAGGGCTTGTACCCAGAGGTTTGTCTGGCTGAATGGCCAGGCAGGCTGCACCTACGCTGCAGCAGAGAAGCCCTGAAGAGGCAAGAGACACACCCTGCCCGGCAAAGAGGAGCACCCCTGGGTTGCCACAGCTCTGGAGAGAACAAAAATGTAGCCTGGGCTGGGCATGGTGGCTCATGCCTGTAATCCTAACTCTCTGGGAGGCCGAGGCAGGAGGATGGCTTGAGCCCAGGAGTTCGAGACCAGTCTGAGCAAGAGCGAGACCCTGTCTCTACTAAAAATAGAAAGAAATTAGCCGAACAACTAAAAATATATATATATATATAAAAATTAGCCGGGCATGATGGCACATGCCTGTAGTCCCAGCTACTCAGGAGGCTGAGGCAGGAGGATCGCTCGAGCCCAGGAGTTTGAGGTTGCTGTGAGCTAGGCTGACGCCACGGCACTCTAGCCCAGGCAAGAGAGAGAGACTCTGTCTCAAAAAAAAAAAAAATGTGGCCTGCAGGAGTGTGCGATGGTGCACAAAATGTATCTACCCAGCAATGAAGGCTGCATTTGTCATCTCTGAGTCCTGACCTCTGACCACAGTGCCTGGCGCAGAACCCACGTTAAACCACGTGGTAAATGTGGAGTGCAGGAAAAAGTTCCTGTTGCATTTGTTCATGGCCCTCAGCCTCTGGTCAGGATGGCCAGATGTCTCTCTTCTGCCTTTTCTTAGGCTACAGTGCTCTATCCCGCTCTGAAGACCAGCTCAAGAAAGTGCTCCGCTCTTAGAATGAGTTGGTCGGGCTGACCTCGACCCCAAAGAGGGGTTGGGTTAGGTGAGGGCTTTTTCAGTTGTGTACTGCAAGCACTTTGTGGAAAAAGCTGCAGTGTAGGTGGGGTGCCCTGGGCAGATCAGGAAACATTCCTTCTTCCTCTCCTGTCTGCCATCCTTCCGTTGTTCCCCCTGCTCCATTTTCTCTGGACCTAGTACCCGAGAACCATCTGAAACAGCAGCAGCCAGTGTGAAATGTATCCCTCAAAATTCTAGTTCTGCTCCCCTCCCCATTGTCAGCAATGTTACCTCTTTTTTGTGCTGAGATTGAATGTGTATCAGTTGGGATTTGGGTGCAAGCAACAGAAATCAACTTCTCTAACTAAACAGAAAAGAAATGTATTGGAAATGTTATGCAAACCAAAGGTCTGTAACCAAAGAAGTTTGGGAAACAAGGAGTGGAACAAAGTCCAGTGGGTCTATCTATTGCAGGACTTCTCAGATTCTTTAGTATGCTAATGCAAGTGTCCAAGATGGACATATAGTTTACAAAGTTTTCTCAATTCCAAGACGTGCTGATTGTAAGATGTATCCACCATTTAATAACAGCTTTCCAGAATTCAAACCAAAAAAGGGAAACTATCACATCAGCTGTACAAATTGATTTTAAGAATCAATCTGATTTCATAACCTTGTTTATTTGTTTTAAGACAAGGTATACAGAGCGCTTACTATGACCTGGACACTATTTTAAGAGCTTTGATGTAAATTGACTCACTTAGTCCTACCCTTTGCAGTTGGTGTGGGGCCAGGAGGGCCTGAGAATGCACTTCTCGGATCTCCTCCTGCAGGGAAATAATGACCGCGGGCCTGGCTGCCGCATTCTGAATCCGCCTCTACTAGGGGCAGAGGCCTTGCTCCCCAGGCTGCTCCCAGCCCGTGATGGAGCACATCAGGGATACTGAGGCAGATCCCTTCCCGGGAGATGCAAATCTCCTCTGATGGTTGACTTTGACTCAAGAACTCCTCGAAATTTTGCCAAAACTTTCTTAGAACTGCACTGCAATCTAAGGCTTTTCCCACTCAACCTTCCCCCCT
Organism: Propithecus coquereli; assembly: GCF_000956105.1. Classification (NCBI taxonomy): domain Eukaryota; kingdom Metazoa; phylum Chordata; class Mammalia; order Primates; family Indriidae; genus Propithecus; species Propithecus coquereli. The sequence continues at coordinate 406,995 of NW_012149630.1, forward strand.
TCCTTCCCTTTTTCGCAGCAGTTAGGTGTGCTTTGAGCTGTCGCAAGCTTTCCAGCCTCCCCTGGCTTCTCCCTAAACTCTCTCACAGGTGTTTCCCCCAGTGAATCTCTTGCACATCTCACCCCATCTCGAGCGAACACAGCTGGCTCTTTTATTCCTCCCCAGTTTATAGATGGCAGGGCCGACAGCCAGAATAGCTGAGTCCCCTGGGCGAGGTCACACAGCCAGTGTGCGGCGGAGCTGATGATCACACCTAGGCAGTCAGACTTCAGAGGACCTGCCCTTTACTACTTCATGACACAAACTCGCATTTACTGTTCGTATGTGAAACAATAAGAAAGTGCTTCTTCGTTTCTAGAAAATGAGGGATTTGATCACCAGACTAATTTTTTTACAGAGCATCTTGGAGGTCTAGGATTCCGGGAGCTGTGCCTTGGGCAATGCTGGCAGGGTGCTTTGCAATGTGTGTCTGTCATTATGACGTGAAGGTGTCATGGTGTGGGTGCGCCCACATAGACCAGCTCCCGTCACTGGATGGGCAGAGCACAGATGAGGAACGAGGCTGTCCTGCTGTTGCCTGGGAGAAGTACAGGAGAGACCACTTCATGCCCTGGATCTCTGCATGGCCCCTTAGCTTCACTCTGGTGTCTACTTGTCTCCCAGATCCTAGTGAGCCAGCCACTGTGGTGTGTTAGAAAGGCCATCGCCCCGGGAGTAGGAGGCCTGAGTCTCAGACCATCACTAAGCAGCAGTGCTGGGATCTTGCAAATAGGTGAACTTCTCTTGCCTTGCTTTCCTCACTTCTACAAAGAGGATGGGACGAGAGCAAGGGTTTCAAACTAAGCTCTTTCAGGCCCTCATGGCACTTCAGAGATAACAGGGAAGCTTTTGTTAGGGGTGTAATGAGAGGGAGGAATTCCCATCCACCCTTCCTCATTTCAAGAGAGCATCTCTGCTTTTACCCATTTTAAATATTAGGATTCCGTGAGTACCAGTAAGCATTCTTGGTTGCAGCCTACAGAAACAGACTCTCCTAGCCAGAGAGAAAGGAAATTAATTAAAAAGATCTCAGCGCTAGGGAAAGTTATTCAGATGTTCAGTAAGATGCTGGAGGACCAGGCATGGAGGCCGGGGGGCTGACACCCAGAGAGTTCTGCAAAGCTGCACTGGGAAGCCCAGGCAGATGGGCTTGCCACCGTCTTGAGGACTGCCTTCCAACCAGTGCCTCTGCCTTTGCTTTCTGGTCCAGGACTGGGTCCAGGCAGGAGGCATTCAGTGGGCCGAGCCTGCCTCTGGGACAGGGAGGGAAGACCTGGCCCCTTGGATTGCCAGAGTGGGCAGCGGTCACCAAAGTTCTTCCAAACAAGACCTCACAAAGAGGAATGAGGTATTGTCCAAGAGGTAAACCAAGTTCTCTAGGAAAAAAGGAGTGGATGTCCGATGGCCCTGGACAGCAAATGTCCACTGTGTGCATATGATTCTGTTTGCAGAAGAGTTCCACTGTTCACACGTTTAGAAGGCACTGGGGTAAGGGCCCTTTCGGCATGACAACCAGAGATGTTCATCCCGCCCAGCTGTCCGGGCTCCGGCTGGGAGAGGAGAGAGCAGCAACTCGCTGGCTTCTGGACCGCAGAACTGGCCCACGTGTGACTGTAGGCCCCACTCTCCTGACAGCTGGTGAGGAGAGGGCAGGAAGACAACTGTCTAGGCTTGGCTTCCTCTAAGAAAGCAGAGCTACAGACCAAAGGCTTGCATGCAGGTAGTTTATTTGGGGGGCTGACCCCAGGGAATGGGGACGGGGAAGGAAGGAAAGCACTGCAGGATGCATTATTGAGCAGATCACCACTGTGGGCTATGGGGCTTAGGGCTGCCAGGACCCTCTGAGGAGCCATGTGGAACAGCCCCAGAATTGTCTAACTGAAGGACAGAAGGGGGAAGTAATTATATACCTGCTCCTGCTTACCATTGGTCAAAGGTCACCCACGGTGTGCTGGGTTTGGGTAGACAGCAGAATAGCTAAGTGCCATTCTCGCAAGCGATGGCGGCCGGAAATCCCTGGGGTGGAAAGTGGGAGACGTGGGTGTGTGTCATTGCTGCCGCATCAGCTGGGGGCAAAGCGTGGGTGGGGAGGGTGCAGGGCGGGGCAGCAGAGTATCCAACCCGTCCGTCTTCGAGGGCCATGAGCACACGACGTGCCTGCTGTTCCTGAAGGGCCGTGGCGGGGTTTGCATGTTGGCTGGCGGGGGCTCCAGCCCGCGGGAAAGAGGCCCCCTTTGACTCTGAGCAATATGCCGTGTCTCCCAATTTGAGGACGGCCGATTCGTGGGGGACCTCACACTGCTTTCCTGGCGTTTCTTCCTTAGAGTCTTTGCATTTGTCCAAGGCACCGCTTTTGCAGTCTGTATTCAGAGGAAGAAACGTGCCTCCTGCTCCCCCTGCAAGCTGGCTCTGCCCCCGGGGTGAGGTCCAGCAGAGGCGCCACCGTCCATGGGGACAGAGAGACAGCCTGGGCCTCGCAGGCTTGTGCAGCTGGTCCCTGGCTTCTGCTCGGGCTGCCCCTGTATAGAAAGGGGGAGAAAGCTGGCGTGTGACCCTGGCCGGGCCCAGCCAAGCTGTCCACAGCTCGCGGGAGGGGAGAGTCCCGGGAGGTCTGTTGCTTGAACTGTGCAGGATCTGGGCGCTCCAAATGGGCCTCACCAGAGGCTTGAGATATTTTTATGAGTTTTTATTTTTAACGTCCATTTGCCTCTGGCTCTCCTGAGAGTGGGGACGTGAGGTCAGACTCTCTCTTGCGACATGACTGCTCGGGGACCGGAGGGTCTGAGCTCTGTGCTCTAAGCCCTCAGTGGAAGAGATTGTTGTGACTACATTTTATTTTCAATGAGCATTCATTAATAATCTAGCCCACTTACCAATATTTATCATGCTAAAGGTCCCAGCTGTGGTACTAAGGGCTTAACGAACCTTCTCTCATTTTTCCCTATATAATTCCCCACTCATTTTCAGATCTTAATTGTCCCTTCTTTAGGGACATCTTCCTTCACTCCGTGACTTGACTCAGTCACCCCTGCTCCCCCCGCACCCCCACCCCCAACCCTATGCTCTCGTTGCACCACAAACCTTTGGGGTGAGGCACTTGTCTTCGTGGACATTTGACTTCTGTGTCATTTTTTGATTAATGTCTGTCTCCATCGCTGGAAGAAACTCGCTCGATGCTGCATGCTCATCACTGTAGCCCACACCTGACACAGCGCCTGGCACATAGTAGATGCTCAATTACGTGCTTATTGAATGAAAGAATGAACTATCCTTCCTGGAACCCTGCAAGGTAGATTTTACACTGAGGCTCAGAGAGGTTTACTAGCTGGCTCAGGGTCACACAGCTAAGTAAAGGTAGAGATAGGATTTAAATGAGGGTCCATCTGGCTTCAAAACCAAGGCTTCACCAGTGTGCCCTGCAGCCTTCTAATGTCCAAGTGTGTTTTCTCTCTTCCCCTGCCCTGTCCCACCTGTGAAGGGCAGAGAGGTCCCGCCCCTCTCCGGCCCTCTCATTTCACCTCCTGCCCCTCTCACTAGGGTCCTGACATTCAGCCCTCTGATCCTTCCAGCTGCGCACCCTGCCCTTTGCAAATGCGCTGGATACTGTTCGCCGGTCTCTTGGCTGCCAGGGCTGGTCTCCATCTGCTGTGATGGCGTGGTGCCCGCTCACAAGATGGCATGCTATTTTTACCCAGCTTAGGTGCCAAGCCAGCCAGATGTTTTTCAGCAGCCAAGGGAAGCTGAGCATTGCTGGGTTGTAGAGGGAAGCTTCCAAATGTCAGCTCCTTGGGGGGTTCTGGGACAGGTGAAGGGAGGGCTCTGCCTGGAAGTGGACACCTCCAAGAAGTGTCATTCCTGGCACCTGTCCGGGACTCCAGCAGTGTGCTCTGAACTGGCTGCCGGTTCCAAACACATGCCGGGCTGCGATGCATCTGCTCCAGGGAGGAAATGCCCTGGGTCAGCATTCCCAGGGAGCGCCAGTGCTTCATCCTCCTGCTGGGCGCCGGGAGTCGCTGGGCCCAGACAGTGACACCTGGAGGGTTTCCATGGCTGAACTGGCTGCTTGGAAAATTCCAGATTTGGCTGGCTGCTCACGGCCAGAGTCTCTGGCCAGATCGGGCTGAGTCCAGGCAGTCATTAGATCCGATTGTCTTTCCCTCGAAGTGGGGGGAGCCAGAGGTCCGGCAGTCCTAATCCCTGCTCCCTCCTTCCTGGGAGGGAGTGACCCTCAGTTGCGGCGCAGCCCCCAAATGACAGCCAGTTAGAAGCAGGGGCATGTGGCAGAGCTCCGTGGGCCTGGCTTCCTGTTCTCCTAACTTCTCCACTCCCGACCCGTGTGACCTTGAGCAAGTCTCATCCTCTCTGAGCCTCGGTTGCCTCATCTGTCACACCTCCAAGGCAAGCCCCTGCCAGATCTGGGAGGCTGTGGTTCCAGTTAGCTGTAGGGAATCACAGTTTTCACCAAGCATTGCTGACCTTTCCCCAGGACCAGCCATCCTCGGACCTGCCACAGGGGGAAGGGCAAACTCTGCTCTTCCGCCCCGATGTGGACACGTCTCACACCCACGTGTGAATGTCACTTTCTCACCCTTGAGGAACATTTCAGAACCCTCAAACCATCTGTAAGAGGCTGCCTCCAAGTCCAGGCTTCGGGACATAATACCCCCTTCTCTACGTGAAGCACTGGGGTTCACGTGGAGACAGAGGAAGTGTTTGCAGCTGTGGCAACCAGACTGAGAAAATCAGACTTCAGGGAGTGGTCCTCGTGGCCTAATCGAACATGCTAGTCTGGCATCCTGGGAGTGGCCTGAGAAAGGTCAGCCCTGGCTGGGCTGCAAGGCCAGGACTTCCCAAACTTGAATATGTACCTGAGCCCCCTGCGGATCTCATTAAAATGACAATTCTGATTGGTCGGTGCAGAGGGAGCCCTGCAGTCTACGTGGCAGGCAGAATAAAGGCCCCTCAAAGATTCCACCCCCTAATCCCCAGAACCTGTGAGTATGTTAGCTCATATGGCAAAAGGGGAGCCAGGTGCAGTGGCTCATGCCTGTAATCCCAGCACTTTTGGAGGCCAAGGCAGGAGGATCACTCGAGGCCAGGAGTTTAAGACCAGCCTGGGCAACATAGCGAGACCCTGGCTCTACAAAAAAATAAGAAAAATTAGGCGGGTGCGGTGACAAGCCCCTGTAGTCCCAGCTACTCTGGGAGGCGGAGGTGGGAGGATGGCTTGAGCCCAGGAGTTGTTGGTTGCAGTGAGCTACGATCCTGCCACTGCGCTCCAGCCTGGGTGACAGAGTGAGACCCTGTCAAAAAAAAAAAAAAAAAAAAAATTAAAATTACATGGCAAAGGGGAATTAAGGCTGTAGATGGAATTAAGGTTGCTGATTGGCTGCCCTTGAGATGAGGAGAATAAGTTGGATTGTCCTGGGGACCCAGTAGAATCACAGGGTCCTTACATGTAGGAGGAGAAGGAGGCAGAGAGGAGGTCGGAATGCTCTTGCTGCCCCTGAAAATGGAGGAAGGGACTCATGACCCAGGGAACGCAGGCAGCCTCTAGACACTGGAGAGAACAGGGAGCTGGGTTCTCCCCCAGAGCCTGCAGGAAGGTGGTCCTGCTGACACCTTGATTCAGCCCGGTGAGACCCATTTCCAACTCTGAACTACAGAACTGAAAAATAACACATCAGTGTTGTTTTGAGCTACTATGTTGATGGTAATTTGTTTCAGCAAAAATGGGAAACTAATACAGCCTACATTTCTGCCAAGCTTCCAGGCGATGCGGGTGCGTTGGTCCCCGGCCCACACTGTGAGTGGCAAAGCTTTAGGCTGCCCGAGGGTGGGGCTTCCTCCTGGGCTGGGTGAGCACCTGGAGGTGTGGGAAGGCCGTTCAGTGGCTTCTGTGAAAGTTGCCTTTTTACCCTGTTTTTTCTCTGTCCCCGCGTTCTCCCCATGCATAGATTACTTGAGGTCCCTTGGGTGTCTCTTGATATGCTCCAAGTCGGGGGCCCCTGGTCTGCGGGCTACAGACCCCTAGGGGAGCTGGGGAAGTGACTGTGAGGGCCCCGCCACCCTTGTGCACACTGTCTGTTTCCCAAACAAATGAGACCCAATGCAAATTGCATTTTTTCAAATGTCCGCAGGTGCCATGAATAGGACACCGGTGGAGGCTGTCGGTTTAGAAGAGAGGCTTTGCCCTTTAGCTAAAATCTAAACTCTACCAGGACCCAGGTGTCCCTGTGTGATCAGGCCCCTCCCCCCTTGCTCTTTTCCCTCCATCACACACAAAGCTCCAGCCCCAGTGGCTTCTTTCCATTCTTGAACATGGGTCTTTCCTGCCTTCACATCCTGGGGGGCCTCCTCTTCATCCTCCGGACTTGGGTTAAAGGTGCCTTTTCAGAGGGGCCTTCCCTGACCACCCTGAGCAGGAATGGCTCACCCGTTGCTCTTTCTTATTGTTCTGGGTTAGTTTTCCTTTGCAGTGTTTCTTACAGTTTGCGGCTATGCATTTTTTAAGGGTTTGCTGTCACCTGGCTTTCCCTTTGGATTGAGCTCAGTGAGGGCAGGGCCAGGGCATTCGGTGGGCACCCGTGCCCGGCACGCTCGGCGCGTGTTATGTGCTTAATACAGATTCGTTCACCAGGGAATGAATGAAAGAATGAATGAATGTATACCTAACCCCCATGAGAATTCCAGTTTGTCCACTCTATTCAACGCTCACAGCCTCTGACTCAGGGCTTATCAGTCTCCTAGAGCCATGACGCCTAAACCCCTCTCGTAAAAGAGGAGCCCTGTGGCTGACAAAATCGGCCCCTGTTTTCCTTAACATTTCCTTCCCCTCTCTGTCTCTCCTCCCCCCTCCCCTGCTTATCTCCGCCACTGGGAGAACGGCCTTCGCAGTCCCCTCTCAGTGTGATTGGTTGCCTCCTAACAGGAAAAAGAGATGCATGCCTGGTGCCTGGGCATCCTTTCTCCCATTTTAATCTCAAGGCAGTAGGGCTTTTGTACGGGGTGAAGCTGAATACTTGTATTGACTTTCGTGTCATCCCCAGAGCTTGTCTGGTTCATGTGAGTCCTGGCAGCTGCCAGAAAACACTCTGCTTCTGGGCTTCCGCCCTGGTGAAGGCTGTCCAGGTGGGGAACCCAGGCGCCGACTCGCCTCTTGCTGCCCAGGAGCAGTTCTCCCCTGGAGAGGTTTGGGAGAGGGGTGACCGTGTCGTGTAGGGCTGGCTTGAGCACACTGGCACCCGGAGGCAGGGGTGGGCAAGATCCAGGCACAGAAAGCCGGGGTAATGGCTGACTTGAGTTTGCTCTTTATGCTTTCTTTGTTATCAACACTTTCTATCATAATTGAGAATTATTAAAAACCCCAAATCCTTATAGATGAGAAAACTGAAACTTGGAGAGGTTAAGTATTAGAACCTTTCCAAGGTCATACATCCAGAAATGTGAGCTCAGGTCTGTCTGACTCCAAAGCTTATGTATTTCCTACTGCCTACCACTTCCTCTTGTGACCTGGAAACATTCTGCCACGTCCTATAGATGTTTGTGTGTATATGTGAACTCCTTAAGAGAGATGCTGAGGTCTGGCTTGGTGGACCCGGGACTGCTTCCTGGAGGAAGTAAAGTGTTTGCACGTGTGTGCAAGGGCTATGCAGTACACGTTTGAAGTTTGCCTTCTCAGCTTCCATTCCTTCTGCTTCCAGCAATAAGGCCAGATTTGGGGTGGGGGTGGGGAATCACCGTTCACCCATTTTCAGTCCTTGTTTAGTAGGGCTCTAAGCCCAGTTCCAGTGGTGGCATATAGAGCCTGAGCCTAAGCCAGTCGGTACATCTCATCCCTCTGGCCACAGTAATTAGCTCAAGGATGGGCATAGATCCTAAGCAAGTCTAATCAGAGTGAAACTCAAGACTTTTGAGGGAGCTTCCAGAAAAGGTTTTATCTCTATCCAGCTGTATTTGAACTTGAGAGGAGGTGAGGCTGGCACTGTGGTAGTCATATTGTCATCATAAGGGGAGAGTTTGGAGTGAAAGGCCAAATTGTAAGATGAATAGAAATTGAGTCCTTATGTCCTGATTTGATCCTTGATCCAGCCATACCTGAAGCTGGACTTATCTTTAATCTTTTCAGCTATACGAACCCATAAACTCCCTTTTTGTTTGCTTAAGCCTGCTTGAGTTGGTTTTTCTGTCACTCATAATGGTAAGAGCCCTGGATGATATAGATAAGGCAGGGATGGCAGCACATTGCAGGGTAGGGAGAGAGTATAGAGAGAAGTACCTCGTTAGCTTGAAAGTGTGGGCATGGGGAAATCTCAGTATCTCAGCAAGTCCATGATGTGTATCCAGCTGGAAAGTATGGATAGGATACACTGTCTTAGAGCCCTCTACCTTGCTCCACAAAAGGATGAAGACTATGCAGCTGCTGGTTGGCCAGAACATTAGTGTCCTGGAGTGTTAATAGGTGTTTCGTTGGGGAAGGGATTGTGTGGTCCAATGGATTTGAGAAACATGAGAGCAAATAAAGACATAAAGCATTTGCTGCCACACCTCTGGAAGCCTTTATGATGCTGACATGTATTGTGAGCTCCAAGAAGGACAAAGACAGTATATGTGTTTCCAGAAGTTACTTTTCTTGGAGTATCTCATGGGACCAGCATTGTAAAGAATACATTTTGGGAAACTTTGGCTTGGAGGGCGGTTACCATGCAGGTTAGAAAGGATCCACTTTTCAGCATGAAAAAGCTCCAGGAAGGCGTGAGTGGTGATCTAGAACCAAGCAGGACTGGGGGGACATGGAGGAAAGGGAGGTGGCTCTTGATTCAAGGAGCCCAGCAATACTTTCTGTCCTTAGATCTCTCTCTGGCCAGCCAATCGCAGGACCGAAATTCCTATGAGTAGAAATAAGATTTGGGCTTGGACAGCTTCAAGAAATTCCTATGGAAGTATAAATGCAGAGCTGCTTGGTGGCAGTATCACTTACTCATTGAACACCTGTTTGCTGACTTCCTACTGTGTGCCTGGTACTGTTCTAGGTGCTAGGGACCCATCAGTCAATCGGACAGCAGCTCCTGCCCCTGAGCAGCTTCCGTTCTAGCAGATGGAGGCAGACAGAGAGGTAAATGTCTGTGCAGATGGTGTGCTCTGTGGTTAATGCTGAGATACCTGGCACTGGCCGAGGGGCATTGGGAGTGCCAGGGAGGGAGCATTAAGTAGTGCTCCCAGGTGTGGGCTGCACGAAGAAAGAGACATTGGAACAAACACTTGAGGAGTGAGAGATGAGTCGTGACGCTGTCCAAGGGGGATGTTCTAGGCAGTGGGAAGGCCAGAGTGAGGGCCCTATGGTGGGGGTGGGGGAGGGTGCCTGCCTCGTGGAGAAACAGCAGGATTTCCGAGCAGCTGGACCAGGTGATCGGTGAAGCAGGAGGAGATGGTCAGCGAGGTAACTGTGGGGCCAGGTCTTAGAGAGCCTCAAAGGACTTTGGTTTTCATACTGAGAGGAGAGAACAGCCATTGCAGGCTTTGAGCAGAGGTGGAACATGACCCAACTTAGATTTTTTTCTTTTTTTGGAGACAGAGTCTCTCTCTGTCACCCTGGCTAGAGTGCTGGGGCATCATCATAGCGCACTGCAACCTCAAATTCCTGGGCTCAAGCGATCCTCCTGCCTCAGCCTCCTGAGTAGCTGGGACTACAGGTGCACACCACTATGCCCAGCTAATTT